>NW_006399799.1:8609986-8665489 GCF_000299155.1 Elephantulus edwardii
CCTAGTTTTCACAGCTGATATTGAGCTTCTCCAGCGGTTCCTTCCACAGATGTAGTCGATCTGATTCCTATGCATACCATCAGGTGAAGTCCATTAGTGACAACATAATTAACAATTCCCCTGAAGGAACAAGGCCCCAGGAATTGACAGCATGCCAACTGACATATTTCAACAAACAGATGTTACCTTGGATGTGCTCACCAAGTTGGGCCAAGAAATCTGAAGGACAACTACCTGGCCAACTGACTGGAAGATATTTATTCCTATCTAAAAAAAGAGGTGATCCAACAGAGTATGGAAATTATCAAACAATATAATATCATATACAAGCAAAATCCTCCTGAAGATTATCCAAAAACTACTGGAAAAATACATTAACAGAGAACTACCAGAAATACAACCTGGATTTAAAAGAGGCTGTGGCACTAGAGATATTATCGCCAATGTCAGATGGATCCTGGCTAAAAGCAAAGAGTACCAGAGGAATGTCTATTTGTGATTCATTGACTATGCAAAGACATTTGACTGTGTAGGTCACAACATACTGTGGCTAACCATGAGAAGAATGGGAATCCCAGAACACCTGATTGTGCTCATATGAACCCTCTACTTGGACCAGGAGGCAGTTGTCAGAACAGAGCAAGGAAACACTGCATGGTTCAAAATTAGGCAAGGAGTGTGTCAGGGAAGCATCCTGTCTTCATCTTTTCAATCTGTATGCAGAACAGATCATTTGGGAGGCTGGATTTTATGAAAAGGAATGTGGCATCAGGATTGGAAGAAGACTCATCAACAACCTGCTTTACACAGATGATATTAGCTTGCTTGCTGAAACTGAGGACTTGAAGTGTTTGCTGCAAAAAGTCAAGGATTGCAGTCTTCAATATGGATTGAATTTTAATATCAAGAAAACAAAGATTTGTACCACTGGGCCAACTGGCAGCACCATGACAGATGGAGGCTGTTAACAATTTCCGTTTGCTTGACTCTACAATCAACACTCTTGTCACCACAAGTCAGGAAATCAAAAGACATTGCACTGGGGAAGTCTGCTGTCAGAGACCTCTCCAAAGTGCTAAAGAGTAATGATGTCAGTCTAGAGAATGAGGTGTACCTGACCCTGTCAGTGGTCTTTGCAATCACTTGCTATGCATCAGAGAGCTGGACAATGACTAAGAATGACAGAAGAAGAACTGATGCCTTTGAGTTGTGGTGCTGGAAAAGAGTATTGAACATATCATGGACCAGTAGGAGAACAAATAGTTCTGTCTTGGAAAGGGTAAAATCAAGTTTCTCGTAGGAGGCTAGGAAGCTTCATCTCACATACTTTGGGCATGTTGCCAGGAGGGACCAGTCCTTGGAGAAGAGCATCATGCTTGGAAGGGTGGGAGGACAGACAGCATAGGAGAGGAAGACCCCAGATGAGATGGATTGACACAGTAACTGGGGCAATAGGGGCAGGTGTCTTGGAGTCAGTGAGACTGGCTCAGAAAAGGGCAGGGTTCAGAGCTATTGTACATAGGGTCACTATGAGTCAGAGGCGACTCAATGGCTCATAACAACAACAAAATTAATCACAATGTCTGATTGAACCCTTGTTATTGCCTTTCTATTCATTCAATTTAGTGTCTATTATCTATTAATTTTCACTCTCTTCTCCTTCCTTTTTCATCTTTGGTAATCACTGGGGAAAACTTCTAAATCAAGATAAGCCTGGGCAAAATTCAATCTGCCAATAGTTTTTTTACTCCTTAAAGACCAAAATTCTTGCCACTGGGGAATGGCTTGAAGAGGTCGTAGTAAGTTGCTGCTTAAGTGCTCGAGTTATGAGAAAGATCACTTGAGGTATGAAACACCACTAAAGAATTTTGCTCTGAAGAATATTACTAAACATGGCACTTATTCCTCCAACCGTGCAGTCACATGAACCAGAAAAAAATTAAAAAACAAAACAATAAACTTTGGAGCTGAAAAAAGAAAACGGTTTAAAATATGAAAATAATAACATTTCAACCTTTCTAATTTATCACTCTGCGCTGCAATCCCAAGCACACATGGTTTGAATCCACCAGATGCTCCATGGGAGAAAGATGGGCAATATTCTCCCATGCAATTAACCCAGAGTGTCAGGTATGAGTAGGTTCCAACTCAACGTACATAACAACAACAATAATCAATCAATCAATCACGAAGGGAGATCTGGTGGCTTAGTGGTAAGGAATTCCACTTCCAATGTAAATGTATGTGTGTAGTTTAAATCCATCAGCTTCTTGTGGGAGAAAGTTGGTCAATCTCCTTCCATGTGATTAACTGACTCTAAAAACCCACTGAAGGCTCATCTATGGGTCGGTTCTGACTTATGGTATACAACAACAATCAATCACTAAGGCAAAATAATTTTGCCTCCAACTGCCTTTCAAAATCAGTATTTTCTCTGCTGTGTCAATGGACTAGTTGACAACATCTCATTTGTATCACAGCAAAAACATCAATTAGTTTCTTTGGCACAAGCCGTTTACACTTGGCTACTAACCTAAAAGTTGATGGTTCAAACTCATGCAGTGATGCCACTAAACAAAGGTTTGGTGATCTGCTTCTTTAAAGACAAGCTATGTGAAAAACTAGAGGACACTTGTACAGTAACTGCAGTTACACAAAAGATTCCATCAGAAACCAACCCTCCCTTTTCTGACTCTGCTTTAAGATGGTTAATTCCTACTCATTTTATAGGCCTGGGGTCAGCAAGCCTTTCCTGGTAGTGGCCTGATGGTAAATATTTTAGGCTTTATGAATCATTTGATCTCTTCTACAACTATCCTGCAATAATGCCTGAAAGCATGACTATAATCCAAAAAAGCTTTCCTTATAGTCACTGAAATTTGACTAAATATATATTTTTCAATTCTATGTATTTCCTAGTTCATGTCATTTCATAAAAGAACATATAATATTAGGATTTTTTATGATGGATTTATTTTGCTCAATTTAATGTCCTCCAGGTTCTAAGATATCGTCCATGTTCAAAGATGTTTTAGAAATTCATTTCATTACTGAATAGCATTCTCTTGAGTGTTGTTGTTGTGTACCACCAAGTCAGAACTGACGCAGAGCTGACCCTCCAGTGGGTTTTCAGAGGCAATAACTGTACCAGAGGAGTTTGCCCATCCTTCTCCTGTGAAGCAGCTGGTGGATTTGAACCTCATGCCTTTGGGATGTAGCCACCAGAGCTTCCCATTGTGTGTATGTACCACATTTTATGGATTCATCTACTTAGGATATTTTCCTCTTGAAAACAGTTTAGAATAAAGTGTATGTATGTCCACTTGTGTAATTTCTATTAGATCCCTAGAGAATGTACCTAGGAGTGGAATTGCTGGGTCATATGACAGCACAACCTCTATTTAGTCTTTCAACGAGCGATAAAAGTCATTGGCAATTTCAATGTTTTCTCTACTTATCATGATGTTGCTTATTGGTCCAGCAGTGAGGATTTTTGTCTTCTTGATATTGAGATGCAATCCATATTGAATATTGTAGTCACTGATTTCCTGCAGCAAGTGCTTCATGTCCTCCTCACTTTCAGCAAGCAAGATGTGTCAACTGCATAATGCAGGTTGTTGATGAGCCTGCCTACGATCCTGACGACACATTCTATTTCATAGAGTCCAGCTTCTTGACTATTCAGCATACAGACTAAATATAGTTATGGAGAAAGCATATAATCCTGATGCATATCTTTCCTGATTTTAAACTATACATTGTTCCCTTGCTCCATTTGGACAACAGCTTCTTGGTCTAGGAATAGGTTTCAGATAAGCATAATTAAGTGTTCTGGGATTCCCATTCTTCTCAAAGTTAACCATAGTTTGTTATGATCCAAACAACTGTTAGGAGATATATGTGTGTGTGTGTGTGTGTGTGTGTGTGTGTATATATATCTCTATGGCTTAATATATACATAAATTGCCTTACTCTATCTGCTGAGAGGACCTAGAAAGCAACTACATATTAGGAGTATAATAAGGAACATACTGAGAGCCAAGACCTTGATTTCTAATTCCATTTTCCAAGAAAAGAAACCAGAATTCCTCTGAGAAATGATTGACCAAAGGACTGAGGCAGGAAAAGAACAAGATGAGCCTGAAGTTTCTTACAGTGCCAGAAAAACAAGGATGTGCTCAAATAAAAGCAAACAAACCAAACCCTCACAGTGATGCGAGTATCTCAAAAGGACGCAGGAGTGAACGGAGAGCCAGCCCACGGACCAACGCTGGAAGGATGTGCGCAGCAAAGTGAATAAAGAAGGGCTGCATTATAACCAAAGTATAAAACAGTCATAAGTCTGCACGGGTTTTAATTAAATGAAAAAGAATAAAGACATTTCCCAGATAGAAGAGCTCCAAAAAGTTCTCAGATTCTCTTCCCCCAGGAAGTGGCACAAAACGCCCCACTCTTGCCATGGACTACATATAGTGCCTTCCTTTGAAAGAGTGCAGGAAGGAGCGGGGTGAAGAGTAACTTTAGGGTACAGACACCTGAAAAACTGAGCCAGGTGATTGAGGGTCACATTAATAGCGGTAAATCATGTTAAGTGTATGTACCCTTGCTATATAATAAGACTATTTCACTTCAGCTAACTAGTAAAACATGTAAGGGAACTCAAGAGGAGGAGGGCTGAGGATAGACAGAGGCAAAACCAAAAGGTTTACATAGTGTGGTAGGTGGAGGGAGGTGGGGAAGTGAAGGGAAGGACCCCAGTGAAAAGACAGGGTAATGATGGGCATAGTCCAATGGTGATTAATTTTATAAAACATAATGCATGAGAATGATTGTATGAAATACAATGTGAATAAGGAATAGCATAAACAATGTATACAAACTTGGAAAGAAAACCAGTTAAAAAAAAATTTCACCTCGATCATCTTCCTCCTAACAAAGTATAACCTAGTTCCATGATAAGAAAAACAATACAGCCGAGTTGAGAGTCATTCTAGAAAATATCAGGCCCACGCTCCTCAAAATTGTCAAGGTCACCCAAACAAGGTCAGTCTGAGACATTGTCACAGTCAATAGGAACCTAACCAGCTTCTCAAAACAAAACCACATCTGATCCATCAAAAACTCAGGCAAGTTCTACCTTTAAAAAATATCTCCAGAATCTGACCACTTCTCATCACCTTCACTATTAACCATTTAAACAAAAGGGCCAAGACCTCCCATGGCCTCAACAGTAACTTCCAAACTGCCTTCTGGCTTCCATTCTTACATCTCTATAGCTCCCCATACTGTAGACAGAGTTAACTCGGAAAAAGGACAATCATCTCGGAAGGAGATGAAATCACTAACTAGCAGAGAATCTGTGCTGGAAACTTTAAGTTCACTTCCCATCACACCCAGAATGCGATCCAGCCTCTGAATAGAGCACGTAACCCAACTAGTCACAGTGGAGTTGGTTCCAACTCAAGGCAGTGCATGTGTGACAGAGGAGAACTGTGCTCCAGAAGGTTTTCATTCCATGATTTTTCGATCAACAGGCCCTTCTTTCAGAAAGCTTCTGGGTGAACTCACACCTCCACCTTTTCAATTAACATCTAAACACATCAACTGTTCACACCAACTGGTGACTCCAAAATGAGTAAACCGGTGACTCCAGAATGAGTAAACTCAGCTCAAGTGCATAGTCATCGACGTGGGACAGACTCATGGCTAACCTTCCAGGTGGTTTTTGAAGGCTTTACATTGCACAGGAGACTGTCCATCTTTTACCCATGGAGTGGTGGATTCAAACCATCGACCTCCACACCTCTCCAGCCTCATCGCCACATGCAACCTCTGATGCCACCAAGCTTCCTTTTTGCTATTCTCAGAGCAAACCAAGCTTATTCCAACTCTGAGCTTTTACTCCTTTATGCTTCTGGTTCCTCTGCCTGGAAAGCTTCCCTCAACAACCCCTCCCCCACCCACCCAGATCTCCACATCGTTCATGCTTCATCTCATTAGGATCTAGTTTAAGTGACACTTTGTCAGAAATACCTTCTGTGACAACCCATCTACAACAAGGCCCACCACCCCACATCCTCTTAGACTCTTACTTCAAAAGTTTTTAAACTTTTTCACTCACAGTATCCTTCTTCTTGTTGTTATGTGTCATCAAGTTGCTTGCAACTCACAGTGACCCAATATACAACAGCTCTGAACCCGGCTCTATCTTGAGCCAAATGCATTGTCTCCAACACACCTACCCTCATTACCCAGTTACTGAGTCAATCTCTCACACCTAGGGTCTTTCTCTCTTGCACTGTACCTCTACCTTTCCAAGCTTGCCTCCAAGGAGAAGCCTGGTTTCAACTTAAGACAGACCCATTTATTCTCTTTTCAGTCCACAGTATGTTCAATATTCTTCTTCAGCACCACAAATCAAGGGTATCGATCTTCCTGCTGTCATCCTTAGTCACTGTCTGGCTCTCTGACAAGTAATTGTGAGGACTATGGCTTGGATCAGGCACATTTTAGTCTCTAGACTGATACTGTTGCTCTTCAGCACCCTGGAGAGGTCACTGCCAGCCAATTTTCTCAATGCAATTTGTCTTTTGATTTCCTGGCTACTGGTACCTACACAGTTGATTGTGGAGCCAAGCAAGTTGAAGCTTACTGTTGAAATAATTCTTTCCAGATACTTTAAACCCATTGAGCCCAGGAAGATTCATAATGACCCTATGAACAACAGACCTGAACCATGCCCTTTTAGGTACAATTCTCATAATCTCTGACACATTTGAGCCCATTTCTGCAGTTACTGTATCAATTCATCTCACTGGGGTTTTCCTCTCCTTCACTCTCCTTTCCAAGAAACAGCCTCACCTAGCTACATGTCCAAAGTACAAAAGATGAAACTTCGCCATCCTAGCCTCCAGGGAGTACTCTGGCTGCACTTCCCTCAAGACATATCAGTGCGTTCTTTTGGAAGTCCATGGGATAGTCAGTAGTGTTCTTCTCAAGCACCAGAACTTAATGGCATCAATTCTGCCCCTATCATCCTTATTCACTGATCCAACAGAATGTGGAAATTATTGAACAGTATCATTAATATCACTTGGCCAACCACTTGGCCAACGGACTGGAAGAGATCTACATTTGTTCCCATTCCAAAGAAGGGTGACCCAACTGAGTGTGGAAACTACAGAACAATAGCATTGATTTCACATGCAAGCAAGATTCTACTGAAGATTATCCAAAAACGACTGGAACAGTACATCAGCAGAGAACTGCCAGAAGTCCAGGCTGGGTTTAGAAGGGGTCGTGGTACGAGGGATATTGTAGCCAATGTTAGATGGATCTTAGCTGAAAGCAGAGAATACCAGAAGAATGTCTATCTGTGTTTCATTGATTATGCAAAGGCATTTGACTGCATGGATCATAACAAACTGTGGCTGACTCTGAGAAGAATGGGAATCCCAGAACATTTAATCGTGCTAATGTGAAACCTATACTTGGACCAAGAGGTAGTCATCAGAACAGAGCAGGGCAACACTGCATGGTTCAAAATTGGGAAGGGTGTACGCCAGGGATGTGTCCTATCTCCATACCTTTTCAACCTATATGCTGAGCAGATTATCCGAGAGGCTGGGCTCTATGAGGAGACGCGTGGCACTAGGACTGGTGGAAGATATATCAACAATCTGCGTTATGCAGATGACACAACCTTGCTCACTGAAACTGAGGAGGACCTCATGCACTTACTGCAGAGGGTCAAGGACTGCAGCCTTCAGTATGGACTGAGGCTCAATGTCAAGAAGGCAAAGATTCTCACCACTGGACCAGTCGGTAGCATCAGGATGGATGGTGAAGAGATTGAGATTGTCCACAGCTTCAGTTTGCTCAGCTCCACAGTCAACACTCTTGGCACCAGCAGCCAGGAAATCAAAAAACGTATTGCGATGGGAAAGTCTGCTTTTAGGGACCTCTCCAAAGTACTCAAAAGCAACGGTGTCTCTTTGGAGACAAAGGTGTGCCTGATACAGGCCATGGTCTTTGCAATCACTTGTTATGCATCAGAGAGCTGGACAATGACTAGGGAGGACAGAAGGAGAATTGATGCCTTTGAGCTGTGATGCTGGAGAAGAGTATTGAATGTACCATGGACTGCCAAGGAAACAAACAGATTCATCCTAGAGAGGGTTAAACCAGGCTATTCCTTGGAGGCAAAGATTCTGGGGCTTCGTCTGACATACTCTGGACATGTTGCAAGGAGAGACAGGTCTTTGAAGAGGGACATCATGCTGGGTAGAGTAGAGGGACAGCGCAGGAGGGGAAGACCCTCCATGAGGTGGATTGATTCGGTGATTGGGGTAATCGAGATGGGTGTGTCAGAGGCAATGCGATTGGCACAGGATAGAGAAGGGTTTAGGGCTGTTGTACATAGGGTCGCTATGAGTCGCCAACGACTTGACGGCACATAACAACAACAACAACATCATTAATATCACATGCAAGCAAAATATTGCTGAGGATCACACAAAAATAGCTAGACCAGAATACTGGAAGGGAACTTTCAGTAGTTCAAACAGAGTTTAGAAGAGGCTTTAACACTAGGGGTGTCACTGCGGATGTCAGATGGATCCTGGCTGAAAGCAGAGAGTACTGGGAAAACGTCTATTTGTGTTTTATTACTATGCAAAGACATTTGACTGTGTGGATTATAAGAAATTATGGTTAACAGTGAGAATAACAGGAATTCCAGAACACTCGATTATGCTCATGAGAATTCTACACCTAGATCAAGAAGCTGCTGTCTGAACGGAGCAAGGGAACAATGCATGTTTTAAAACCTAAGAGTCAAAACAACTATGAGATATCGTCTCACCCCAGTCAGAATTGCAAAATTTAACAGAACAGCAAGCAACAAATGTTGGCAAGGTTGTGGAGAAACTAGAATCCTTACTCACTGTTGGTGGGAGTGTAAAATGGTGCAACCACTGTGGAAGGCGGGATGGCGCTTTTTCAAAAGGTTGCAAATAGAGATACTGTATGACCCAGCAATTCCACTACTGGGAATATATCCCAAAGAGACCATAACTGACATCCAAGTAGATATATGCACACCCATGTTTATTATAGCAAGGAGTTGGAAACAACCTAAGTGCCCATCAGCAAATGAATGAATAGAGAAGCTGTAGTATACTCACACAATGGAATACTATGCTGCATTAAAAAACAAGGAACTCATGCAATATTATTCAAAATGGGTGACCCTGGAGGATATTATGCTAAGTATCTCTGTCACAAAAGGACAAATACTGCATGGTGCCACTGTTGTAAAGCAGGACTGACCTTGGAGTTGGGAGGAGACTGAGAAGGATGGGTTCAACAATGTATACTGCATTGAAACAGATGAGGGAGAAAACTGTTTAAGAGAGAAAATTATTAGGGATTTTTGTCATGACAGGGGTCCAGAGCAAAGGCTGTATAGTGGAGTGGACCTTGGGGAGGGATTATAAAACAATGAAAGAATTTTTCTTTTACTTTTCCAAGAGGGTAGTATACTAGGGGGGAGGGCTGGAAGGGGAGAAAAGTGCAACTATGAATGAATGGAAATCCAAAGTCTCTGTAAATTTTCACTGAAATTAAGAATAAATTTTTTAAAAAAAAGAAGGAAAAAAAATAAAATCTGGGAGAGTGTGTGTTAGGGTTGTATTCTTTCTCCACTCCTATTCAATCTGTATGCTGAGCAAATAGTTTGTGAAGCTGAACTCTATGAAGAGGAATGTGACATCAGGATTGAAGGAAGACTCATTAACAACCTGTGTTATGCAGATGACAAAACTTTATTCGCTCAGAGGAGTGAGAAGGGTATGAAACGTTTGCTGCAGAAGATAAAGAACTATAAAGCCTTTGGTATGGATTACATCTCAACATCAAGAAAATAAATGGCCTCATCACAGGACCAAGAGTCAAGATCATGATAGATGTAGGAAGGATTGAAGCTGACAATTTCAACTTGCTTGGATCAACACTCCACAACTTTGATACCAGCAGTCAGGAAATCAGGAGACATATTGCTTTAGGCAAGTCTGCTGTCAGAGACCTCCCCAAAATAATCAAGAGCAAGGCTGTCAGTTTAAAGACTAAAGTGTGCCTGATTCAGGCCTTAGTCTTCTCAATCACCTGCTGTGCACCAGAGAGCTGGACAATGAATATGAATGACAGAAGAACTGATGCTCTTGAGTTGTGTGCTGGACAAGAGAATATCTCATGGACTAACAAAAGAATAACTTAGTAATTTGAAAAAACAATAGACTTCCTTTTGTATAACTATAATTACAAAATAATTAGTATTTAATATTATTAATATAATTAGTAGTAGGATGTGTGCAACTATCCAACACTGCCTTTTTTAAAATTTTTTTAAAGATTTTTTTATTATTATTATTTTGTGTATGTGTGTACCGTCAAATCAGATCTGACAGGTACAGGAGGAGCTTGTCCCTCCTTTCCCGGCAGAGCATCTGGTGGATTTGAACCATGCGCCTCTGGGATTGCAGTGCAGCTTCTTGCCACTAGGCCACCAGAGCTCCCCTCCAACACTGCCTTTTGTGCTGTATTCTTTTCAAATCACCCAAGAAACCACCTGTTGCCATCAAGTCAATTCACGGGGACCCCAAGTGTGCAGGGTAGGACAGCTCAACAGAGTTTTCTTGGCTGTAATTTTTACTTAAGCCTGTTGCCAGGCACAACCGAAGCAGTTGCCATCAAAAATGCAGCTTTGCAGAGAGGTGATGTCATCAAATGCATGTAGCATCATTTACTGTTTGATTACTTCATCTTGTTTTATTTTATTATTTTGCATGAGTGTGTACCGTCAAATTGGATCTGACTAGTACAGGAGGAGAATGTTCCTCCTTCTCCAGCAGAGCATGTGGTGGATTCAAAGCACACACCTCTGGGATTGCAGTGCAGCTTCTTGCCACTAGGCCACCAGAGATCCCTAATAACTTCATCTTGAAATATTTAATTATTTCACAGTGACCTTTTGAATTCACCAGAGAGCCTCTTGGTGTCTCAGCTCAATTTGGAACTAGCTTTACTTTTTATTTTTCTTTAGTACTAATACTGTCTTATATTAAATTTTATCCAGGTATTGGCTTCCATTCACAGTAAAACATAAGCTCTATGAAACAGGGACCTTTCTCTAGAGATGCTGTTCCTTCTGGACAGTAAGCACTCAGTTTTGTTGAATGCATGAAAGAATCAGGAAACTTGACATTGCAGGCAGTTCTATCATTATGTCCCTGTGTGACCTGACTGTGTGTCACTTCCTCCCTCTGAGACTTAGTTCTTCATCTTATAATATAGTCACTTTATTGTCAATATGTCCTGGATGCTTGTACCTTTTAAAACAGGGGATTAAACCAAGTGCTGTTTTTCTGCATCTCAGTGCTTAGGGGTTCCCTCAAGATTTTGCTCCTCCTGTTACTTCCCAAAAGGGAAAAATTACACCAAAAGGACATCGAGGGACCAGAGTTCTGACCCCTGGATTCCCCTTCCTCCAGGAATGGGCAGTGTCCTGATGGAAACTGTCTGGGAGGCTTACATCGGCTCCCCGCTCTCACATGTGTCTCTCTCCCAACTTAGTCCAACGAGGAACACCCTCATTCATGACTCCTCAGATGGAAACTTTAAGCCATGATGTGGGGGATTTCCAGCCACAGGGCAATCTTCCTGAAATCTCTTCTGTCTAGTAACTGACCCGGAAATAGTCAGTAGCTCTTTCCTGAATAAACCATCACTGTCCTCTGGTTCCTGTGGCCACAACTTACTGTCCTTTCTCTTCTCCTTCCCTTCTCCCAATCTGACCTTTCTCCAACCTCAGACTCCCAATCCTAGGCCACCAGAGCTCCCTGAGTAAAAGGCCTTTAGCATTTCTGGAAACCCATCAGAGATCTGCTTGTCTTCTTCTCATGCCCCACCAATTCATTTGGCCAGTACCCAGAAAAAAGAAAAAAACACCTAGCTGAGCAGTTATTCTTTGTGTAAAATCCCTCAGTAACTTAGCTCATTTTTAGAATAAAACCCAAACCTTTGATTATTTCTATTTTTAAAGAGCCAAAATCTCCCAATAGAACAAAACCGCAAACCTCTGTATACTGCATACACCTCAACTCAGCTCATAACTGTCAAGTTAGAATGTACTCATAGCTGACTTTCCACAGATGGATTCTGCCTGTCTCTCTCCTGTGGAGCTGCTGGTGGATTTGAACTGCCGGACAGGAGTGGCCTTTGGGTTCACAGCACAACAGCTTACAGACCAGGCCACTAGCATTCCCTATTACACCTAAACCCAAACTACCTCTCCAGTCCCATCTCCCACCCCTATTCGACTGTCTTCCCTCCTACTCCCTACTCCCTACTTCTGTCAAATCAAAACTTTTTTCCTTTTCAGACGTTGTCCCTCTAACACAGCCCTGGTGTCTCTAGTATTTCCTAAACATGTCCCAACTTCACCGTCATGTGGTACTTTCAACTCATCCTTCAAGACTCTGCTCGCAGTCTTCTTCAAAAATCCTTCTCTGTCCCTCTCCTTATATTCTTGTACCCTCAGTGCATACCTCTGTCAAGGCATTTATCATAATGCAACCAAGTTGTTGTTGTTATGTTCTATCTTTGACAGTGCACTCCTTACCACTAAGCCGCCAGAGCTCTCTTAATGGAACCATAACTGTGTTTAACTGTTTTTATTTGTCTTCTTTTCCTTTACCACAGTTTCGTGGGGGTAGGGTCTTGTGGTTATTCTCAGTGCCTTCAGGCCTCCCCCTACCCTAGCCTCAGCCTGCTACAGGACACACCAGTCAGTCAGTGAACACAAGCTGAATAAAACAGTCAACCGACAGTAAGTTCACTGTGGTTTCTGAGTGAGTCCTCACTGATCACCTCTCATGCTTCCAAAGGATCTCCCAGTAAGAGCCCAGTGGGTCAATGAAAGAAACAACTGTAGCTTGATCTGAACGTGTGAAAACACAGACATAGTCTATTTGTCCTGAAAATTCTGTACAATGCACATCTCACAAAACCAATGCCTCTCTCTCATGCCTCTTAAGCAGACTCTCTTCTTTAGCCCGGGTGACAGTAGAGATGGTGTAAATCCACAATCCCTTATCTGATTCCCTGGAAGCCAAGTACACCCCAGAATTCAAAATTCGGGGATTTTAAGAAAGATAATATATTACCTATGTTGGTATTGTATACCACTACCAATGGGATCTGAGGTGACATCTAGTAATCAGACATTTTTATATTTCCACAGTGCAATTTATGAATAGTAACACTTAGTGAGATAAATTGAGCCTATAAATAGTCTCATCTTAGTTCAAACAAGCCTTACTGCCAAATGAGCTGGAGCCAAACTAAAAGGGGAGAAAAAATTCTTTTTCCCAGTCTTTCACACTTTTAAGCCTTCAGAACTGCCAAAAAGGGATTGAGGATGGTAGTTAAGAGCATGCGCTGACAGATCTATATGTACTGAAAAAGACTGGAGAACGTATCTACATACACATCTAGCACATGTTTCTAAGTAACCACATATGTCTATAAATATATACATAGGAAAGTCTGGAAAAGTATATACCAAAATATTAACAGTAGTCAGTTCCCAGCAGTAGGCTTTCAATTTCTTTTTTGCTTATATATATATTTTCAAAGCTAACTATGATCACATTTTTTTAATGTAATAATCAATATACTTTGGAAGTAGGAGTGTCATCCACTTCCTAAACAACCTGCCTCAGAAAACTCTATGAACTTTGACAAATGTCCATAGTTATAGAAAGGCTTCAGGCCTTTTTGTTCATAGGGTTGCTATGAGTCATGCTCAACTCGATGGCAATCAACAACAATCAATATACTAAAGGACTAAAATAGCTCTAGTGAACAAGTGGTAAGAAGCTGTGCTGCAATCCCAAAGGCACATGGGATTCAAATTCACCAGATGTTCCTGAGAAGCAGGATTGGCTATTTACAGTCTCTGAAAACCCGCTGAAGGGTCTGCTATAAGTCAGTGCCAACCTGAGGGCACGCAACATCAACAACACAAGACACATCACTACAACATTTAAGACACATAAAACTACACAGGATTTAGAGTAAAAAAAAAAAATTAGGTTGTTTCTGCCCTGCCACCTACTAGCTCTGTGACTTTAAACAAGGTATCTAATTTCTCGAAGGCTTCACGTTCCCAGTTGAACAAAGACAACAGTGTCTGTATTACACAGTTAATGTCTTCTTTCTCACAATTAACGTGAGAGTACATCTCTCATTGCTCAGGTGCTCCAGAGGTCAAATCAGACTTGTCAAAGGCCTAGATTCACAAAATGAAAATAGGCTAAGCTTCCAGTTCTAGTCGTTGTTGTCGTTGACTGCTGTCAAGTCGAGTACAACTCATAGCAACCCTATGAACAAAAGACCTGAAGCCTTTTTAGAACTATCGTCATTTCTCAAAGTTCATAGAATTTCAAGAGGCATGTTATTTAGGAAGTGGATGCCACTCCTGCTTCCAATCAAGTTCTAGTAGCCAAGCTGTTAGAGAGTCAGTGAACAAAGAGGAAGACCCTCAATGAGATGGTCAGCCAGCCACAGAGGGCCTGCATCAGAGGGCTCAGAAAGCAATGATTGTGAGGGTGGCACAAGACTGTTGTATACAGGGTCCCTCTGAGTAGAAATGACTCAATAGCATCTAACAACAACAAGCTGACCCCAACTTGAGATCTGATATGTTCATAAAACATTACCTCACACGATGGGAAACAACAGAATCAAAACAAAACACAATGGCCTCATTTCTTTTAAGAATTGCCCAAGGGAGAGTAACAATATTTCTTCACTCTATTGCTCCTTCTGATGCTCCTTTTCCTCCTCTGGATCCCCTAGTTAATTCCAGGTACTTCTCCACGATCTAGACCTCCAACAGTAGAGGAGGAAGGCAGATAGTTCCATCTAGACCAGCACTACTCAATAGTGCATCCTCTGTGATACCCTGTAACTGCTCTGTTCAACACAGTAGCCACTAGCCACCAATGAAAGCCTGAAATGCTGCTGGAGTAAAATAAGAAACTATACTTTGTTTTAAAAAATGTAACATTAAATAGCTTCACCACCACCATGCTGGTTTTCCCTCAGTCCAAAATTATTTGTCTGTCTGTCTCTGTCTGGCTTATGTCTCAACAGAATTAAAAAAAAAAATTTTTAAAAAAAGGAAAAAGAAAAGAAATATGGGCCATTTGGGCCAATTCTACTTAGCTGTCCAGCTCTGCCTGAGCTCAGACTCTCTCCTGCCTGATATTTTCACAGGATGTTCTGGATACAGGTGGGTCCCCAGTGGGCCCTTTCCCTGAGCTCTCCCTTCTGTCACCAGCACCATCATTTTCTCTGTCAGCAAGATTTGTAATCCAGCGATGTGCACACCCTTCTTTTTTTAAAATTTTTTAATTTATTTTATTTTATTATTTATTATTGCACCCCTCTTCTCGGGCTCACAGCACCAATCAGCCATCCATCTCTTTCATCTCACAACTTCCTTTTCCCAGGCCATCATCATCTCCTCATCTATTATCTCAAGAGCCTCCCAGCTTCCCACCTTTCCCAACCCAATCGAGTCTCTGCACTTGACCAGGTTAAACCAGAGTGTCATTGCTCCTTGCTCAAAAATTTTGAAAAATACAGGTCTCAACTGGTTAAACAGGCATTTAAGATCTTCGCTTATTGGCCTTACTTGCTCTCACCATTCCAATACTCAAAGAGCTCAATATGAACAGACAAGTTCCCCACGTATGCAACCCTCAATCCTGCATCCAGCCCCTCCTATTCTCCAGTCCCCTCTTCTTTAAACCACATCTTCCCCCTACCTCCTCCATGAAACCTCTCAACCACACCAACCCTCCAGGAGTCTGAATTCTGAGAGCCTTCTTGTCTACCTAACTTGTCTGGTACTATAACAGACATTACAATGCTCTGGGAAAAGCATAATCTTTGGCTATTCTAATGGTGCTATCCATTCAGCCCTCAGTATGGAATACACCTCAACATAAAGAAAACAAAAATCCTTACAACTGGACCAATAAGCAGCATCATGATAAATGGAGAACAGACTGAGGTTGCCACAGGTTGAATTTTACCTGGATCCACAATTAACACCCATGGAAACGGCCGGCAAGAAGTCAAGACAGCCTTGCAGTTATCATGCACCACTGAGCCAGAACAGATTCACAGCTGACCTTCCAGCAGGTTTTCAGATGTGGTAAATTGTATAGGAGTTGATTGTTCATCTTTCACAGAGCAACTGGTGGATTCAAACGGCATACCTTTGTGCTGGCAACACAATTCCTTACCACTAAGCCACCAGAACTCAAAAGACAGACAACATTGGGCCAATGTGCCGCCAAAGACCTCTTTAAAGTGCTAGAGAGAGAGCAGATTTTTTTTCAAAAAAGACTAAGGTGCACCTGACCTGAGCCATGGTATTTTCAATTGCTTCACAGGCATGTGGAAATTGGACAGCAAGTAAGGAAGACAAAACAATAATTGATGCCTCTAAATTATAAGATTAGTGAAGAGTACTATGGACTGCCTCCCCCGCAAAAAAGGAAAATCTGTCTTAGAAGAAGTGTAGCCAGAGTGTTCCTTGGAAACAAGGATGGTGAGGCTTTTCTTACATACTCTGAGCATGTTACCAGGAGCCAAAAGTCCAAGGAGAAAGACATCAAGCTTGGGAAAGTAGAAAGGAAATAAAAACCAGGAAGACCATCAACAAGATGGATTGGCACAAGGACCACAGCACTGGGCTGATGCACAGCAGAGATTGTGTGGGAAGTGCAGGGTCTGGCAGGGTTTCATTTCTGGTACACAGAGTCACGATGAGTGACTTGACAGCACATGGTAACAACAGAAACAACAACATCAACATCCATTTATCACCTGTTACGAAACCTCAAGCAAATCACTTGTTTCTGCATTTATTAAATGGGAGTAACACCATCGAGCTTGCAGAGAAGTGAAAAGGACAAACAAATGAAAGCCAAAGCTGTCAAAAGCCTCACACGATGCCCAGGACGCAGCAGCTCTTCAGCAACTGCTAGCTCGTCTTCCTCTTCTCCGTCACTCCTAATCCTCTACTGCTCTGAGCATGATGATCACCATTTACTGTCTGCCTCTAACAACTAGATATGATATCTAGTGCTTTAGGTATTATTTCCAATCAATTATTGCCTTCCTTTTACAAATAAGACTTTTGAGACCTAGGACAGACAGCACATGTGCTCAAAGACAGAGAGCCAGTAAACAGTACGACCTCCAGCCAGCCCTCTGCAAACATGAGGAGGACATCTTCAATAAGCTGTAGACTCCCAGGGCTAGAATAAAAGGGTTAAACCTGTCTGGATCACAAGTCAAAAGTACCACCATGATTTCTACACCAGATGTGTGGGTATGAGGTTGTTACTCTGGGTGGAGTCTGTCCTGCCCTGCCTGAGAATCCACCAGGTGCAGGGAGAGTCATTCCCTCTTATCTGTTTGGTTATTGGCTTTTGCAGTCCATTTCGACACACTAGAAGAACCTGCAAAACTGTTTGAGCAAAATATTTACAAGTCATGTGCATCAAAATATCCAGGAGTTCAAGCTGACTGGACCCTGTTCCATGACTCTCTTAGTCTCGAGCTGCGAAACACATACCAGCAGTGGGAATACATTCAACTCATGGGAAGCTAAGCAGATCTGGAAACAACTAACTAGAATCTCAGTCAGGCCGTGTTCATGACAATGACGACACTATTACTAATTAGCATGTTAATAAATATTTAAGGCTTACTACATGCCATGGCAGGTACTATTTTAATCAACTCATATATATTTCATTTCCAAAACTCTTCTGTGAAGTAAGCATGATGATTATCACCACTCTCCAGGCCAGAAAATAAAGCCAGAAAGGTTAAGTAACCTGCCTGAGAGCACACGGTAAATGGCACGGCCAGGATTAAGACCTAGAAAATCTGAGACATAATATGGTGCTTTTTTTGTGTGTTGTTGTTTGCAGTTTAATTGTTGAGGGGGAATATAACAAATAATTTGCCATTTCAACATTCTTTAAGGAGTGTGCTTTTATCAATAAATTGTATGACCTGTCTGATAAATGAGTTCAGAAAGTGTTTCTGCAGAGGAAATTACTTCAGTAAAAGTCCACTTGTGACTCTATAAGGTTTGCAGACTCACAGCAAGTGTTCATTAAGTCATAACTGCTAATAATAATATTCATAAGTTTAGGCCCAAATTGTAGGTCTTTGAATACCATGTGGTATTAAAACTTCACACTGATGGAAAAGAAGACAGGTCTGGTAACTCTTAAAGAATCTATAACGCTGAGTACAATTAAAAAGAATGGAAAGAATAATTTGCTTAAGCTAAAAAACTATGCCTAGTTTTCTTCTGGATCTTTTGTTTGTTTGTTTGTTTCTACATCAAAATTAAGTATCATCTGTGATAAAAAAATGTATATGAACTTTTTAAGTAAACCAGTATAAAATAAAAATTTCATTTAAAAAAAAGTATGACCAACTTCTTTGGTATTTAAAAAGGGCAGAAAATATCTCTAAACTACATCATCCCATACCCATACAAATCAATGAACCCTGGCCTCAAAACCATTCCCACCCTAGGAAATCCAACTGAGGTACGCAAAACCAAAATATGATGGCTTAGTTTTCAACAAGGAAGACTACAGTGTGATTATCTCAAGGCAGCAGGTCAGAGGTGACAGGCCACTAGAAAGATAACTTGCCATTTCCCCCCAGCAGTTGGCCCTCGCTGGGCCTTCTGTGAATTGTCTGTGGTCTGATGATAAAGCTGAAAGAGAAGTGGGCAAAAGCAAATCAGGAAGAAGGGGGGAAGGGCAGTGAGAAGTGCCCAAAGAGGAAGGGGGTTGGGGTTCTTCAGACCACAAAGAACTTGAGGTTACAAATTGTATGGTTCTCTGCATACAGGGTGTCTATGTATCGGAACCAACAGCCCCAACAACAGCAACCATCAAATTCTACCAGATACCTAAGAAGTCCTGGGGAAGTACTAGTTAAGCACTTAGCTGATAACCAGAAAGTTGGTAGTTTGACACATTCAGCTACTCTGAAGAAAAAAAGTCTGCTCCCATGAAGATTACCACCTCGAAAACCCTATGGTCACTCTATCACGTGAAATGGTCATGAATTGAAAATGAACACAATAACACCACCACCTCAAGCACCAAGCTTTATAGGTTAGCATTTGAGAAAGGTAAAAGATGCAAAAATGGCATATTTGAGATTATAAAAATGTAAAACAAGAGTTGGAAAAGCATAGACTTTATCCAGAAATAATAAGCATGCAAGTCTGAAGAAATGAAGGTATCAGATTAAGACTAGAAATGGAAGATGGAGCCAGGCTTGGCAAAACTTGAGCATGAGTTGAACACTGCACTAAGTAATCTGAACTTTACTTTGTTGGCAGTATGGTGTGGCACAACATTCAGGTTCCTATATAAGTTTCTCTAGAGAACTGAAGACCAATAATGTCAGTCTGGAGAATAAGGTACACGTGATCCAGGCCATAGTCTTTGCAATTACTTGCTATGTAACAGAAAGTTGGACAATGACTAGGGATGATAGAAGGAGAATTGATGCCTTTGAGCTGTGGTGCTAGAGAAGAGTACTAAATATATCATGGACTGCTAGAACAACAAACAGGTTCATCCTGGAGAGGGTGAGACCAGGCTGCTCATTGAAGGCAAGAATTCTGAAGCTTTGTCTGACACACTTTGGACATGTTCCAAGGAGTTCCCAGTCCTTGGGGAGGGCTCATGCTTGGGAGGGTAAAGAACAGCAGCACAAGGGAGGAGGACACTTGATGAGATGGATTGGTTATTGACTGGGGTAACGGGGGTAGGTGTGTCAGAGATAATAAGATTGGCACAGAATAGAGCAGAGTTTAGGGCTGTTATACATAGGGTCGCTATAATTCGCAAGCAACTTGGCATCACATAACAACAATATAAGTTTCAAAGTTCTATGACACAATGATGTTACATTTAAAGATTAAGGTGCACCTAATTCAAGCCATGGTCTTTTCAAATACTTGCTATGCATCTGAAAGTTGGACAATGACCAAGGATGACAGAAGAATTGATGTTTTCAAGCTGTGGTACTGGAGAATAGTACTGGATATGTCATGGACTGCCACAAAAACAGATAACCATGTCTTGGGAAAGATGCAATCAGGTGCTTCTTAGAGGCAAGAATAATGAAACTCACATACCTTGGGCATGTTATTAGGAGAGGCTAGTTCATGAAAAGGACACCATGTTTGGAAAGATAGAGCGTCGGTGAAAGAGAAGACACCGAGGAGGTAGACTGACACAGCAACTTTAAAAATGGGCTCCAGGGTATTAAAGATGGTGAGGATGGTCAGGATAGGACAAGGTTCAGATCTGTTGTTCATCAGGTTGCTATGGCAATGGGCAGTATTCAACTCGATGGCACCTAACACCACCACCAATGTAAGTTCCTGGCAAAATCACTCGGATAATAAGATACTAACAAGGAGCATGAAAAATCTCTAAATTTTTTATTTATTTATTTACTTATTTTTATTTTGTATGTGTACCATCAAATTGGATCTGACTGGTACAGGAGGAGATTGCCCCTGCTGCCCCATCCATCTGATGGATTCGAACCACGTACCACTGGGATTACAGTGCAGCTTCTTGCCACTTGGCTACCAGAGCTCCCTATGAAAAAAAAATCTTTAAATAAATTTCCATAATAAATTTTTGAATAAATAAAAGCAGATAGGAGAAATACTGCAGAATGGTCAGAATCTGGTTATTGGAGAGAAGAGTTGACTAAGGTTTTCAGTGACTGCATTAAGAGAAAAGAAACTGGAGGGAGGGAAAGAGTGAGGAAGATAATGAGGGTCAGTCATATTTGGAAGAAGTTCACAGAGGATAGTTAAGGTGGCAGCCATAGTATCTCAACTCTTGTTATTGTTGTTAGGGGTCCTTGAGTAAAGTACAACTCATGCGATCCTGTGAACAACAGATCCTATCCTGTGCCATCCTCATCATCTCTGACACTTTTGAGCCCATTGCTGCAGTCACCATGTCAATGCATCTTGTTGAGGGTCTTCTTCTCTTCTGCTGACCCTCCACCTTTCCAAGCATGATGTCTTTTCCTTTCCCAGGAACAGCCTCTCCTAGCAACATGCTCAAAATATGTGAGATGAAGCTTCGCCATCCTTGCCTTCAAGAAGCACTCTGGATGCACTTTTTCCAAGACATATCTGTTTGTTCTTTTTGGCAGTCAATGGGATATTCAGTACTCTTCCCTAACACTAAAACTCAATGGTATCAATTCTTCTGTCATCCTTATTAACTGTCCAGCTCTCAGATGCACAGCAAATGGCTGAAAATACCATGGCCTGAATCAGGCACACTTTAGTCTTCAAACTGACATCACTGCTCCTCAGTAACTTGGAGAGGTCTCTGACAGCAAAGACCTCTCATAGTGTCCTGATCTCCTGAGAGCTAGTACTAAGGGCGTTGACTGTGGATTCAGGTAAGATGAAATTGTTGACAATTTCAACCTTTTCTCCATCTACCATGATGTTACATATTGGTGGTAAGGATTTCTGTTTTCTTGATGTTGAGATGCAATCCATATTGATGGTTGCAATCTTTGATCTTCTGCAGCAAGAGTTTTAAGTTCATCTCAACTCTGAAGTGGGCATTTTTAGCTTGTTTCACAAACCGGAAAAAACAAGTTTTTAAAAAGTCAACTGTAGAGTCAATTCTAATCCAGGGTAACTCCAAGTGCACTCTACAGGATTTTCAGTGACTGAATTCTCAAAACTAGACGGCCAGGCACCTCTGGATAAATTCAGAGTTCCCAAAGGAAAGAGCCTCAAATGGTTTGGTGCTCCTCAGGTTCTCAGGTTCTGTGTGAGCTTCTAGGAGACAATATTCTCTTAAAAATAGCATAGAGGAAAGTGAAGAAAATTTCCAATACAAAACATTTCAGATTGAAAACACCTAGGTTCCCATTCAATTAGACACACAGTTTGTTTCAATCCTCATCCTCAGCATTCCAAATAAATACAGCCTCTTCTCATTCACATTTACTAGCTGCATTTCACATATGTATCAACCAGCAAAGTTTACAAAACAGAGTATATTTTAAGCAGCAAAGGAAACATGCAAGCTGGCTAGTGTCTATGCTATATCCTTCCTCTAATAAATATTGATGCCTAGCTCTTCCTGAATTGCCCATCCCTGAGGATTTTTCTGGGTAAAGCTCCACTTCTAACTGAATGTTAAGGGTCACCTCTCTTGCTCTTGATTCTCACTGTAGAATTCCAGAACAAACTGTTTTCAGAAGGAGGGGGTGGAAGAAAGTCTTCAGGGTATTCTCCTGTTGAGAAACAAACACCAAGTTAAAGGGGAAGAAGGAGGAAAGTGGAGAGAGGAAGAAATGAGCATTGTACTCTGTTGTTTAAAGAAACAAAGTGACCTGAACAAAATGTATTTGCTTAGAAGCTGGCAGCCCCATCCTCACCCCAGAAGGTAATGGGAGGCTATTTCTACCTCCAGGATATTCATAAGCAAATTCCTTTTCTCTTTGCTAAAACAATGTTGTTCACATAGATTTTACTTATACTGACAGAGCAAGGTCTCAGAATTTCTGAAAGAGAGACAGCAAAAGGAGTGAGAGAAAGGAGAAATTAACCAATCTAAGGGCTATTTTTCCAACATTCTTTCTGGCTTCTACCCCAATCTAGGTTGTCCTTTAGGCTACCCTGAGATAAAAATAGCCTTCATTTCCTTTCTCAGGCCACACAGACTTTAATGCTTTGTTTCCTGGGTCCAGGGGAAAAATTACTCAGAACACATTTCATTTTAATTTGAGTTACTACAACGCTGGCTCACTTTGAATCAACCATGGAACAAGAAAACCACTTCAAATAATCAAATTTGTTTGCTATTACCACTTTGTTAAATCAGCCTGGTCAGAATAGCCCCACGGGACTTCTGAGTAGCTGTTTCTTTTCTAGTGTATAGCTCCAGAACACGGCTCCAGGTCTTTGCATGTGCCTAGGCTGGAATTCTGGTCATCACAGATAAGTGCTGCCATGCAGGATACTCAAGGATTTTCTGGGCAGGGGCGTCTTCAGTTGTTAGACAGAAATTTTGAGACATTTCTCCACAGACAGACTCCATTCTTCATAAAGAAAAAGCTACACAAACAATTTTTTTAATTTCTTTTTTTTCCCAAAAAATATTTTCATGATTAGCATTATTTTTTTAAAACAACAGAAAAGGCCCTGCCTACAACAGTTACCATGTATATACCATGCAATAGCAGGCCATGGTCTTTTCAAGTGTTTGCTCTGCGTCTGAAAGCTAGCTGGATAATAAATAAGGATGACAGAAGCACTGATGCCTTTGAGTTGTGAGGCTGAAGAAGAGTACTGAATATCCCATAGACTGGTAAAAGAACAGATTATGTCTTGGAAAAAGTATAGCCAGAGCGCTTCTTGGAGGCAAGGATGCTGAAGTTTTGCTGCATATGCTTCGGGCATGTTGCTAGGAGAGGCTATTCCTTGGAAAGGGACATCTTGCTAGGAAAGGTGAAGGATCAGCAAAAGAGAGGAAGATTCTCAAAGGGATGGACTGACATGGTGACAGCAGCAATGGGTTCAAGTATGTGAGAACTTCTAAGAATGGCACAGAATAGGACAGGGTTCAGGTCTGTTATTCATAGGGTTGCTATGACCCATACTTGACTCAACAGCACTGACAACAATAGCTACCTGTCTGAAGCCGGTGCCCTACCCAGGTGTCTTTACAGGTAGAGAAATCAGGAGGATCAGATGAACAGTTTGGCATGCAATTAGAGCTTTACATTCTCACTTTCACATCACAACAGCCTCAGCTTAAAGGCTCTTTCTACTATAACCCTTACCAAGCTCTCACTCTGTTGCTGTTGACTTCGATCTGTGGTGACCCCAAGTGTACAGAAAGGGTGTGTGTGATCTTTCAGAAGCCAATGGTGAGGCCTGTCTGTTAAGCTATGCTTCTGGGTGGATATGAACTACCAACATCTCAGCTGATAGTCGAGCAGGTAACGCTCTGCACCACCCAGAAATTCCTATGTGTGCACTGACACCCTGAATTTAGCAGAAACAAGTTAAAGAAAGACAAGATTCCCCTTGACCCCCAAAATAATTGGCCTTTAAGGTGAGTCTGCCCCAAGTTCCCATCATAAGGACCATTGTGCTGCTACACTCCGACCTCTATTTAGGGACTATCACTGTCCTCTCTACCAGAACGTTGGCTGCTGGGGGGCCTTGCTGCTTTCTCTGCGCTTCACAAATCGGACTCTAAGCAGACTTGGTTGGTTCCCCAGATTGTCTAAGAAGAGTCTATTTTGATCATATGCATATAGAAAGAACCAAATCTACTATCTGTTTCCGTACTGAATCAACCCAGGAATCAGAGGCAGCCCAGAGAGTTCCTCCTACCAGTTGTACAAGAAATACCTCTCCTCTGAGGTCAGAGTGACCTGAAACAGTGGTGACTTGGGCAGGCTTGGCGCCTTAGTATCACTTCTTATGCATTTTAGCACAACAAACTTTTCTCTCTAAGTGCCATGGAGTAGAAATGGACTCACAGCTGACTCTCCAGCAGGTTTTCCAAGGCTGTAAACCACATGGGAGGAAAGTATCCAATTTTCTCCCTGGAGCCACTAGCTGATCCAAACCACCAGATGGGTACCACCTTTGAGTTACCATAGCAACTCCCTATGGACTATACCACCAGAGCTCCCTAGAAGCAACTTAGTGATTAATAATGTACTATTTACCACAGATGAGGACAAATACGTTTAAACTGAAAACCAAAACCTTTACACTAATTCTTCACTAGATGTGACCAGTTGTTGCTTTCTGAAAGGAAATGAAAGATTCAGAGACTCTTCCTTGTCTTTTTCTCACCAGAGGCAGGTCATGGTGGTTGTTACTGTGTACTATCCAGTCAATTTCTGACTTAGGCGGGCCCTGTGTGATGGAACAGAACTGACCCGTGGGGTTTCTAGGCTGTAATCTTTAAGAGAACACATAACCAGGTCTTTCTCTCTGAGAGCCACTGGGTGGATTCTAACCAAAAACCTTTCTGTCAGCCATGAATGGCTTAACCATTGCACCTGCAAGAGCAGGTAATTGGTTTCAAAATTGGCCTAATCTCACATTATTCACAATAGCAGAGATGGAAGCAACTCAAGTGCTCATCAAAAAAAGAACAGAAAAACTATGGTACATAGTGGAATACTACACAGCACTGAAAAACAATGAAATAGTAAAACATTACACAACATGGGGGAGACTTGAGGACATTACGCTAAGTGAAATATCTTAGTCACAGAAGGATAAATGCTATATAACACTGCTGTTATAAAATAGGACAGACGTGGGGGGAGTTGGAGTGGGATGTGGGAAAGTGGATAGATAATGAATACTGCATTAGAATAGATGGGGGAAATAAATGAGAAGGGGTAAAAAGATTAGATGAGAGGAAAAATTGAAAGGAACATATGATTATGCATTATATGTATGAGAACAATCTGGAACAAGGGGTGCATTGCAGCGTGGGCTGGTGGGGGAAGGAAATGTGCAACAACAAATACAAAAAAGGTGGCCTAATCTCTCAGGAAAGACCTCTAATGGAACCCACCTCCTTAGGCCCGTCCTCCACAAATGTCCGGATTCTAGAAGTTTCTCGAGAAGGGACAAATGGAGGATATGCTCTTCATTTTAAACTCTCAACCACCCCACCAGAGCCTCAGTAGGGCATGGAAACTGAAGCAACTGCTGTCTCAAGATCAGCCCTTCAAGTTGAGTTCTGATTGAGATAAGCCCACAAGAGAAGCAAGCCAAACTGCGGGCACCACCATCAGGCTCTTCGCCCACTTCGAAGGAGAAGCCGAAGCACTGAGGAAGTCCTCTGCACATCTAGTTCCCTCTCATTTTACAATCACTTGTGCTAGATAGCTTCCTCACCCCCTTCATAGTTTCCACGCCTGGTCACAGTAAGTGCGGTGCTGGCAACACTCGACACAGCTCCTGACCAGACTCTTCATTTCTAACAAGTGGCTGAGAAAGGGTACCCGTGGCCTCATGGGAACCAGTGGCCTGCCAAAGCTCACACGTCACACGAGCACACCCAAGGGAAACACACTCCAGGTAGCCCTGGAAAGAAAGCTTGGGGACAGACAGAAATGACAGTAGTGTGCCTTGAAAAGCACGGGACTGACCCAAATTACTGCAGTAGCTTCTCCCTCTACAAAAGACAAACTCCTGCTCAACAATCAGTCTTTTGTGTTGCACTATCCATCAAGGACCAAAAGGGGGGGGGGGGTAACACCACAACTAAACAACCTGGTGTCTTTCACCTGTAACCTCAGCCTGGATTCCAATACCAAGGGTGGACATGATTCTGCAGGCATCGGGGGCATTTACTCTTATAGGGGCTACAGAGAAGGATGCCCGCATACACTTCACACTCTGTCCAAAGATGCAAGTGCACACACACTCACACACACCCCTCTCAAACTCTGAAGGCGAAACTCAGCTGGAGAAACTGAAGCTTAGAAAAGGGCACTGACTGGTCCTTAAGTCACACTGCGAATCTAGAATGGAGCCCTGAGTAGTCAGACACCTCCGTACCCCCTTCCCCGGCCGCCTGCCCCCACCACGCCGGCTGAGAATAACATCCCTAACGACTAACATCCCCACCGAACTTCAACCCCAGTTTCCCCGCCTTAGTAAGACCAGCACCTTGCTCTTCGCCCCTGCGGCCACCGGTCCAAACAACAGACCCTGCCTGGGCCTGGGCCAGGCCTACCTCCTCTCCCAACCTAAACCCCTAGCCCGGCTTCCCACCCCGCAGCAGACCTGCAGAGTCGCGCTCTCGAGAACAGGCGGCGGCAGACATTTCCTCGCCGGGTTTCACCAGCACTTCATCCTGCAGCTTACCCGCTCCGCCCGCTCTACTCTCCAAGGGACCTGCCCACGCGCGCCCCTTCATCCAATCGAAGGCTTCGTCGGCCCCTCGCCTCGCCCTAAACAGAGCAGAGCCCGCCCCCTGAAGCCAGTTCTCCTCCAATCGTCATCGCCTCTTCTAAGACGGATATCTTTCTCAGCCAATTCTCGCTCACCCCAGCCAGGTACCTGGGGCGGAGTTCCAACGCCGCGTGGTGGGTGGTGACTCCTGAGATTCCAGCTCCAGCTCTGTCCCCCGGTATGGAGACAGCCACAGGAACTCAGGATTCGGAGTCGCGGGATCGAAACCTGTGGCAAAATATGGAGGGACAACTCAGCCTGGGCTTTAGAAGCCACTTCCACTTCTGAATGACTATAAGCAAATCAATCTCCCTTGGGAGTCTCCAAGCCTATTTTCCCATGTTACAGAGTCATTCTAAGAAAGCAAACGTGCTAATCGCCTTCATTAAAAACTACCTCCTTTGCCATGAGAACAGAATTGAGTGTTGTCCGGCTTCTATTGTTGAACATTTTGATCAGAGATTCTACAGAAGAATTCAAGTCAAAAGGTAGGAAATGAAGACCAGAATTTAAAAATTCTATGGATATTTTGGGGCCAAGGGAGCTGGATGAAATTAGTAACCTGAGATAATCTTTAAAATTTAAACCAAAAACCACCGAAGTCTTCTGACAACCAAATAGTAGCCTATCTTCCTGTTGTTATGTGCCTTCCAGGCGCCTGCGACGCATGTTGTTGTTGTGCTATGTGCCGTGGAGTCGCTTGCGACTCATAGCGACCCTATGTACAACAGCCCTAAACTCCGCTCTGTCCTGTGCCAATCACACTGTCTCTGACACTCCTATCCTGATTACCTCAGTCACTGAATCAATCCACCTCATAGAGGGCCTTCCTCTCCTGCGCTGTCCCCCTCTACCCTCCCAAGCATGATGTCCCTCTCTAAGGACCGGTCTCTCCTCACAACATGTCCAAAGTATGTTAGACGGAGCCTCAGAATCGTTGCCTCCAAGGAGCCACCCGGTTTAACCCTTTCCAGGACAAATCTGTTTGTTTTCCTAGCAGTCCATGGTATTCTCAATACTCTTCTCAAGCACCACAGCTCAAAGGCATCAATTCTCCTTCTATCCTCCTTGGTCATTATCCAACTCTCTGATGCATAACAAGTGATTGCGAAGACCATGGCCTGTATCAGATGCACCTTAGTCTCCAGAGAGACACCATTGCTCTTCAGTACTTTGGAGAGGTCCCTAACAGCGACGCATAGCAACCCTATATACAATAGCTGTGAACCTTGTCTTATCCTGAGCCAATCTCACTGTCTCTGACACACCTACTCCCACTATCCAGTTACTATGTCAATCCATATCATCTGGGGTCTTCCTCCCCTGCCTGGTCTCTCCACCTTTCCAAGCATGATATCCCTCCAAGGACTTGTGGCAACATGTCCAAAGTATGTGATACAGAGTTTTCAAATCCTTGCCTCCAAGGAGAAACTCAGTTTCACCCTCTCTAGGACAGACCTGTTTGTTCCCTTGGCAGTCCATAGTATGTCCAATACTCTTCTCCAGAACCACAATTCAAAGGCATCAAATCTTCTTCTATCATCCTGCATCACTGTCCCCCTCTCTGATGCATAGCAAGTAACTGCAAATAACCATGGCTTGGATCTGGCACACCTTGGTCTCTAGACTGACATCGTTGTTCTTCAGTACTCTGGAGAGGTCCCTGACAACAGATTTTCCCCAATGCAATTAATCTTTTATATCCTGACTGCTGGTGCCAAGAGTGTTTATTATGGAGCCAAACAAGCTAAAAATTGTTAACAATCTCAATCTCTTCTCCATCTGCCATGAAGCTGCCAATTGGCCCATTGATGAGAATTTTGTCTTCTTGATGTAGCTTTAACCCATACTGAAGATTACAGTCTTTGATCTTCTGCAGCAAACTCCTCGGCTCCTCCTAAGTTTCAGCAAGCAAGGTTGTATCATTTGCATAGCACAAATTGTTCATGAGTCTTCCTCCAATCCTAATGCCATATTCCTCCTCATAAAATCCAGCCTCCTGAATGATTCCACATTTAGATAGAAAAGGTATAGAGATAGGATGCATCCCTGCTGTACTCTTTTCTTGATTTTGAGCCATGCAGAGTTTCCTTGTTCTGTTCTGATGACTGCTTCTGTTCCAAGTATAGGTTTCACATGAGGATAATTAAGTGTTCTGAGATTCCCATTCTTCTCAAGGTTAGCCACAATTTGTTGTGATCCACATAGTCAAATGCCTTTGCATAGCTTAGCAAAGCATTAAGCTTAGCTTAATTAGTAAATAAAGTCTGCCTTATGATTATGCTCTTATCAGAACCATATCTATATTAGATCAAAGTTAATGACTGGGAGAATTAGATAAAACCTTCCCAAGCAGTAAATTTAAGTTACTAGGAGAGGAACAACTCAGAAAAGGAGGGTGAGAAAAGTTGCAGAAGTAAATATACATATATTATTAATATCACTGAGTTGTATATGTAGAAAAATTATTTGGTGTATTTTTTGCTGCATATATTCTCAACAACAAAATAACATTCTAAACTCTCCTCTGGTTGTTTTTTTTTTACCATTCATCCAACTATTGACCAAGTATTTATAATACCAGGCACTATTTTGTTCTATTGTTGTTGTTGATTGCCTTCAAGTCAAGCACGACTCATAGCGACCCAATGAACAAAAGGCTTGAAGCCCCTCTGAAACCATCGACATTTATCAAAGTTCATAGACTTTTTGGAGGCATGTTATTTAGGAACTGATGCCACTCCTGCTTCCAATTCCATAAAAATCATTCTTTGCATATCACAGTCTCCTAATATATATGCTGCTTATATATGTGGCTTGTTATTGTTGTAAATTCTCTTTTTAAAAAAACTGCTATTCCAAGGTAGCTATTCCACACACCTCAATCTTATGACCTCATGATAATCTGTGCTTTCTGTACTTTATCCTTTTTAATTCTCATAACAAGCTTTCTAGGTGAGGGAACTACTAGCCTAATTTTATTGAACTCAGGTTAACTATCCTGGGTCACTTATCATGTAGTAGAATGTGGACTCACTGACATTTGAGTCCAATAAGTCCCATGTTTTAGACGAATATTCATAAGATTGTTATGAATCATAGTCAACTCATTGATTGGTACCTAACAATAACAACATGAAGGAGATTTCTTTTTCAGTGCATACAAGGAGTAGAGAGAGGGTATTAACTGTTCTCAATGTAAGGAGTGCACATGGGTGTTGCTAACAGTTAGGTGCTGGGCTGTTAACCCAACAATAAAAAAGTCTATCTTGAAAAACGAACCAAAATAGAAGTGGAACACAATTCCACTCTGAGCCACACGGCATCTCCATAAATCAGAGTGAATCAGAACTACTGGTTTACTGTCCACCAGCTACTCACCAACTACCTCCATTAACACACACTTCCAAGTAAAAGCAGTGTGCTTACAAGGCCTCTGGTTCCTTTTTCCACACCAAATGCCACTCTTAAGCCTCTCCTTCCTAGAAATGCTTGGACTTCCTCTGCTTCTGATCCAGGTCTAAATCTAAAGCATTTGTATTAGCCACTATGTTATTCTACTTGCTACAGTTGAAGATGGTGAGGTTTGTAGGCAGTTGCACTGCTAACCCAAAGGTAGCACCTCTTCAGTGGTTTGACTCTCACAAAGACTACAGCCTTCCGTATGGGCCACATCTCAACATCAAGGAAGCAAAAGTCCTCACCACTGGGCCAATAGGCAAATCATAATAGATTAAAAAAAAAAAAAGATGGAAGTTATCAACGACTTCTGTTTACTTGAATCAATAACATGCATGACAGCAGTAGTCAGGAAATCAAAACATGTTACATTGTCCAAAGTGCTAAAGATGAGGAAGTCCATAGAATGATCAAGGCCTTTGAACTGGAGTGTGGAGAAGAGTGTTGAATATCACATGGACTGCCACAAGAATAAACAGATCTGTCTTGGAGGAAGTATGACAGTGCTCCTTAGAGGCAAGGAGGGTGAAATTTTGTTTCACGGACTTTGAGTATTTTTTCAGGAGGAGCCAATCCTTTGGGAAAGAAGAATGCTGGGAAAAGTAGAAAGTCGGCAAAAGAGAGGCTGACTCTCGAAATAGATTGACACAGTGACTGTAACAGTAGGTTAGTGTATGGCAGAGATTGTGAGGAGGAAGCAGGGGAGGGCACGTTTCAGATCTATTGTTCATAGGGTTGTTAGGAGTCCTGGTCAACTTGATGGTACCAAACAATAACAACATGAAGGAGACTGATTTTCAGTGAATGCATCTCATGTGCAACAATTACTCCTTTGTCAGAGAAGCCTTGTGTGGTGCTATAATGTTGATAGATTTTAGCAGAACCCCCAGGCAAGAAAGGCTTGGCAATCTGCTTCCAAAAGCCAGTCAATGAAACCCCTAAGGGAATTGCAGTGGTCCAATCTACAACCAATTATGGCGATGGTGTAGAACTGGGCAGTGATTTGTTTCATTGCATGTGAGTCTGAAGCTGACTCCACAACACCTAGCAACATCCAACAAGCACCACCTATACTTGACGTCATCTGAGTCTCATAAAACCCTCAGAACACTGAGAAAATTAGAACTGAGACACAAACGGAGGTTCGTATACCAAAGTTCATAGCAGCATTATTCACCATCACAAGAGCATGGAAACAACCCATATGTCTAATCACAATCGAATGGATTGCGAAATTGTACATTCACAGGATGGAATATTATGCAGCACGCAGGAGCAATGATTTTGAAAATCACTACCTAACTTGGGAGGGACTGGAGAGCTTTATGCTAAGTGAATTAACTCAGTCCCATAAGGACAAATTAAAAGACCATTATTGTAGAAATAGAAAAGTAACTAGTAAAATGTGTATGAGGATCCAAGGGAATCAGATGTGCAGGGGGGGTAATCATAGGGTCGCACAATTTGATGGGTAGAGGGAGGATGGGTAAAGGAAATGGGAAAGATCTGGTGTGAAAAACAATGTATACAAACTTTGTAAGCAAACTAGAATAAAATAAACTTTTCTTTAAGGAAACAAATAAATAAAAACCAAGTTAAAAAAAAAAACAACCCCTTGGAACAATAGGTAAAGTTCATATTTCCACTGTACAAATAAAAAAGCCAAACACATTGTCCACACTTTTATCTAGGAAGTGGTAGGGTTGGCATCTGAACTGAAATTCTGTGGGCTTTGAAGTCTACCTGTGATCAGGTTCCTTGTGATTCTAAACCTGGTCCTCATATGTCAATCGCTGCATATCCTTAGACAGGTTCTTCAACCACTGTGTCAGTTTACTCAACTATTACACAAGTCTTCTGCTCCTTAATATTACTCAAAAGACTTGAAAGGAGGGCATGATTGTTGCAGTGTAGCTAGGAAAATACCTAGCATATGTTGTTGTTGTTGTTGTTGTTGTTGTTGTGTGCCATCGAGTCGTTTGTGACACAGTGACCCTATGTACAAGAGCCCTAAACGCCGTTCTATCCTGTGCCAAACTTGCCATCTCAAACACATTCATTCCCACCACTCCACTCACAGAATCGATCCATCTCATCAAGGGTCTTCTTCTCCTGCGCTGTCCCTCCACTCTACCAAACATGATGTCCCTCTCCAAGGACCAGTCCCTCCTTGCAACATGCCCAAAGTATGTCAGACAAAGCTTCAAAATCCTTGACTCCAGGGAACATTCTGGCTTCACCCTCTCCAGGACAAACCTGTCTGTTCTCCTTGCAGTCCATGGTATATTCAACACTCTTCTCTAGCACCACAACTCAAAGACATCAGTTCTCTTTCTGTCATCCCTATTCACTGTCCAACTCTCCAATGCATAGCACGTAATTGCAAAGACTGGATCAGGCGCACCTTAGTCTCCAGCCTGACATCGTTGCACTTCAGTACTCTTGAGAGGTCCCTCACAACTGACTTTCCCAATGCAATTCGTCTCCTGATTTCCTGGCTGCTGTTACCAAGAGTGTTGATTGTGGAGCCAAGCAAACTAAAACTGCCAACTATCTCAATCTCTTTACCATCCATACTGATGCTGCCAATTGGCCCAGTGGTGAGAATCTTTGTTTTCTTGTTATTGAGCTTCAATCCATATTGAAGACTGCAGTCCTTGACCTTCTGTAGCAAGCACTTCAGGTCCTCCTCAGTTTCAGCGAGCAGGGTTGTGCCATCTGCATAACACAGGTTGTTGATGAATCTTCCACCAATCCTGATGCTACATTCCTCCTCATACAGCCCAGTGTCTCAGATGGTCTGTTCTGCATACATATTGAAAAGGTATGGAGACAAAATACATCCCTGATGGACCCCTTTCTTGATTTTGAACCATCCAGTGTCTCCCTGCTCTGTTCTGATGACTGCTTCTCGGTCCAAGTATAGTTTTCGTATTAGCACAATCAAAGGTTCTGGGATTCCCATTCTTCTCAAAGTCACCATAGCTTGTTGTGATCCACACAGTCAAAAGCCTTTGCATAGTCAGCTAGCTAACTGAATTGTTTTTGTAATTTAATTAATGTTAGCTAATTGCTTGCTTTAACTGTAGTCTCTTGGCAAAAGCACTTTGATTCTGTGGACCTCGATCTCTTTATCTATGAAATCCCAGGGTTGGGCTGATGGATATACGAAGGGGCTGTCAGTTCAAAGAGCCCTGTCTCAGCCACATCACTCCATGAGGAAGCTTCCACCACGATAACTTTTCAGAGAATGCAAATAATGAATTTCTCTACTGATTATGCCAGGTGTTAATCCCAAAAGCAAGAAGAGGTAGGAGAAATGTAGTTACCCAAGGCCAAAAGAGGAGCATCATTCTCCATCCCACTCTTATATTCTTACAGCCAGGTACTATTTAATCTATTCATCATTCAACAAATATTTATTACAGACATACTACATGTCAAACTTAGTGGAGCTCCGGTGGCCTAGTGGGTAAAGAGTTGCAGTGCCAACCCAAAGCCAGGTGGTTCAAATCTACAGCTGTCTCGCAGAAAAATATGGAAATTCTCCTCCCAGGAAATTTACAGTCTCTGTAAAGCCAATAGAGGATCAGCTATGGATTGGTTCCAACTTGATGGCATATAACAACAACCTGCCAACCACTATTGTAACTATTGGTGATAAAATTGGGACCACAGGGAGCTCTGGTGGCCTAGTGGCAAGAAGCTGCACTGCAATTATAATAATTATAATAAATTGGGACCACAACCAAACTAACTGCCCACATAGCACCTTCATTCTCATCCATTTGTTCCCCTATCCTCCTTAATGTTCATCTCCCCGTCATCACCTCCACTGCTCTGGTGCAGCCTCAATCTTTTGTGACTGACCCATTGCAACACCTTCCTGTAGATCTCCCTGGGCCAGATTACCTCTTCCAGTGAGTTGCCAGAGAGACTTTCCTAATATAAAAAAATTCTACCTTGTCACTTATAAATTAACAGCTTTTATGGGCTCCCCTCCCGGAGCTATAAGGCAAAGTTCAAGCTCTTTGTTGGCAATACTAGAACTACAATGTGCTGCCCCCTGCTGGCTTTTCCTGGCTCACCTCTTTTTATGCCCTTTTCCACATAAACCAAAATGTAACCTTCAGTATATTCCACCTGAATTTAAAAATCATCTCAAGAATAGGTTTGAAGCATAGAGCATTAATGATCAAAGACCAGATGAGTTGTGGGATGGCATTAAGGATATCATCCATAAAGAGAGCAAAAGATGATTACAAAGACAGAAGAAAGAAAAGACCAAAATGAGTGTCAGAAGAGACTGAAAATTGCTCCTGAGCATTGAGACACCAATACAAAGGGATTTCAAAGGGCAGCTCAAGAAGACAAAACAAAATATAACAATGGAATGTGCATAGAGCTGGAGTCAGAGGAATAAAAAGGAAAAAACTTGTTTGGATTTCAAACTGTTGTTGTTGTTGTGTACCTCGAGGCAGAACCAACCCATAACTGACTCTCCAGTGGGTCTTTAGAGGCAGTAAATCACAAGGAAGGGGATTGTCCATCCTTCTCTCATGGCACAGCTGGTGGATTCAAACTGTATACCTTTGGGAGTGCAGTGCAGTTTCTTACCAAAATACAAACCTTGTGTTGCAAAACTGAGAGATGCTAAACTCTTAAATGACCTAGGAAGCATCAAAAGAAGATGGAGGGAATATACATTCTTATTGGTCATGTTACCAAAAAAAGTCTACACAGAAATATTTCAAGAAGTAGCATTTGATCAAAAACCAATGGTAATGAAGGAAGAAGTTCAAGCAACACTGAAGTTGTCATTGTTGATGTTAGGTGCCATTGAGTTGAGTACGACGCATCGTGACCCTGTGATCAAAAGATCTGAACCCAGTCCTGTCCTGCGCCATCCTCATACTGAAGACACTGGCAAAAAACAAGGCCCTGGGAGCCAAGGGGATACCAATAGACATGTTTCGACTAACAGATGCAGCCCTGGATGTGTTCAGCAGTCTGTACAGGAAATTTGGAAGACAAGTAGTTCATCAACTGACCAGAAGAGATTAATATTTGTTCCCATTTCCAAGAAAGGTAATCCAAGGGAGCTCTGGTGGCCTAGTGGCAAGAAGCTGCGCTGCAATCCTGAAGGTGTGCGGTTCAAATTCACCAGACGCTCTGACGGAGAAGGAGGGGCAATCTCCTCCCGTGCCTATAGGATCTGACTCAACGGTACACAACAAGGAAAAAAACACCAAAGAAAGGTAATCCAATAGAATATGTAAGTTACCAGACAATATCATTAATGTCACAGGCAAGCAAAATATTGTTCAAGATCATGCAAAAATGGCTAGAATAGTACATTGATAGAGAACTGCGAGAAGTTCAAGCTGGATTTAGAAGAAGCTGTGGAACCAGGGATATTTTTGCTAATGTCAGATGGATCATGATTGAAAGTAGAGAATATGTCTATGGGTTTGACTATGCAAACAGTGTAGATCATAACAAATTATAGTTAACATTGAGAAGAATGGGAATCCCAGAACATCTAATCATGCTTATATGAAACGTATACCTGCACCAGAGACAAGAAGCTGCTGTCTGAACAGAACAAGGGGACACTGCATGATTTAAAATCAAGAAAAATATGCATCAAGGCTGTGCAACCTGTAGGCAAAGCAAATCATTCAAGAAGATGCACTCTATAAAGAAAAAGGTGGCTTCAGAATAGGAGGAAGCCTCATCAACTACCTGTGTTATATAGATGACATGATGACACTCGCTGATGGTGAGGACTTGAAATGTTTGCTGCAGAAGATAAAAAACTGCAGCTTTCAATATGGATTACATCTTAGCATCAAGACAAAAATCCTCACCATTGAGTCGATAGACAATATCATGTTAGAAGAAGAAAAAATTGAGATTCCTGAAGAAATATCATATCATGATATTTCATATCATGTCATCATATCTTCATATCATGAAGAAAAGATTGAGATTGTCAATGATTTCATCTTGCTTAGATCCACAATCATCATCCTTGGCACAAATCAAAAGATGCATAGCATTGGGGAAGTCTGCAGTCAGAAATGGTGCCAGTGTGAAGACTAATGTTTGCCTGATTCAGGTTATAGTCTTTTCAATCACGTGTTATGCGTCTGAGAGCTGGACCATGAATAAGGATGGCAGAAGAATTGATGTCTTTGACCTGTGGTGTTGGAGAAGAGTACTGAATATCCCATGAACAGTCAAAAAGACAAATAAATACATCTTGGAGACAAGGAAACCATAGGGCTCCTTAGAGGCAAGGATGGCGAAGCTTTGTCTCACATACTTTGAGTATGCTGTTGTTGTTGGGAGGGGTGTTATTCCTTTAAGAGAGACATCATGCTTACAAAGGTGGAGGATAAGGGAAAAAAGAAAAAGACCCTCAATGAGATGGATTGACACAATGACTATATCAACAGGATCAAGCATGTCAGAAATGATGAAGATGGCTCAGGACAGGACAGGGTTCAGTTCTGTTGTTCATAAATTCACTATGAGTCATAAATGTAACAGCAACAACTTACCCAAGCTCAGCCTTGCCCAACGACCTGCTTTTTCCTCTCACCACCATGTCCTTTTCCTCTTTATTGTCTTCCTGGAAAAACTCATTTATCCTTCAAGTCTCAAACTAAACATCACCACCTATATGCAGCTCTCCCAGAGCTATCGACATAGGACAAGGTGACATGGGCTGCAGCAGACTAAAGCTCAGACTGGAATTGTTGCTGTTAGGTGCCATCATGTTGACTATGACTCATAGTGACCCTATGAATAACATATCTAAACCAGGCCTTATCCTGTGCTATCCTCATCATCTCTGATATAATTGAGCCCACTGATACAGTCACTGTGTCAATCCATCTTGTTGACGATGTTCCTCTCCTTCACTGACCCTCGGCCTTTCCAAACATGATGTCTTTTTCCAAGAACTGGCTACTCAGATATATCTATTTCTAGCTCTACAGTTTACCAGCTTTATACTTAGACAAGGCACTTAAACCCTCTGAGCCTGAGTTTTCTCTTCTGTAAAATGAAGATCATTTGTTTACCTTGTAAGACTGGTGAAAATTAAAATGAGATATTGTATGAGAAGTTCTTAGAATAATTTCTAGCACGTGGAAAACCTAAAGTGGTCAGCCAACAAAGACATAAGGTAAACAGTAACACCAAGGAGACACTCATCCTAAGAACAACTATATTTACAAGATCAACATGGCTTTATTTGCCCTGGCAAAAATCTCAGAGAGGAGGAAGGATTAGGATGTAAAGATTAATGGAAATTAAAATCACAGGGAAGAGGCAAGAAGAGTGCTATTACAACATGAGAATTATAATTACTGTCACAAAATAAAATGTGCATAAAGGGCTGAAAGAAAAACTCACTCTGTAAATTTCCAAATCACAATTAAAAATGTAAACTCAACATTTAATATTAGCACTTTTAATTATGAGCACTTTCATATAGAGGGGGAAAATATTTTCTGAGCTTCTACTATGTGCTGGACACTTTCACATGTATGACCTCATTTACCTCCCATGACCTCATCAGGAAGACCACCTTTATTTATTTTTGTTATTAGGTGCTGTTGAGTTGAGAACGACTCATAGTGACCCTATGAACAAAAGATCTGAACCCCGTCCTATACTGGGCCATCCTGAGACGTCCTGACACACAAGAATCCATTGCAGCAGTCACTGTGTCAATCAACCTAGTTGAAAGTCTTCCTCTTCTTCACCAACCCTCTGCCTTTCTGAGTATCATGTCCCTTTCCAAGGAATAGCTTCTCCTAGCAACATGTGCCCCAAGTATGCTTGATGAAGCCTTATAATCTTTGCCTACAAAGATCAAAAACTCTTTCTGCAAAAGCAAAGATTCAATAAGGTGATATGGCTTACCCAGTCACAGCTACAGGACAACTGAGATGGGTTTCAAACTCAATGGTCTGTGTAACTTCTGTGTCCATACATTTTGGGGTTTTCATAAACAGAAAACTGCCAGAAATTCAAGCTGGATTCAGAAGAAGCAGGGGTACCAGGGATATCATTGCGGATGTCAAATGGAACTTGGATGAGATTAGAGAATGACAAAAAGATGTTTCCTTTTATTCACTGACTATGAAAGGCATTTTACTGTCTGAATCATAACAAATTATGGCTAACATTGAGAAAAATGGAGCCCCAGAACACTTAATTGTGCTCATTCAAAACCTATTCACAGACCACAACAGTACAAGATAAAACAAGGAAATACTACATTATTTAAAATCAGGGTTATATCCTTTCTTCATACCTATTCAATTTGTATGCTGATAATTTGTATGCAAATAATTCAAGAAGTTGGACTATATGAAGAAAAATGTGGCATCAGGACTGGCGGAAAACTCATCAACAACCTGACACAACCTTACTTACAAAAAGTAAAGATCAGAGACTAAAGCCTTCAATATGCATTACAACTAAACATCAAGAAAACAAAAATTCACCACTGGACCAGTAGGTAACATCAGGATAATTGGAGAAAAGCCTGAAGTTGTCAATGACTTCATTTCACTTGGATGCATAATCAGTACCCATGGTGGCAGCAGGCAAGACATCACAAATCTTGTGGCTTAGTGGTAAGGAGCTGCACTGCAGTCCCTGGGGCAAGTGATTCAAATCCACCACCCACCTGCTCCACAAGAGAAGGATAGTTAGTCTCCTCCCCTGGGATTGATTGCCTCTGAAAACCCACTGAAGGGTCAGCTATCGGTTGGTTCCAACTCTATGGTACTCAGCAACAACCTTTTTTAAAGAAACCAAACATGAGATGCCATGTCATCACCGATGGCAATTAATTTAAAAAAAAAGTCAAAAGATATTTTGCATTGAGAAAATATACTGTGCAGAACCTCTCTAAAGTGCTAAAGAGCAAGGTTAGCTATTTAAAGACTAAGGTCCAGGGAGCTCTGGTGGCCTAGTGGCAAGAAGCTGTACTGCAATCCCAGAGATATGCGGTTCAAATCCACCAGATGCTCTGCCAGAGAAGGAGGGGCCATCTCCTCCTGTACCAGTCAGATCCAATTTGACAGTACACACACACAAAATAGTAAGATAAACATTAAAAAAAAGCTGCAAGGCTTAAAAAAAAGAAAAAAAGACTAAGGTGTATCTGATCTGAGTCATGATATTTTCCGTTGCTTCATATGCATTTGAATATTGGACAATGAATGAGAGACACCAAAAAAGAATTGATGTCTTTGATTAGTGGTACTGGAGAGGAGTACTCACTGCCAAAAGAACAAACAAATCAGTCTTGGAGGGAGTAAAGCTGGGATGCTCCTGCATGGTGAAACTTTGGACACATTGCCAAGAGGGACCAGTCCTTGGAAAAAAGACATCATTCTGGGAAAGGCAGAGAATCAACAGGAGAGAAGTGATGCACTGACCTAGTGACTTCAGAAAGGGCTTGAGCATGGCAGAGATTGTGACAAGGGTGCAAGACAGAACAAGATTCAGATCTGTTGTTCACAGGGTCACTCTGAGTTGCTGTCAACTGGATGGCAGCTAACAGCAACTACAACGACTACGATAAGTAAAAAAGAAGTTATCCTTATTATTATTATTTTAAGATTTTCAGGTAAATTTTTCATTGCTTTTAAACTAGATTCTCCACTTCTTAATCAGGCACTCAAGAGTCTATAATTTTCTTTCTACTTTGCTATCTCAAGACCCAGAGGGTCTACAGTAAGATAACAAGTTAGAGCCAAAGGAGGCCCCATAGTGAGACCATGATAGAAGGTAAGCTCCATCCTGCATTCATGCAGACAAGATGTTAGTTTAACAGGTAAGCTCAAAAAACTTCATTGCCGTGGAGTCAGAACTGACTCACAGTTGACTCTCCCGTGGGTTTTCGGAGACTATTAATTGCAAAGGAAGAAAAGGCCTATCTATCTTTCCCCTGCAGGGCCACTGGAGGATTCACATTTCCAGAGAAGCTGTCTTTGGGCCTAGGCCACCAGAGCTCCCTCAAAGCAGCGAATAGTTTTGGATAAACATCTAAGCCCTAGCACCTGGCGGCTGATATTTGCATGCTCCCTGGGTGATCTTCTGCACTGTACAAACTCTTTTACCTGATTTACAGATCTAAACAAATTCTGCCCAAGAGGTCACTAACTTCTCACTGCCAGGTCAAAGTGAGATCATTTTCTCAGGTGAGTGAGGGGCCAGGGCCAAGTTCCAGGGCAGCAGAGCCCAGCCTTCCCCTGGTGTTAACTGTAGTTGGCCGAGAAGGAAAAGATAAACTTCTTGAGATGCTGACTTATCAACTTGTAAGAAATTTCTGCACAAGAACACAGTCTAAAACCAGGAGAGCAAAAGAGTCTGGGCCAGATGGAAAACTCAGTCAAGAAGTTGGTAAAAAAAAAAACCAAACAAACAGCGGGGAGCTCTGGTGGCCTGGTGGCAAGAAGCTGCACTGCAATCCCAGAGACGCATGGTTTGAATCCACCAGATGCTCTGCCGGGAAAGGAAGGACAATCTCCTCCTGTACCAGTCAGATCTGATTTGACGGTACACAGACACACAATAATAGTAAAAAAATAAAGAATTAAAAAAAATAAAAAATAAAATTAAAAAAATAAAAACATTTTAAAGAATATATAAAAAAACCAGCGAACTTTAGTTGGCTGGTAGCCTAGGGGCAATGCAGCCTTACGCTAGCAGCTTTGACAGCGCACAGGACCATGGAGTCTAGAAGGTGAGAGGTCTCTTGGAACAGGTGGTTAAGCATGCAGCCATGTCTCCAAAAGATGCTGGGGTCTTACCTACCTGGACAGGCTCTGGCGACCTCCTGGAGGAACATCCTGGTATGTGAGCCAAAGGGTAGCTGGAATATAAGGCTGAGCTCTGCAGTGTCCAGCTGGACAGTCACATCTGAGCCTGCACAGAAGAGGCAGAAAATGAGCCCAGGAGAGGAGCATTCAGATTCATCCTAAGGCTAGGATTCCCAGAATGGAGGATCGGCAGTCTAGGCTCCCAAACTCCCTTTGACTCCTTAAGCAACTCTCTCAGGTCTGCTGCTGGGGCAATAAATAAATAAATGAGATCTTCTGTGACTTCAGCTCCAAATTTACATCATCCCTGCTTTACATATGGGGTAAACCAAAATTCTAAAAAGTCAGTAAGATTGACCCCAACAGTACTAGATGGAGCTGGGGAAAAAACCCCAAAGCAGATTCTCTGAACATGCACTCTTATTACCATCCTATGGGACAGACAGACAAGAGGGTTGTCATCAGTCAGTCTACCTGACTGTGCCAGGCACTGTGCAGGACAAACCATGGTGATGAGAACAAGTAAGAGCTTGTCTGCAGGGAGCTAGACTATGGAAGGCTTTTTGTTCATAATTTATACCCACCTGGCATGTGGCAGACACTTAAAATCTGCTGAAATGAATGAGTAGAAAGAAACAGTCTAGTAAAGTGGTTAAGCATATGGGCTCTAGAGTCTGGATCTGAGTGGGAATCCTGGTTCCACCATATTATGTATTGAATCATGCTTCTGCCTCCAAAAAAATATGTCTCTGTGCCTGTAGTTATCATTCCATTTGGGAATAGGCTGTCTTCCTTTTGTTAATGAGTCAGCATTAGTATAGAGTGTTAAATCCCTTCTGAGAGATAAATGAGATTAAATGAGCAGGTGAGAGAAGCAGAGCTGAGGAAGACACATGCCACATGAAGATGTCCCAGGAGAAGCAGCTCAGAAGAGACAAGGACCCTGCCCTGCACAGAGGAAAAGCCTTTCTTGACAGGAAGAAAAAGCCCTCCTCTAGAGCTGGCACCCTAAATACGGACTTCTCACTTCCTAAAATGAGCCACAGTAGCATCATATATAATGTATTGATCTGCTAACCCAATAGCCACTTGTTCAAATCCAGCTGCTCTGAATGAAATACATAAATATTTACCACCTCAGAAACTCAATGTATTTTGTCACCATGAGTTGGAGCCTTGTTGGTGGCTGTGGTTTTGACTTCTTGGTTTAAACTAGGAGATAATAAATTTCTGCTTGTTCAAGTCACCAATTTGTAGCATTTCTGTTATAACAGAACTAAATAACTAAGTCACACTACTTATTAAATCACTTAATTTGGGAGGCCTCAGTTACCTAGTCTATAAAATGGACATGAAAACAGCTTCACTAACTTTTGAGGAAAGCACAGTAAGATGTGGGTGTAACATTTCCTGACCCCAAAACATTTACTTCTATTAGTATTCTTAATATTAGCATCTAGTGAAGAAAGACATTCAATAAGTTTATAAGTTACAAAGGATCAACTGTGAGTGGCAGAGAGCCACCAAGGATAAGAAAAAAAGCAGCTGTAGCAGTGAGATCCACATGACTATAGGTGTTCAACCAAAGTGTTCAAACTGGGAAAAGTCATGTATAGACTGAAATCATGAAGAATAAGTAGGCATTGGCTAAGTGTAAAGAAAGTATGAGGAAAAGGGAAAAGTGTGCAAAGGCTTGTGCAAAGGCTGCATGGTGATACGGGAACATTTGGAGCAATCCTGCTGGATGAAGGCCCAAAGTGGGCATGGACCAGATGCCACAAAGTCTTAACACAGTAACAATCTAAGGGGGTGCTCTAACTCCTCATCTTTCACCCACCTCTCACTGCAGATCTTACACTCCCTTTCCCTATTTGGGACCCCAACTGAAAAGCCTACTCACCAAGGATGTAGAGTTCACCATCTGGGGACACTGCAGAGAAGGAAATGATCATTGAGCACCCCAGCTTTATAGATATCTCCCTTGCACCCCAGCTTTATCTATGTCCCCTGAAGAAGGAGGTGACACAGGGGCCCAGAGGAAAAGAATTCCTACCACCTGACCCCCTGCAGCACCTTCTTCCAGTGAAAAATCCCGAGAGACTGGCACGATCTGGTCCAAAGTGACATCGTCCCCGGTAATGGCCATCCTCCGGTGCGTGTACAGGAAGAGGCTAAAGGCAGGAAGCAGAGATGAGAGCAGGGGCTGCTGTTGCCCCTTGGATCCATTCTGCAGGTTCAAGGTGGTTGTACTCCCTCCTTGAGGCCTTGGACTGTTTGTTGGCCTTGACAATGCAAACCTCCTTGTGTCATCTCTTTCCCCAGAGCCCAACATGAACTCCAGTTTTATAGGTGAGGACATCAAAGCCAAACTTCTTTTGCTAGTAAAACATGTGATTGATCTACCTATTGCACATTCTAGCACTATGTGTGAGAGAGAGACAGTGGACCCAATCAATTCCTTTCCCTCCCCTAGATCTCAATTTCTCATCTGGTAAATGAGAGTGGTGGACTAGAAATTGTCTAAGGCCCCTTCCTTCTCAGCTCTGAAACACTAGGGGTCACATACTAGCTCTAAAACCTAACCTTAAGACTGGTTCTCCCTCCCTCTTTCCCTCCCCCTCTTCCATGTAAAATACAGATGCTACAGGCATTGAGCTGTTTCACTCATTTGAGCACTAATGTAGATCCCTGAGTGCGATTTGCATTGGAGTTCTGGTGGTGTAGTCTGTAGAGAGCTGCGCTGCATGCAGATCCAAAGGCAAGGCCTCTCTGATGATTTAAGTCCACCAGCTGCTCCAGGGCAATCTCCTCCTGTATGATTTACAGTCTTAGAAATCCAATGAAGTGTCAGCTAAGAGTCAGTTCCAACTCAACAATGACAGAGAGAGAGAGTAACCTGCATGTTGCAGTTTGAACTTACCTCATGGTACCAGGGAAGAAAGATGGAGATCTGCTCCTTAAAGATGACACTGAAGAAGACCCTATGGAGTAGTTCTCTATGCTGTAGACTTAGAGGTCGCCGTGAATCAAAAGCGACTTATCAAAAGTAGGTCTGATTTTTATTTATTTTTTTTTTTCCAGGGAAGGATATCTCCTGTTGTTTTAAACACTTTACAGGTACTTGTTTGCTTTAATCCTGACAAAATGAGATGCAGAGGATTTGTTCAAGATCATGTGGCTTAAAAGTTAACAAAGCCTGGATGTGAAGCCAGCCAGGCCAAACTCGCTCCCCCTACGTTCTGGTTCAGTGCAGCTCCAGCTCCGCACTAAGTATGTCAAACTGCCTCTTCTTGAGAAAGGTCCCTCACCAAGTTGGAAGGATTAAATGAGTTAATGCCTGTGATTCGACAGTGCTAAGAAGTGTTTAAGAATCAACTATCGTTGTTGTTGTGTACCCTAGAGTCAAAACTGACCCTCTGTCAGGTTTTCAGATGCACTGCCCATCCTTCTCACACAGAGGAGCTGGTGGGTCTGAACTGTGTGCCTTCGGGATTGCAGTGCAGCTTCTTGTCATTAGGCCATCTCAAACCCTGCCGCAGATAGATGACTGGAGTCCAGCTGGAGGGTACATTGTAGAATAACCACCACACACAAAGCTCGAAGCCCTCACTTACGCGTGTTCCTGGCCACCATGCTGCAGGCGGTGGCGGATGAGCCCCAGTAGGCGGCTCTGCCGACTGTCTCCCTCACACAGCACACCTTGCACTGCCTGCTGCTTGGTGTTAAGGAAAACAGAGACCAGGGATGGGAAAACTCCCAGCACTGCCGGTCCAGCCTCACCTGCCTTCTTGCTCTTGTCCCCACAGATTTACTCTCTGACCCTGAACAAGAACTTCATCTCTCAGGTTTCCACATCAAGGGGTGGAGAGAAAGGTGGCTAGGCAGATAACTGGATATTTAAAGCTCCTGTGGTCCAGCACTGGGTGGGTACTTACTACTCATTTCCTTCTCTCCTTGACTGCAGGGAGAAAGAGTGGGTTGATAAAAGGCAGAGAAGAGTGACACCTTCTATTCCCTTTCCCAAGGCCAAGGCAGGCCCCAGGGCTGGGGTTTCAGCACTAGGAAGGATATGATGATGCAGTATTCTCCCTTAGCCAGAGTCTCCTGAATTGCCACGGACTGGTCCATGCTGAGCCCTGCTGAGCAGAGAGACACACCCTGAGCGAACACATATGGATAGACATCCGTTTTGGTCAACAGGTTACCCAGGAGGCGATGGAGCTTCCTCAAAGAGTGGGGCGAGGAAGAACAGGGCCTTTAAAGAAGAGGACAGTAGAGGGAGGGTCTGGTCCTACCCATTTTCCCAAGGGTGGGGCTTTTAAGTTCTTAAGGATAGGCTCGTGGCCCTTTGCCCCTGACCCGAAGCCTGGGCAGGCATCTAGTTGTTCCCACGTGGGGTCAGATCTAGTGGAAAGTGAGTCCTTACTGGAGCGGAGGTCCGCTCCCATTGTTCCTGAGACAGGATTTTGGCTCCATTTCGGGGTGAATTAGTTTTGCTGGCACTTCACTAGGTGCTGGTCTCCATCAGGTTGGGGAAATATACCTTTATTTTCACGGGAAGGGTAGCTCTTATCCCGTTCCTTTTCCCTGGAAGTGGGAAAGGCATCCGGTTGCCCCCCACCCCCACTCCCACAGGCCTCATTGATTGCATCAGCTGCAGGGCGGGGATGGGGGGGTGGGTGTCTGGTCATGACAGCTGCGGGACAAGGGCCCACAGCTGTCAACTTGCACCCTTCCTCCTGCCCAGTTCTGCCTTGACTCCCCTATTCCGAACCTGCACCCAGTCCTGTCATTGCAGCCTACCTCCTGAGCTGTCACCGGCGGCGGGAGACACTGTAGCCCCAGACTGGGCCTGTGACTACGCTTCCCAACAGCCCCCGCGCCATACGATGGTCAATCAGCATACAAGTCCCAGCATGCCCACAACAATCGTCCTGTAGGGGGGCACCCTCACCCCCATTAACTCTTTAGATCCTGAGATACGCTGGGGTCCTAATTCCAGAAAGGCGTCTCTAATGAATAACCCCAATCCCTGCACCTCCAAGTCCTGAGGCCATAATTTTCTGCCCAAGGCCCGGAAGAAGTTTGCTTTTCTTTGCCTTACGGGAAAGATAATAAATTTTTTATCTCTTCCTCAAGTCTGTGCTCAACTCCTCCCACTCCACTGAAACTGGTTTCCTCAAAATAACTAATCTCTGCAAGTTTAAAGGCAAACAACACTAGAAAGAAGTATTATCCCCAATTTTTCAGGCAGGCCAACAGAGACTTAGAAAGATGAAGCAAATAGACCACGACCCCGCAGCTAGCCCCGTGGCAAAATTGGGACTAAATGAAGGTCTTAACTTCAATTAATGCACCATTTATACTGCCCCACATAGTCACATGTTTCCTCCTTTAGCCTCAGTCTTCTCTGCCTTAGGGACTATTGTTATTGCTCTTATGTATTTTCAAATCAGAACTGACCCGCTGAACCTCTAGTAGGTTTTCAGAAACCGTAAGTCACATGGGAGGAAATTGCCGTCTTTCCCCAGAGCTCTCTCATGGACCTTTAGGTGTAAATCTTGTCATCCTGCTCTTGAGCAGTACTGTGAGGGGTATCTCAAACAGAGTTAAGAATTCTGCATTCCTTCACCACAGCACAGTTTGTGGCAGACAGCTGGCCCTCAAAAAGGTTTACTGAATTAACTAATTGACAATGTATGAGCAACAGATCATCCAGGAGGCTGGGCTCTATGAGGAGAAATGCGGCATCAGGATTGGTGGAAGATCTATTAACAATCTGAGTTATGCAGATGACACAGCCCTGCTTGCTGAAAGTGAGGAGGACCTGAAGCACCTGCTGCAGAGGGTCAAGGACTGCAGCCTCCAATATGGATTGAGGCTCAATGTCAAGAAGACAAAGATTCTCACCACTGGGCCAATTGGCAGCATCAGAATGGATGGTGAAGAGATTGAGATTGTTCTCAGCTTTAGTTTGCTTGGCTCCAAAGTCAACACTCTCAGCACCAGTAGCCAGGAAATTAAAAGACGTATTGCGATGGGAAAGTCTGCTGTTAGGGACTTCTCCAAAGTACTGAAGAGCAATGGTGTCTCTCTTGAGACTAAGGTGTGTCTGATACAGGCAATCACTTGTTATGCATCAGAGAGTTGGACAATGACCAAGGAGGATAGAAGGAAAATTGATGCCTTTGAGATGTGGTGCTGGAGAAGAGTATTGAGGGTACCATGGACTGCTAGGAAAACAAACAGATTCATCCTGGAAAGGGTCAAACCGGGTGGCTCCTTGGAGGCAAGGATTCTGAAGCTTCGTCTGACATACTTTGGTCATGTTGTAAGGAGGGGTCCTTGGAGAGGGACATCATGCTTGAGAGGGTGGAGGGCAGGCGCAGGAGAGGAAGGCCCTCTATGAGGTGGATTGATTCGGTAACAGGGGCAATCAGGATGAGTGTGTCGGAGACAGTGAGACTGGCACAGGACAGAGCAGAGTTTAGAGCTGTTGTACATAGGATTGCTATGAGTCACAAGTGACTTGACGGCACATAACACCAACAACATGAGCAAGAGCCTGTGGTAATGAAGGAGGAAATTCAAGTTGCTCTGAAGGAATTGGCAAAAAACAAGGCTCCAGAAGTCGATGGCATACCAAGTGACAGAGTTCAACAAATAGACGCCGCCCTGGATGTGCTAAGTTGTGCCAAGAAATCTGGAGGACAGTTACCTGGTCAACTGACTGGAAGAGATCAATATTTGTTCCCATTCCAAAGAAAGGTGACCTGTCAGAGTGTGGAAATTATTGAACAATATCATTAATATCACATGCAAGCAAGATTCTGCTGAAAATTATCCAAAAACAACTGGAGCAACACCTCAACAGAGAACTGCCAGATGTGCAGGCTGGGTTTAAAAGAGGCCATCGTACTAGGAATATTATAGCTACTGTTAGATGGATCTTGGCAGGAAGCAGAGTAGCAGAGGAATGTCTGTCTGTGCTTCATTGACTATACAAAGGCTTTTGACTGTGTGGATCACAACAAACTGTAGCTGACTCTGAGAAGAATGGGAATCCCAGAATATTTGATTGTGCTTATGCGAAACCTATATTTGAACCAAGAGGCAGTTGTCAGAACAGAGCAAGGAGATACTGCATGGTTCAAAATCAGGGTATCCACCAGGAATGTATTCTGTCTCCATACCTTTTTCAATCTGTATGCAGAATAGATTGTCCAGGATGCTGGCCTGAACTAGGAGGAATGTGGCATCAGGATTGGAGGAAGATCCATCAGCAACCTGCATTATGAAGATGACACAATCTTGCTTGCTGAGACTGAGAAGGACCTGCTTGCTGCAAAAGGTCAAGGACTGCAGCCTTCAATACGGATTGAAGCTCAACTTCAAGAAAACAAAGATTCTCACCACTGGACCAATTGGCAGCATCATTATGGATGGTGAAGAGATTGAGATTGCTAACAGTTTTAGTTTGCTTGGCTCCACAACCAACACTATTGATACCAGCAGCCAGGAAATCAAGAGACGAATTGCATTGGGAAAGTCAGCCAACTGGCAGGGACCTCTCCAGAGTACTGAAAAGCAACAAAGTCAGGCTGGAGACTAAGGTGTGCCTGCTCCAGGCCACAGTCTTTGCAATTGCATGCTATGCTTCAGAGAGCTGGTGACTAAGGATGATAGAGAATTGATGCTTTTGAGCTGTGGTGCTGGAGAATGTTGAATATACCATGCACTGCTTGGAGAACAAACAAGTTTGTCCTGCAGAGGGTGAAATCAGGCTGTTCCTTGGAGTCAAAGATTCTGAAGCTTTGTCTGACATACTTTGGGCATGTTGCAAGGAGAGACCTTGGAGAGGGACATCATGTTTGGGAGGGTGAAGGGACAGCACAAGAGAGGAAGACCCTTAATGAGATGGGTCAATTCAGTGATTGGGGTAATGGAGTGGGTGTGTCAGAGACAGTGAGGTTGGCACAGGATAGAGCATAGAACATAGCGTCGCTATGAGCCACAAACTACTCGATGGCACATAACAACAACAATCTATTCAATGAACTGATTCCCAAGCTTCGACTCAAGCAGAAGGAGCAGTTAACAAACGAGCAAGTTCTGGGCATGGGGTGATCATTGTAGCTTCTATTCAGTACCCTCTCCTCTTTCCCTGAACTTGGAGTTGCTGCTTCTAATCACCAGAGCTTAGACTTGAATTCAAGGTTCTGGCTCTTAAGAGAATGTTTCTTTCTCTGTTGCCTCTGGATGAAGGTCCATGTCTTTTCAGTTCTACTTTCTGGTTCCTTGGCAATCTCCACATACCTTGATGTTTACCATCCCCTTCTTTCCTCTACTAGTTTGTTTAATCTTTTCTATCCATTTACCAATTACTCCAGACATATGTTACATTACTCTAGTTTTTTGATTTTTCATGACTCTTTTTTAGACATGAATTCATATATATCATTAATGTATCATTTATGTACTATAAAAGCCACTATGCACACCCATGTTTATTGAGGCTTTGCTCACAATAGCAAGGAGTTGGAAACAACCTAAGTGCCCATCAACAAACGAATGGCTAGAGAAGCTGTGGTATATTCACACAATGGACTACTATGCTGCATTGAAAAACAAGGAACTTATGCAATTTTATTCAAAATGGGTGACCCTGGAGGATATTATGCTGAGTGAAATATTCCAGTAACAAAAGGACAAATACTGCATAGTGCCACTGTTGTAAAACAGGACTGACATCAGGGATGGGGAGAGACTGAGAAAGACAGGATAAATAATTTATACTGCATTGAAACAGATGAGGGAGAAAACTGATTAAAAGGGGTATATGATTATGTATTATTGTTATGACAGGAATCCAGAACAAAGACTGCATAGTGGAGTGGACTTGGGGGGGGGGATTGAATAACAATGAAAAAAATTTACTTTTCAAAGAGAAGAGCAAATTGGGGGACGGAGGGTGGACAGAGAGAAAAGTGCAACAGTGAGTGAATGGAAACTCAATCTCTGTAAACTTTTGTTAAAATTAATAATAATAATTTTTTTTAAAAAGCCGCTAACATTAAATAAAAATTCATTTCTTCCTAGGAAACTAATGGAGTTGTGCAACTATCAAACCATCTCCCCAAAATAACTTTTTTTTATTTTTACTTTATTATTTTTTGCACGTGTACCGTCAAATCAGATCTGACTGGTACAGGAGGAGATTGCCCCTCCTTTTCTGGCAGAGCATCTGGTGGATTTGAACCAAAATAACTTTTTAAAATTAAAACTATCCAATTTTAGAATGTTTTCGCTGCCAACTCATCCTCCAATAAAAACGATGCCTTGAGGCAATGAATGAATGGAAATCCAAACTCTCTGTAAATGTTCATTAAAATTATAAAAAAAATTAAATGAAAAAAAATGAAGAAAGAAAGAAAAAAGATGCCTTGTGCACTTTTTAAAAAACTTTTCAATTTTTTTCCCCTATGCACTTTTGCAGCCACTTCCAATCTCAATTCTAACTCCAGACAACCACTCATGTAATTTCTGTCTCCATGGAGTGGCCCATCAGGACATTTCATGTAAATGGAAAATTATGTCATTTTAGACTCAGGTTTTTAAAACTTACAATAATGTTATCTTTTCAGCATTTTTTAAATTTATTTTAACAAAAGTTTACAGCAAAGCTAGGGGAGCTCTGGTGGCCTAGTGGCAAGGAGCTGCAACTACAATCCCAGAGGCCGCATGGTTTGAATCCACCAGATGCTCTGCCGGGAAAGGAGGGACAATCTCCTCCTGTACCAGTCAGATCTGATTTGACGGTACACTCACACAAAAATAATAATTAAAAAAAAAAGTAAAAAGTTTACAGCAAAGTTGGATTTAAAAAAAAAAAAGAAGTTGGATTTTCATTCATTCATTGTTGCTCATTTTCCTCCTATCGCTCAGTTCACTTAAAAAAAATTATTCGAATGGAAATCCAAAATCTCTGTAAATTCTCATTAAAATTATTTTTTTTAAAAATTATTCATTGTCACGTATTTTTCCCTCCCCCCAATGATGTCTGCAAGATTCCTTTATGTAGTGTATCACACAGATCTACTGCATTTGATTTGTAACTTTACCAGTTTAGGTTGTGCCTATTTTTTTTTTCTTGTCTTGTCAGAATAGTTGATAATGCTACTGACACAAGCCACACAAACATTCAGGTTTTTCTTTTCATTTCTTCATCTAGAAGTGAACATAAAGATTTCTCTGTTCTTATCCCATTTCTGTGTCAGTTCTATGTTTGAATTATCACATTCCATTTAGTTGTTGTAATTGTTGCTGTTGTGTATACTGAGTCAGAACTGACCCCATAGCCAATCCTTCAGCGGATTTTCAGAGGCAGTAAATCACACAGGAGGAGACAGCCCATTCTATTCGTACAGAGCGCTGGTGAATCCAACCATCTGCCTTTGGGATTGCAGTGTGGTTTGTTACCATTAGCCACCAGAGCTCTTTTAGTCCTTGGAGACAAGGCTGGTGAAGCTTCCTCCCATGTGCTTTGGACATGTTGCCAGGAAAGGCTACTTCTTTTTTTTAAATTTTTTTTTATTTTATTATTTTTGTGTGCATGTACCGTCAAATCAGATCTGACTAGTACAGGAGGAGATTGTCCCTCCTTACCCAGCAGAGCATCTGGTGGATTCGAACCGTTCGACTCTGGGATTGTAGTTGCAGCTCCTTGCCACTAGGCCACCAGAGCTCCCCGAAAGGCTACTTCTTAGAAAGGGATATTACTCTTATAAGGTGGAGGCTCAGCAAAAGAGAGGAAGAACCCCCCAACAAGATGAATTAACACAGTGACTGTGGCAATCGGCTCATGTGTATCATTGGTGATAAGGATGGCATAGAATAGGACAGGATTCAGGTCTGTTGTTCATAGGCTCACTACATGTCATGCTTGACTCAACAATACTTAACAACAAGAACAACATATGTATCTGAGATCTGGACTATATATAAAGATGACAGAAGAACTGATACGTTTGAATTGAGGTGCTGGAGAAGAGTATTGAACATATTACGGACTGCGAAGAGAACAACAGATCTATACAAGGAGAAAGCAAAATCAGATTGCTCCTTGGAAACATTACTTTTGAAACTCTGTCTCACATATTTTGGGCATGTTGTCAGGAAGGGCTAGTCAGTGGAGAAGGACATCATGCTTGGAAGGGTGGAAGAACAGTGCAAGAGAGGAAGACCCTGAATGAGATGGATTGTTGGCAATGGTGAGGTGGCCTCAGGATGTTGTTGTTGTTATTTGCCGTCGAGTTGCCCAAGGCCCACGGTGACTCTATGTACAGCAGCTCTGAAGCCTCTGAAGCCTGCCCTGTCCTGAGCCAGTTTCACTAATTCTGATATACCAACCCCCATGGCCCCAGTTACTGTATTAATCCATCTCATACAGAGTCTTCCTCTCCTGCTCTGTACCTCTACCCTTGCCAGCATGACGTCCTTCTCCAAGGACCAGTGTCTTCTGGCCATCTGCCCAAAGTATGTGAGACAGAGTTTCAAATTCCTAGCCTCCATGGAGAAACTTGGTTTTCCCCTCTCCAAGACAGGCTATTTGTCTTCTTGGCGGTCCATGGTATGTTCAAGACTCTTCTCCAGCACCACAATTTGAAAGCATTGATTCTTCTTCTGTCTTCCTTAGTCATTGTCCAGATCTCTGGTGCATAGAAAGTAATTGCGAAGACCATGGGCTGGATTAGTCCACCTTAGTCTCTAGAATGACACCATTGCTTTTCAGGATTTTGGAGAGGTTCCTGACAGCAGATTTTCCCAATGCAATTCATCTTTTGATTTCCTAACTGCTGGTGCCAAGAGTGCTGATTGTGGATCTGAGCAAGCTGTAATTAACAACGTCAATCTCTTCTCCAACTACCATGGTACTGCCAGTTGGCCCAGTGGTGAGAATCTTTGTCTTCTTAATGTTGAGTTTCAATTCATATTGACGACTACAGTCCTTGACCTTCTTTATCAAGCGCTTCAGGTCTTCAGCTTCAGCAAGCAAGGTTGTGTCATCTGCATAATGTAGGCTTTTGATGAGTCTTCCTCCAATCCTGATGCCACATTCTTCCTCAAATGATCTGTTATGCATATAGATTGAAAAGGTATGGAGACAGGATGCATCCCTGATGCACTCCGTTCCTGATTTTGAATCATTCAGTGTTTCCCTGATCTGTTCTGAGAACTACTTCCTGGTCCAAGTATAGGTTTTACAAAAGCACAATCAAGTGTTCGGGATTCCCGTTTTCCTCAAGGTTAGCCACAATTTGCTGGGACCCACAAAGTCAAATGCCTTTGTATAGTCAATGAAACACAGATCGACATTCCTCTGGTACTCTTTGCTTTCTTCCAAGATCCATCTGACATTGGCAATAATGTTTCTAGTTGCCATGACCTCTTCTAAACCCAGCTTGTATTTCTGATAGATCTAGTAGTTTTTGGATAATCGTAAACAGTATTTTGCTAGTGATATTAGTGATATTGTTCGATAATTTCCACACTCTGTCGGGCCAACATTTTTTGGAATGGGAATAAATATGGATCTTTTCCAGTCAATTGGCCAAGCAGTTGTCCTCCAGATATCTTGGCACACCTAGTGAGCACATCCAGGGCATCATCTATTGAAATATGTTAATTGGTATTCTATCAATTCCTGAGGCTTTACTTTTTACCAAGTCCTTCAGAGTAGCCTGAACTTCCTCCTACATCACCATTGCCTCTTGATCATATCTTGTTTCTTTAAATTCTTCTGTGTCAGTCAATTCTTTTTTTGTACAGTGACTGTATACTCCTTTCATCTTCTTTTAATGTTTCCTGAATCATTCAATATTCTGCCCATAGCATCCTTAAACATTGCAGCTTGCAGCTTGAATTTGTCTTTATTTTCTTCAGCTTAAGAAATGTCGAGCGAGTTCAGCCCTTTTGATTTTCTGACTCCAGCTCCTTATACATTTCATTATAATACTTTGACTTGTCTTCCCGAGCTGCCCTTTGAAATCTTCTATTCAACCCCTTAACTTCTTGATTTCTTCCTTTTGCTTTGACTTTTCGCTGCTCTAGTTCAATATTCAAAGTTCCTTTTGACAACCATTTTTGTTGGGGTTTAGAGTCATTGTACATAGAGTTGCTATGAGCCAGGTCAACTTGTCAGCACATAACAACAACAACAACAACAGCAATATAATAACTTGCTTTCCCTTCTCAAGCTGCCCTTTGAAGACTTCTGTTCTGCTTTTTTACTTCAGCATTTCTTCTCTTTATTTTGGCTTCTCCAGGCTCTAGTGCAATTTTCATAGTCTTTTCTGATATCCATTTTGGTTTGGTGGGTTCCCACCCCCTTCTTTATCTTTGTAATAATCTTTTACTTTCTTCATGGATGATAGCCTAGATATTAATCCACAGTTCTCTAGTCTTTGATCAATGGTGTTCAATGCCTCTAACCTGTTCTTAAAATTACTTTTAAATTCAGGTGGGATAGCCTCATTCTTGTGGACTAGTCTTAATTTCTTCAGCGTCAATTGAAATTGTTATTGTTGTTGTTATGTGCCATCAGGTCACCTGTGACTCATAGCAATCCTATGTACAACAGCTCTGAACTGTGCTTTATTCTGAGCCAGTCTCAGTCTCTGACATACCCACCCGCATTGTCCCAGTCACTGTGTCAATCCATATTATTCAAGGTCTTCCTCTCTTGCACTGTTTCTCCAGCCTTACAAGCATGATGTCCTTCTCCAAAGACTAGTCCCTAGTCTGAAAGGAATATATGATTATGCATTATATGTATGAGAACAATCTCGAACAAGGAGTACACTGCAGAGTGGGCTGGTGGGGAAGGAAATGTGCAAACAATGAATAAAAAATTAGAAAAGGTGTAGTAAAGACAGCATGGTACTGGTACAATGACAGACACATAGATCAATGGAATCGAATTGAGAATCCAGAGATCAACCCATCTATCTATGG
>NW_006399799.1:8667194-8677491 GCF_000299155.1 Elephantulus edwardii
AGCCCAAAATCTCTGTAAATGTTTATGAAAATTAATAAAATATAATTATAGAAAAAAAAGAAAAAATTAGAAAAGGTAATTGCAGTGAATAAATTATTGACCGTACAATATTCAATTATTTGACTTCCAGCTACGTTTCTGTCACTAAGATCATACTTTCCAACTACCATTCCGTCCTCATTGTTTCCAACTTTTGCATTCCTGTCTACAATAAATATTTTTATTAATTTTAATGAAAGTTTACAGAGGTTTTGGATTTCTATTCATTCATTGTTGCACTTTTCTCCCTGGCCATCCCTCCTCCCCAGATTGCTCTTTTCTTTGAAAAGTAAAAGAAAAATTCTTTCATTGTTATACAATCCCTCCCCCCAAGTCCACTCCACTATGCATCCTTCATTCTAGACTCCTGTCATGACAATAATACCTAATCATAGATCCCTGTTAAACAGTTCTGTCCCTCATCTGTTTCAATGCAGTGGACATAACTTATCCCATCTTTCTCATTCTCCCCCCAACCCCGATGTCAGTCCTGTTTTACAACAGTGGCACTATGCAGTATTTGTCCTTTTGTGACTGAGATATTTCACTCAGCATAATGTCCTCCAGGCTCACCCCTTTTGTATAATATTTCATGAGTTCCTTTTTTTTTTACAATAATTTTTAAAGAGATGCTAAAGTGAAAGAACTGAATAACTTTCAAAGGGCAGCTTGAGAAGACAAAACAAAGTATTCTAACAAAATATGCAAAGAGCTGGAGTTGGAGAATAAAAAGGGAAGAATTCACTTAGCATTTCTCAAGCAGAAAGAACTGAAAAATAAATTCAAGCCTTAAGTTGCAGTGCTAAACAATGCTTTTGACAAAATCTGGAATGATTCCTGAAGCATAGAAAGAAGACGAAAGGAATACAAAGAGTCACTGTGCCAAAAGGAATTGGTTGACACTGAAAATTTTCAGAAAGAACTATATTTTATAAAGCCAATGCTAATGAAGGAAGAAGTTCAAGCTGCACTGAAAGTATTGGCCAAAAATGAGGATCCAGGAATTGATGGGATACCAACTGATATGGTTTAACTAACAGATACAGCCCTGTATGTGCTCATCAGTCTATGCCAGCAAATTTGGAGGACAGCTGCCTGGCCAACTGATTGGTAGAGATCTGTATTTGTTCCCATTTTCAAGAAAGCAATTCAACAGAAAGTAGAAATTACCAAACAATATCATTATAAGGGATATCTTGAAATTTATTTAAAAAAGAAAAGGCTAGAATAGTACGTCAATAGAGAACTGACAGAGAAATTCAGGCTGAATTTAAAAGAAGATGGGGCACTGTTGTTAACTGGACGCAGAAAAGAAACAGGGAACGGAGGAAATGAATTCTGAAAAAGAGGAAGGCTTAGGCAGAGCTCCTCTCACAGCTTAGCACTGTGAAAAGGACCTTTTCTTAATCTCCCTATGGTTTTTATTTCGTTTAAGCCAATAATAAAAAAAAATCTATCTTATGAGGCTATATTTTCCTTATCTATAAGTGTTGCCAACATAACAATGGTAAGCTTAATCTTTAAACTAAGATCAAAGTTCAGGTGAGTAATTCCCTCTGGTGAGAGCCTAGGAGGCACCTTCTGTTTGCAGAGGACATCCAGTATCTCCTGCGGGGTGTGAGGACTGGGCGGAATTCTCTGTTTGCAGAGGGCGCTCAGTCCTGCCTTGACTCTGATCTCAGCTGCATGCCTGCTATTACTATGCCCAAGCTATTCACAGGGCGTAGATATTAGATAGATTTAGAAGTGTCCATGGCACCTGATGTTAGATGACCCTTGGCTGAAAACAGGTACTACCACAAGGAAGACTATTTGTGTTTTATTGACTGTGCAAAAGGATTTGACTATATGGACCATAATAAATTATGGTTATGGAGAATAGGAATCCCAGAACACTTAATTGTGCTCGTGCCAAAACTATACCTACACCAGGAAGCTATTGTCTAACACAGCTAGAGAATACTGCAGGTACAAATAGAGAAAAGTTGCATCAGAGCTGTGTGTCCTTTCTTCACACCTGTTCAACCAGTATGCGAAGCCTAGTTTAATCTTCTCCACGACAAACTTGTTTGTTCTCTTGGTATGTTCAATACTCTTCTCCAAAACCACAGCTCAAAGGCATTGATTCTTCTTCGGTCTTCCTTGGGCACTGTCCAGTTCTCTGATGCAAGTAATTGTGAAGGCCATGGCCTGAATCAGGTGCACCTTACTCTCTAGACTGAAATCATTGCTCTTTAGCACTCCAGAGAGGGCTCTGACAGAAGATTTCCCCCATACAATTTGTTTTTTTTTTTTTATTCCTGACTGCTAGTTCCAAGAGTGTGGAGTTGAGCAAGCGGAAACTGTTAACAATCTTAATCTTTTCTCCATCTATCCTGGCACTGCCAATTGGCCAAGTGGTAGCGGTGAGAATCTTTTTCTTCTTGATGCTGATCTTCAATCCACATTGAAGACTACAGTCCCTGATCTTCTGCAGCAAATGCTTCGAGTTTTCCTCAGTTTCAGCAAGCAAGGTTGTGTCATCTGCATAATGCAGGCTGTTGATGAATCCTCCAAACCTGATGCCACATTCCTCTTAAAAAGTCCAGCCTCCCAAATGAATGAGCTGTTCTGCATATAGATTGAAAAGGTATGGAGACATGACACATTCCTGAGGCAATCCTTTCTTGATTTTGAACCATGCAGTGTTTCCTTGCTCTGTTCTGTAAGTTGTAGTAGACTCGACAGCTTCAAACAGTAACAACAATGGATATGGGGTTGGGGTCAGCTATAGTCAGTTCTGAGTCATCAGTACATAACAATTACACAAGCAATAAGAGGGAGTTCTGGTGGCCTCATGGTAAGAAGTTGTACCCAAAGGCAGGCAGTTTGAACTACCAACTGCTCTGAGGGGGGTGGGGGGAATGGTCAATCTCCTCCCTTGCAAATTACAGCTTCTAAAAAACTTCCAGAAGGTCAGCTATTACTAAGCCACGAACAAAAACAGCATAAACAATCTAGGCAATAGTGAGCTCTGGTGGTATAGTTCATAGGGAGATGTTCTATTCCCAAGGCTGCACGCCTCTGGTGCTTTGAATCCACCAGCATCTCCAAGGGAAAAAGAGAGGCAATTTCTCGTGAGATTTACAGCCTCAGAAACCCAATGGAGGATCAACTATGTGTTCATTCCTTCTTGACAAAAACAGAGACAATAGGTGATTAGGCTATTTCCACAAGTGAATAAAACAAAACAACAACAAAAACCCTACTCCATTTTTCTGACAAGAACATTGAGACCAGAGAAAGGAAAGCACTATTGAAAACACCCTAAAAGCTATGGACTCCAAGTTCTTATCCTCCAATTTCCATTTCCTGGTCTTCTACCCACATAAACTCCCTGCCCACCCAGCTCCCCTCAAAGAGACTAGAAGCTCAATTCTAATTCCTAAATTTTCATGCACTGCTAACCTAAGTGCTTTTCTGGCAATTTCAATCCATCGGTAGATCTTGGGGGGGAAAGATGAATAATCACCTCCTCATGTGATTTTCAGTCTGCACATTTCAGTATAATACTTTGCTTTGTCTTTTCATGATACCCTTTGAAATTTCTGTTTATCTCTTTATTTTAGCATTTCTTCCTTTTGTTTTGGCCTCACTACATTCTAGTGGGATTTCCAGTGTCTCTTCTGACACTCATTTTGATATTTTATTTCTCCTGTCTTTCTAATGATCTCTTGCTTACTTCATGGATAATAATTTTGATGTCATTCCACAACTCATCTGATCTTTGGTTATCAGTGTTCAATGTATCAAGTCTATCATTTATTGTTAAAAATTCATAATTTTAGTTATTTGCTTTTCAGTAAGTTTAAAATCCTTGAGGGGTACAGAATTACATAGATTTTCTGTCCAATGGCCTTAGCGGTGAAATTTGGCCTGAAACATGCCACTCTTTACATGGATACAAGTTACAGTTCCCTAAATTAGTCTAGTTTTGTTAGGTTTGCTACTAGGAGTCATTATATTATTTTTTTGCTTTGTAAACATAAGCACATCTTCTGCCTAAATAGAATCCCATTTCATCTTGAGGGAGCTCTGGTGGCACAGTGACAAGAGGCTGTGCTGCGATTCCAAAGGCAAGTGGTTCGAGGCCACTAGCTGCTCCATGGGAGAAGAATGGACAATGTAATTAAAACTTGCTGAAGGGTCAGCTATGGGTCGGTTCTGACTCTATAGTACTCAACAACAACATTTCATCTTGGTCATAAACACCTTCTTTTCTTTTACTTTTGTGTTTTATTTCTGTGAGAAGTGCAGGTCTTGACTGAGTGTTTCTGCAGTGGGAGTACTCTATTCACCGCTGCTTCTTGGTCTTCAGGTTTCCCTTGTGCTTATCAAGGCTTTGGCGCATCACACTTCTTTTCTTGGGCCCTAGATCCAGGGGTTTGTATTTCCTGCCCTTGTAGTACTTTCTGAGATTCTGGTTGATAACAGTGAGAACAAAAGCAATGGGTTTTTGGACAACTCAGGTTTTGGAGAGCTGGGAAGCCCCACTGCCTGTCACTTTGACACAAACCTGGGAAAGCTACCCCTTCAGATCCTCCAGCTGCTTCAACAGCTCTTCCTCCTTCTTGCTAGCCTTGATTTGGGCAATGGCTCAGTGAACATCTTCCATTTTAAGGGAAGCTGTGTGCTCCCTCTGGGTCCAGAGACCTGGTGTATAGCCAGCATTAGTGGCCTTGCACCACATCCTCCCAGTCATCTTTGTGCTTTTGAAGTCCTTTTCCCAGGGGGAGCTCCAAGATGGCGGACAAAGCCAAATCTCTTCTTGAGATGGTTTTTAAATTCAGTTGGGATAGACTTAAGGTTGTATCTTGGTTATTGTATTTTAGTTTTCTTCAACTTTAATTTGAACTTGCATGTGAGTAGTTGATGATCTGATCCATAGTCAGCCTCTGACGTTGTTTTAACTGCTGATATTGAGTTTCTGCATCAACTCTCCACAGATGTACTCAGTTTGATTCCTATATTTCTCACTAGATGGGGTCCATGTGTAAAGTCACTGCTTGTTTGTTTTTTAAAAAAAGGTATTTGCAATGAATAAATCATTGCTTATACAAAATTTTACCATGCTGTCTTCAGACTCATTTCTAACACCAAGTCATATTCCCCCAAACTAATCCTTTTTCTTTGCTTCCAACCTTTGCATTCCAGTCACCAATTGTTATCAATGTATCTTGGTTGCATGTTCAGTCTCTTTCACATTGCAAGAGTTGTTGGTGGTGGTTTTTATGTGCTGTCTAGTGGACTAGGACTCATGGTGACCCTATGAATAACATATCTGATCCTTGACCTGTCCTGTGCCATCCTCATCATCTCTGATGCACCAATCAGTCTTGTCGGAGACCTTCCTTGCTTACATTGACCATCCCCCTTTCCAAGCGTGATGTCCTTTTCCAAAGACTGGCCTTTCCATAAAAAATGCTAAAATATGTGAGACAAAGTTTCACCACTCTTTGCTCTAAGGAGCATCCTGGTTATACTTCCTCCAATACTTGTTTTTTCTTTTGCAAGTCCATGGGATATTTAGTACTCTTCTCCAGCACTCAAAAGTAGGTAGAAGTCCTCAATTTCTTCCTCTTTGGGTTTAGTGGTTGGCTTGAATATTGTTATTGTGCACTGTAGAGTTGAAACTGACCCATAGGTGACCCTGCAGTGGGTTTTCAGAGGCAGTAAATTGCATGGGAGGAGAGAGGCTCTGGTGGATTTGAATCATGTTCCTTCAGGTTCGCAGTGCAACTCCTTGCCAATAGGCCACTAGAGCTCCCTGTGTATTTGAGCAATAGTTGTATTTACAGGTCTTTTGTGTATATATGCATAGTATTCTATCACTTACAGCATTGTACTTCACGATAGATCTTGAAATATTCTTTTTGACTATGAATGCAATACCATTCTTCCTCAACTTGTCATTCCCAGCATAATAGACCAAATGATTGTCTGATTCAAAGTTACCAATGCCAGTACATCTCAGCTCATTAATTCCTACAATGTCTATCTTTATTCATTTCGTTTCATTTTTTTACCACTTCCAATTTTCCTAGATCCATTTTTCATACATTCCATGTTGTTGTTAATTGCTGTCGAGTCAAGCACAACTCATAGCCACCCTATGAACAAAAGGCATGAAGCTTTTCTATTACTATCGATACATTCCATGTTCCAGCTGTTAATGAATGTTGGCAGTTGTTATAGTCCTATTTTAGTCTTTCAATCAGAAAAGCTCTACTGCCAGCACTATATCTAAAAAATGCCTCTTTAATTTATAGAGTTTTCAATGTCTTGTTTCAGAATTGGATGAACAATTCTGCTTTTAATCTGTTGGAAGCTCTGCTGAAACTTGTCCACCACAAATGACCTTGCTCATATTTGAAATGCTGGTGGCATAGCTTCCAACACCACTGCCTTCAGCAAGTCACCTCGAATAGCAGATTGACAGATGTTGTAGTCATAAGAACAAACTATAAACAAGCAAGCACATACAAGGAAATACTGTGTGATTTGAAATCGGAAAAGGTGTGTGTCAGGGCTGTCTCCTTTCTCCATACCTGTTCAGTCAGTATCCTGAGCAAATCATTAGAGAAGGCAGGTTATATCAAAATACGTGGCATTAGGTTTGGAGGAAGACTCATCAGTAACATGCATTATGCAGATGATACAGCCTTGCCTGCTGAAAGTGAAGAGGATTTGAAACATTTACTACAGAAGATCAAAGACTACAGTTTTCAGTATTTATTACATTTCAACAGCAAGAAAACAAAAATCCTCACCACTGGGCCAATAGACAACATTATGATACATGGAGGAAAAATTGAAGCTGTCAATGATTTCATTTTATTTGAATCTACAATCAGTGTACATAGTAGCAACAGTCAAAAAATCAAAATGCATGTTACTTTGGCAAAATCTACTCTCAAGGACCTTTCCAAAGTGCTTAAGCATAACAATGTCCAGCATTGGGAAAGTCTGCAGTCAGGGACCTCTCTAAAGTACTGAAGAGCAATGATGTCAGTCTGGAGACTAACATATGCCTGATCCAGGCGATGGTCTTTGCAATTACTTGTTATGCATCAGAGAGTTGGTCAATAAATAAGGTTATTGAAGAAGAAGGACCGATGCCTTTGAGTTATGGTGCTGGAGAAGAGTGTTGAACATACTATGGACTGCCAGGAGACCAAACAGCTCCGTCCTAGAGAGGGTGAAACAAGTTTGCTCCTTAGAGGCAAGGATTTTGAGGTTCCATTTCACACATTTTGGGCACATGGCTAGGAGGGACCAGTCCTTAGGGACATCAGGCTTGTAAGGATGGAGGGATAGTGCACGAGAAGACGACCCCGGATGAGTTGGACTGACTCAGTGACTGGAGCAATGGGATTAGGTCTGTCGGAGACAATGAGATTGTTGCAGGATAGGGCAGCTTTCAGAGTTAATGTACACAGGGTCTCAGTCACAGGCGACTCAATGGCACATAACAACAACGTGTCTGATTCAAGCCATGGTCTTTTCAATTGCTTCTGTGGATTTCACCTGAGGGTATGCACAGGAATGAGATCAAGTACATCTGTGGAAACAATTGTTGGAGAAGCTCAATATTAGCTGTGGAAACTAGGCCAGGTGCTACTCTCATATGCAAGTTCAAACTAAAGCTAAAGAAGGTTAAATCAAATCCACAGGAACCAAAATTTGATCTTGATTCTATCCCACCTGAATTTCAAAACCACCTCAAGAACAGATTTGAGGACTTGAACACTAATGAAGGAAGACCCGATGAGTTGTGGGAGAATATCAAGAATATTAGCCAAGAAGAAAGCAAAAGGTCATTACAAAGACAGGAGAAGACAACACTGGGTGGCTGTCAGAAGAGACCCTAAATATTGTACTATACTGTTGAGAAGCTAAAGCAAAGTGAAGCAGGAAATCAAGTAGCTGAACAGAAGAGTTCAAAGGGCAGATGAGGAATAAAAAGCAAAGTATTATCATAAGCATTTCTTAAGCTGAAGGAACTGAAGAACAAATTCAAGCCTTAAGTTGCAATACTTAAGGATGCTATGTGCAGAATATTAAATGATCCAGGAAGTATTAAAAGAAGATGGAAGGAATACGCAGAGTCACTCTACCAAAACAAACTGGCTGACAGAAGAATTTAATGAAACAATATTATGATCAAGACACAATGGTGATGAAAGAGGAGGTTGAAGCTGCTCTGAAAGAATTGGCAAAAACCAAGGCCGCAGGAATTGATGGCATACCAATTGACATATTTCAACAACAGATGTTGCCCTGGATACATTCACCAGGTTGTGCCAAGAAATCTGGAGGAAAACTACCTGGCCAACTGACTGGAAGAGGTCCATATTTATTCCCATTAAAAAAAAAGTGACTTGACAAAGTGTGGAAATTTTAAAATAATATCACACAAAAGCAAAATCCTGCTAAAGATTATCCCAAAATGACTGGAACAATACATTGACAGAGAACTACCAGAAATACAAGCTGAGTTTAGAAGAGGTTGTGGCACTAGAGACATTATCACCAATTTCAAATGGATCTTGGCAGAAAGCAAAGAATACCAGAGGAATGTCTATCTGTGTTTCATTGACTATGCAAAGATATTTGACTGTGTGGATCCCAGCAAATTGTGGGTAATCTTGAGAAGAATGAGAATCCCAGAACACTTGATTGTTCTCATGTGAAACTTAATCATGAACTAGGAAGTAGTCCTCAGAAAAGAGCAGGAAATCACTGTATGATTTAAGGTCTGGAAAGGAGTGTGTCAGGGATGTATCCTATCTTCATATGCTTTCAATCTGTATGCAAAACATCATTTGGGAGGCTGGACTTTATGAGAAGAATGTGATATCAGGATTGGAGGAAGACTCATCAACAACCTGCAATATACAGATGACACAACCTTACTTGTCAAAACTGAGGAGGAACTGAAGTACTTGCTGCAGAAGGTCAAGGACTACAGTCTCCAATACCGACTGAGGCTCAACAACAAGAAGACAAAGATTCTCACCACTGGGCCAATTGGCAGCACCATGATAGCTGGAGAGATTGAAGTTGTTAAAAATTTCAGCTTTCTGAATGAATGGAAATCCAAAGTCTCTGTAAATTTTCATTGAAATTAATAATCATTTTTTTAAAAAAATTCAGCTTTCTCAGCTCCACAATTAAAATTCTTAGCTCCAGCAGTCAGGAAATCGAAAGACGAATTGCATTGGGAAAGTTGGCTGTCAGGGGTCTCTCCAAGGTCCTAAAGAGTAATAATGGCAGTCTAGGGACTAAGGTGCACCTGATCCAGGTCATGGTCTTCGCAATTACTTGCTATGCATCAGAGAGCTGGACAATGACTAAAGATGACAAAAAAAGAATTGATGCCTTTGAGTTCTGGTGCTAAAGAAGAATATTGAACGTACCATGGACCACCAAGAGAACAAATATGTCTGTCTTAGAGATGGTGAAACCCAGTTTCTCCTTGAAGGCTAAGATTTTGAAGCTCCAACTTACATACTTCAGGCATATTGCCAGGAGAGACCAGTCTTGAAGAAAGAGTATGCTTGGAAACCCCGGGTGAGATAGATTCAAAAAGTATCTGGGGCAATGGGAGCATGTGTGTCGGAGTCAATGAGACTGGCTCAGGACAGGGAAGAGTTCAGAGCTATTGTACATAGGGTCAGTATAACTCGATGGCACAGAACAACAACAACCACCTGAAAGTTGCACAATGAATATGGATAATAGATGAATTGATGCCTTTGATTTGTGGTGTTGGAGAAGAGTTCTGAATATCCCCCGGACTGCCAAAACAACAAACAAGTCTGTCCTGGAGATAAATGCAATCAGGGTGCTTTTAAGAGGCAATTATGGCAAAATTTTGTTCCACATCCTTTGGGCATGTTGTCAGGAGAGGTTAGTCTTTGAATATTACAATGAAATGTGCAAGGAGGACTTGGAGTCAGAAAATCAAAAGAACCGAACTCGCTCAGCATTTCTTAAGCTCAAGGAACTGAAGAACAAATTCAAACCGCAAGTTGCTATAATCAAGGTTGCTTTAGGTAGAATATTAAATGATCCAGGAAGTACTAAAAGAAGATGGAAAGAATATACTGAGTCACTGTATCAAAAGGAATTGGCAGACACAGAAGAATTTCATGAAACAACATATAAGCAAGAGCCTATGGTGATGAAGGAAGAAGTTCAAGCTGCTTTGAAGGAA
>NW_006399799.1:8678476-8745878 GCF_000299155.1 Elephantulus edwardii
GCAATCACTTGTTATGCATCAGAGAGTTGGACAATGACCAAGGAGGATAGAAGGAAAATTGATGCCTTTGAGATGTGGTGCTGGAGAAGAGTATTGAGGGTACCATGGACTGCTAGGAAAACAAACAGATTCATCCTGGAAAGGGTCAAACCGGGAGGCTCCTTGGAGGCAAGGATTCTGAGGCTCCATCTAACATACTTTGGACATGTTGTAAGGAGGGACCAGTCCTTGGAGAGTGACATCATGTTTGGGAGGGTGGAGGGACAGCGCAGGAGGGGAAGGCTCTGTATGAGGTGGATTGATTCAATGACTGGGGTAATTGGGATGGGTGTGTCAGAGGCAATGCGATTGGCACAGGACAGAGCAGAGTTTAGGGCTGTTTGTACATAGGGTCGCTATGAGTCGCAAGCGACTCGACGGCACATAACAACAACAACAACAACATCTTACTGGGAGAGGTAGAGCATTAGAGAAAGAGAGGGAAATCTTCAACTAATGGGCTGGAGCATTTCAGATAGCATGAGGATGGTGTAGAATAAATAAGGCAAGGTTCAGCAAATTTGAGTGGTAGTCAATTCAATGGTATGTAACAGTAACAAGCTGTTGTTTTTAAGTGCAGTATCAGTTGTAGCAATTCTATTAACAACAACTCTGAGCCGTGTTCTTATCGTGTGCCATCCTTTATCGTCTCTGATATACTTGATCACATTGCTACAGCCACTTAGTAAATCTGTCTAGTTGAAGGCCTTCTTCTCTTTCGCTGACCCTCCACTTTTCCAAGAATGTGGTCCCTCTCCTAGCAACATGACCAAAGTATGAGATGAAGCTTCACCCGCCCTGCAAATCGTTGCTATCGCTTCACCACGACCAGCAGGGGGCAATGCTGCCATCGTGAAAACACAGACTGCCCTCCTCGCGGTGTCACTTTTCATCAAGCCCCCAACGTACTTCCGGTAACCTCGGAACTTTAGTGCCGGCCGATGTTCAGCGTGGGACGCAGACGCGCACGGCGGCGGGAGTTACTTCTGGCCGCCTGGCTTCTGTGAATTGAGTTACGGCTGCATCGTAAAAATGGAGACGATTTTGGAACAACAGCGACGATATCATGAGGAGAGGGAGCGGCTCATGGACGTCATGGCAAAAGAGATGCTCACCAAGAAGTCCACGGTGAGTAGGCTTGGGCAGGGGACTGCCTGTGTGTCTGGGCCCCAAGCCCCGGCTGTTACGTCTGGGCGCTCTCTTTGGCCAGAGACCCCCATCTCCCTTTCCAAGTTCGGGTGACCCCCGCGACCCTGCGCCCCCTTACTCCGGGGGACTCCCTCGCCGGGCCCAGGCCTCGGCAAGCTTCCCGGGCCCAGCGCCCTTGAGGCCTCTGCTTCTGCCGCAGAGACCCGAGAGGTAAGCTCCGCCCTCGGCGGCTTTTCCAACTCCTGCGCCCGAATAACGTCGTCTGTGTCACTGTTTGCTTTTCTTCAGCTCCGGGACCAGATCAATTCTGACCACCGCACACGGGCCATGGAAGATGTAAGTGCTCTGCTGTCCTTTAGATTGGTGGGCGGGACAAAGAGGAGTCTTCCCCTCCTAACCGGATTGACCAGAGTGGGAGCTGAACATGAATGTACTGGGATGCTCTTTGTAGCTTTGTGAATGGGGAACTCTTCTTAGTCTTCCTTACTCAGAGACGCCCCTTCCTTGAATGTGTGAAGAAAGATGAGGCCTTATTTAAATAACAGTGAGAAGAGCTTTTGAGTTGAAGAAGCATAACCAGTCCTACTTAATTGCTTATCAAAATGCTCAACTTCAAAAAATCCTTGTAAGCAATTGGAATTTTGATGGTAATTATTTGATGGCAAAATTTCACCTGATGTGGGGTGGGAATATGTGTTTTTGTGTGTTCGGTGTAAATTCACCTCTGTAGAGCAAGAATTGGCTAAAATGGTTAAAATGGTGAGAATTGAAAAGTAGCATTCGTTCAGTCCACAGATGCTTACTTTTTTTAGATTGTGATTTGAGTGAAAGTTTACAGATTGTTTTTTCATAACATTAATTTCCATATCTACAGTGTTCTTGCAGTGTACCCCATTTCTTCCCTGTATTTCTTGTTTCCATTAATCCTTCCACCTTGCTGCTTCCTGCTTTCAGGGCATTATCTTTACCCAAATGCTGCTTCCATGGTTGGTTATTCTAAGGAGTATGTGCTTGTCATGGATTGATGGCCAGGCCTTTCCTTAGACATGTGAATGGTAGACTTGAATCACCAACATTTCAATTAGTAGCAGAATTCATTAACTGCACTTTCAGGGCAGTGCAGAATGAATAATTTGAAAATTTGGACACTATGAAGAAGAACTTGGCATCAGCATCAGAAGAAGATTCAACTACCCATGTTACACAGATGACACAACCTTTCTGCAAGTGAGGAGGACTTAAAACACTTGCTGGAGAGGATCAGAGACTACAGCCTCCAATCTGGGTTATATCTCAGCATCAAGAAAATAAAAAATTTCACTACCGAGCCATTAGGCAGCATCATGATAGATGGAGAAGAAATAGAAATTGTCAATGATTTCATCTTGCTTGGATTTACAAGTAATACCCTTGGTACCAACAACCAGTAAATTAAGGTATATTGCATCAGGCATGTCTGCTGTCAGGGACCTCCCCAGAGTCCTGAAGAGTAAAGATGTCGCTAAGACTAAGGTGCACTTGATGCAAACCAAAATCTTCTCAGTTGCTTGCTGTGCAGCTTAAAGTTAGGCTATGAATAAGGATGCTAAAAGAAGAATGTATGCCTTTGAGTTGTTGTGTTGGAGAAGAGTACTGAGTAGCCCATGGACTGTCAAAAGGACAGATATGTCTTTGGAAAAGTGCAGTCAGCATGCTCCTTGGAGGCAAGGATAGTGAAACTTCATCTCACATACTTTGAGCATGTTGTTAGGAGGGTCCAGTCCTTGGAAAAGGATATAGTGTGTGGAAAGGTGGAATCTCAGCAAAGGAAGGGAAAGACCCTTACTGAGATGGGTTGACACAGGGACTATAATGATGGGCTCAAGTATGTCAGACGGGCAGAATGGCACAGGGTAAGAGGAGGCTTTAGATCCATTGTTCATAGGATACTATGAGTTGAAGTTGACTCAACAGTGTTTGGCAACAACAGCATGTCCCTTCCTGGTGTTTTAGGTCACTTGCCTATTTATTGTTTGGCTGCAAGTTAAGCACAGGTATGTGTCTTGCACTGTCTGGGATGCTGAGATGCAGTACCCGCCAAGGCAGACAAAACCCTTGCTTTTCTGGAGATTACATTCTAGTGCAGAAAGATACACAATGAATAAAGATCAAATATGTCAATGGTTTCAAATAGTGACATGTGCCATAAGGAAACCTAAGGTAAAATAAGGGGTGAATGCATTGTGGTAGTGCCACTTTTATTAGATAAGAGAGTCCAGGAGGCTTGAAGATGAAACTTTTGTATACACCTGGAAGAAGTAAGAGAGCAAATCACATAATTGGTGGGAAAACATCATAAACGGGGGAAAATGACAAATGCTAGAGGATGTGTTTGAGCTACAGATTAGAATTAGGCAAAAGGGGGGGGGGAAGGCAAAATGAAAAAGAAAATGTTTGGTACATAGCTAAATAAACCTCTTGGAAGGATTCTGAGACTATAGTAACCTGACAAATGCTCTCTTACCTCACTCCCAACATCAACAACATTAATTACTTCTGGGCCCTTTGGCAGTTAAAGCCTATGGGCTTCTGTGAGAATTTTAGGGAGAAGATTTCTGGGCCGCTTTATTCCAAGAGGTAGGCAGGCATCTGGAAATCAGAATTAATCCGCTCAAGAGGGCAGGTTCCTACAGTGAGTGGTCCTGGGAGGGATCTAGGGACGTTTCTATAAGCCTTCCAAAATACTCTTAGTTTCCCTGGGCAGAAGATACTTTAGGAGTCTTCCATCTTGCCGCTAGGGTAACACAAGGATGGATTGCAGTGTAGTGAATTGTGTAATAAGGCCTTTCTAACCATTGTCTTAGTTACTCTCACCACAAGGCTGGGTGGTGATTAGGTGCCATTGAATTGACCGTAATTTATAGCAACCCTTTGAATAACAGGTCTGAACCTTGTGCTATCCTGTACCAACCAGCATCACCATCTCTACCATGCTCAAGCCCATCGAGCAGCTACTCTGTCAGTTCATCTCATTGAGGATCTTTTTATCTTTTGCTGACCCTCCACCTTTCCTAACATGATGCCTTTCCAAGGACTAGTCCTTTCATGACAGCATGTGAAATGAAGTTTCACCATCCTTTCCTGTAAATAGCACTCTAGCTGCTCTTTCCTCCAGTATTGATTTGTTTGTTCTTTTGACAATCCATAAAATAATTCAGTACTCTTCTCCAATACCACAATTCAGTGGTGTTGATTCTTTGGTTTTCTTTTTCATTGTCCAGCTTTCAGGTGCATGAGAAACAATTGAAAATACCAAGGCTACAGATCTGTTGTTAAGGTCTCTTTAAAGTGCTGAAGAGCAGGGATGCCAGTTTGAAGACTTAGATGTACCTGATCCAAGCCATCGTATTTACAAGGTTGGGTAGGACTATGCAACTGTTAGGTGTTTGTGGCCCACCAGAGAGATAACCAACTAATAATGTAAACAAGATAAATGGCACCTCTTGGGTAGGATCATACAAATAATATGTGTAATACAGTTAGGTGGAGCTTGCTCAGTTTTGTGTTGGGCTACCTACATTTATCAAAGACAAAATATAAGGCCCTCATTAGTGTCAGGGGAGAACCAGAGAGTGTAGCACATCCTTTGGACCTGAGATCTCTGTACAGATCAGGTGCAGAGAACTGTAACACCCAAGAGGTTATGCCAGATGGTAACAGAAATAGCAGTGGCAGCAGAAAATCAGAGGTTGATCAACATGATACAGCTTTGGGTACCTGTGCTACTAGTGGAAAGAGAAAGCGGAATGTTTGCTGACAGAGGGAGACCCTTATGGCACTTGGCTAGGGGTGCTGTGGAACAGACCATCAGTTGCTCTTATGTAAGTTCCAATTGAAGCTGAAGAACATTAAAATGAGGACACAGGAGCCAAAATACAACCTTGACCATATCTTAGCTGAATTGAAATAATCTGCAAAACACGGAACTCAATTCCCAAAATACCTATTGGAACTACAAGTTTTTCACACATTTCAGCAGGGGAAAAACCCAAACTAAGTTCTAGATCCATAATTTAAAAATTTATTAATGTGCCAGAACAGTGTTTACATAAGGATACTTTGCCCTAAACACAGCTTCTAGTTTAGCATTGGAGTTTCTATTTCTGGAAACAGCACATAGGTAAGTCTTCAAAAGAGCACAGTACCTAAGGCAAAAAAAGTCTTTACTATCGTTTGACTATAAGTAGAATTTTAGGAGATTGGTTTCATCAGGCTCAAGGTTCAGAGACAGTCTCAGGGCATATAGCTTGATTGAGTCACCTCAACCTTCATGAAACTCAGCTGGATTCCATAAATATGGAAATGCCAGTTTTCACTATTCTCACTTTCAGTAGGGAGCATTCGGTGCCTTAGTGGTAAGGAGTTGCACTGTCATCCTAAAAGCATATGGTTTGGATCCACAAGCTGCTCCACAGGAGAAAGATGGGCAATCTCCTGTGATTTACTGCCTCTGTAAACTCGCTGGAGGGTCAGATCCAACTGGACAGTATTTAACAACAAATAGCTACAAAGAGCACAAGAACTTAACATCATGTTCTTGAAAATTTGGTTGGCCTTGACTTGAGAGCCATTATTGCTTGCTTAGTTTTTCAGTCATACAAATTACTTCATTCTGATGGGTCTGTGTTTGCCTTTCAGAGGTATATGGAGGTCAGTGGGAACCTGAGAGATTTGTATGATGATAAGGATGGGTAAGTGAACATCACATTCCGTGCAGGAATAGTTTTTTTTCCCCAGGAGCCTTAATTAAAGAACTTATTTTGTACTCTGTGCTTTTGGAATTTTTGTACAAATAACAGATTACGAAAGGAAGAACTGAATGCCATTTCAGGACCCAATGAGTTTGCAGAGTTCTATAATAGACTCAAGCAAATAAAGGAATTCCACCGGAAGCATCCAAATGAGGTATGAGTCATTTTCATATTGTCTCCAAACCTACCCAGAGATGAACATATACATTATCCTCAAAGAGAACAGAATAGATGTGTATTTATAACTCAGCTACTACTTAATAGTCTTTCCTTTTGATATTTTAAATTATACCAAAGCTAGATTTTTCTTCTAAAGAAAATGAAGGTGTACCACTTAAATGCCTCTTTAAAAAGGAATTTGCCATGTAGCTAAAAATGTTGTTAGTAATATATGGAAAGCAGTAATATATAAAAAATGTCGCAAACGGTATTTACAACCTAAATACTTGTAGTATTCTTCCCAGCTTCTCAGCCACAGCACAACTGAGCAGGGTCCAGCCACTGAGTGAAAACATTGGTTGGGAGCTTAGTCATTTCGGCCCAATTTGGGACTCTTCGTGATGAGTAATCTTTGCTCCCAATTAGGTTGGTCAAGATTTTTTTCTCTCATGTTCCGTATGGTTTAGGCTTTTTCTATCCAATCCTACTTTCTTGTGGAGTTCTGAGACAGAGAGGATGTGAAGGGAGAATGTCAGCTTTGTGCCTTGGAGCACGCTCATAATAAGGTAATTAAAGGAAAAGGATCCTGGGAAGATGTCTGTCACAGATCAACTGACTGCTCCATGTAGTGTTATATTACTGAAATGATGAAAAGAATTCTGTAAAGGGAGTCACTGGTATCACCTGTTGCTGGTTTCTGCCTGAATTGCAATTTCACTAAAGTAAAAATTCAAACTCATTACTGTCATGTGAGAACCAACTCATTGCTGACTCTCCAACAGGTTTTCAGAGGCTGTAAATTGCATAGGAAGAGATTGCTCATCTTTCTCCTGAAGAGCTGCTAATGGGTTTGAACCACCAGCCTTTGCATTTGCAGCATAGCTCCTTCCCACTAGGCTACCACATCTCCCTATGAAATATGTAGAAGATAGTTATTTATAAGAACACAAAGAAAAAGGAAGAGGCTTAAAATAAAATCAAAGAAAGACTGTGTTAAGTAGTTTGCAGAAGCCGATGTTACACATATGCACATATATTCTGCTTTTCTCTTTGATGGTAAAGTATCAGTTCATGCTTTAGCTAAAAGAAAACATGTTATTCCAGCCTTTGTAGAAAGGCAATGAGGAATAAATGGTTATAAATAGTTGGAAGGACACAATGTGTGTAAATGAAAATCTTTTGCGCATCTAAGTATGGATATATGCTTGTACAAATACGTGTATTAAATAAGTGCTTGTATCCAAATTTTGAGTTACTTGCAGATACTGTGAAAGTATTGATGCCCATCCCTCTTCTGATTTAGTTAGTATGAGATACCAGAAGTTCTTAAAGTTGCCTCAGTGTTCTAATGCAGTAAAGTTTAGGAAACCTGGACTTAGGAAAACATCTAAAAGTATAGGAAAACATCTAAAAGTATGTAGACTTAATACTTGTTCTCTTTTGAAGAGACATAATAAGGGGGAGTGGGAGCGCTCTTTTACCCAGGGAGCCCTGGTATTCCTGTGGTTCAGGCATTACGCTATTAACCAGAGGTAAGCATTTTGAACCCACAGACTGCTCTGTGGGATAAAGAGGAGGTAGTTGGCTTCTGTAAACACATACAGCTTTAGAAACTCTCTGGACAGTTGTACTCTGTCTTTACCAAACAAACCAAACCCTTTGGCACTGAATTGGTTCCAACTTGTAGAAAATCTCAGGTTTCTGAGCCTGTAGATCCTAAAGGAGACTACCCATTCTTCTCCCACAGAGCAGCTGGAGATTTGACCTTTCAGTTGGCACTACACACTGTGTCCCCAGAGCTCTTTAGCATTTAAATTCTGTGTCTTTGTAGGGAACTGACTCAGTGGTAGTGGGTTTCATTTTGGTTTTCTATTTTCCTTGGGGGGTGGGTGGGTGTGTGTGTGTGTGTGTGTGTGTGTTTTGCTTTGGTTTTTGGTGCGTTTTTTAATTATTTTTCTAATTGTGTTCCATACAAGGCATCATTTTCATTACATTTTATTCATTTATATTGTGGGTTTGTTTTATGCCCTTAAAATCATCCCACCAACAATTTTTTATTTTTATGAAACGTGTAAACCAGCTACTTCATACTTAATGCCCTAATATCCCCCTTTTAGATAGCCAGTTGCTTGTTTGCCCATTCCTTTGTTGAAGGATCTTCTGTTTAGCTTGGGAACTTTGAGCCTCTGCATCCATAAGCATCGTGCAGCCCAGAGCAAGCCCTCAGGTTGTAGCAGTCAGCCTTAGTTCACGGCATGGATCATCTCTTCATCTGGTTGGGTTCTGGTCAAGTCATCCCCAGCCATCTGTGGCTTGGTTTAAATAAGCATCTGCTACAAAGTTCAGAGTCCACATTTCTCCCTGTGTTCCAGACCTCTTGGTCTCATCACTCAGCCCTAGCCCCCTCATAGAGCCAAGTCGAGTCAATAGTCTTCACAACTCCCTTGGCTCCTCAAGCCAACAAGTCCCTGTTTATCCATGCATCTGTGCATAGTAGATGGGCAGTATTGAAAGAACGGGTCCCAGCTCAGCCTATTTCTCCATTGTTGTATTTGTTTTTTTATAAGCATGAATTACTGAATTCTTAGTCAATATAAAAGTGGGAGAAGAAAAAGAGCAAAATAATTGGGGGAAAAGCAGTAGGCCTCTACTGAGAAATCAAGGCTAAATAAAGAATTAAAAGTTTAATTTCTGTACCGCCATTCTTTTGACATTGCAGCTTTCATGTTGAAAGATCTAAGTAAATGTTTCTCTTGCCTCAGATCTGTGTGCCAATGTCAGTGGAGTTTGAGGAGCTCCTGAAAGCTCGGGAGAATCCAAGTGAAGAAGCACAGAGTAAGTAAGGTCTAATATGAGTCGCAGGCGACTCGACGGCACATAACAACAACAACAATATTACTCTTTAACACCGACAGAGACACACTTTCATCTTAAGAGCCATGGAGAGCAGGACTCCAGGAAAATTTTTTTTTCCTAAATTTGTGGTGCAGACATACACAGCAGACATTTTCTAATTAACAGTTTCTTCAGAGAAATTTTTGCCAGTTTCTCTTGTTTGTTTTTTCTTTGCTGATTTTTTTTTTTTTTTGCCAGGGCCCCTCAGATCCCCAGGTGTCAAAGGTCCTGGGGGGCACTGTGTCCTCAGGAGTTCTTTGCTGATTTTTGGGCTACATTGATTGACATCCAAAATTGTCCCTGGGAAGAATGTTCTTTTTGTGCTAGCTTAGTTCAGATGTCAGTCTGGAGTCTAAGGTACACCTGATCCAGGCCGTGATCCAGGCTATGGTCTTCACAGTTACTGGCTATGCATCAGAAAGGGCAGTGACTATGGATGACAGAAGGAGAATTAATGCCTTTGAGCTATGGTGCTGAAAAGAGTATTGTATACCATGGACTGCTAGGAGAACAAACAGGTTCATCCTAGAGAGGGTAATTCAGGCTGCTTCTTGGAGGCATGGATTCTGAAGCTTCATCTGACATACTTTGGGCATGTTGCAAGGTGGGATCAGTCCTTAGAGAGGGACATCATGCGGAAAGACAGTGCAAGAGAAGACAACCCTCAGTGTCTAGAGTAATGGGGGTCGGTGTGTTGGAAATAATGAGGTTGGCACAGGATAGAGCAGGATTCAGAGCTGCTGTACATAGGGTCACTGTGAGTCACAAGTGACTCAACAGCACATAACAACAACAGTTCACATTGACTGGCCCCAAAAGCTGAGGTCACTTTACTGGAGGAGCATAGGGAGAACATTTTGATGAAGACCTGCCTCATGTAACAAGGAGCAAATGATGCATGTGAATAACGTAGTCCATGAAAGTGATCTTTAGTGTTTGACTCATTGATGATTCTGATTCCTTCAGACTTGGTGGAGTTCACAGATGAAGAGGGATATGGCCGTTACCTTGATCTCCATGACTGTTACCTCAAATACATAAACCTGAAAGCATCTGAGGTAAGACGTAAGAGAGGGGAGGATGGTTCTGATTCTACTGCTGGGACAAAATACTGGGATGTTTAACATGAAGCCTCACAGAGTGTCATATGAACATTAAGTAGTACGCAAAATCAAAGGCCAGTTTCTCCAAAGAATACACTCACACATTATTACCTTTGTAAAACTAAAGAAGGGTGGAGACCCGCAAAAGCATCCTTATCTTCTGTTACCCACACACAATACTAGGTATGTAGCAGATAGAGAAACACAGTATGCTGAATATCCCATGGACTGCCAAAAGAACAAACATAAATCATGGAAAGGATGCAATCAGAGTGCGTCTTAGAGGAAAGAATGACGAAGCTTTGTCTTTTATACTTTGGACATGTAGTTAGACTGGGCTATTCCTTGGAAAGGGACACCATACTTGGAAAGATGGAGGGGCAGCGAAGGAGAGGAAGACCCCCCCAACCGGATGGATTAATAACAGTGATTTAAGCAGGGGGCTCTAGTATCTCAGAGATGGTGAGGATGGCTCAGGATAGTTTCAGGTTGGTTGTTCACAGGGTCATTATGGGTCGTACTGGATTCGACAACCCCTAATAACAACAGCCAGCAAAATGTTGTCTGAAAGACCCTAAAAAACCCAACTTACTGCAAGAGAAAAAGTTTTGTTTTCTGGGGTTTGTTGTTTTTTTTTTTTCTGAGAAAAAGTTTTATATGACATAAAGGACACAAGGATACGATTAAGTTCCTTGTGAAGTAATGAGGAAATGTTTCAAAAGTACAGTGACTAAACTAACCTTCATGAGGTCAGATCTCTGTACTGTCCTGTGTTCAGTATCTGTATACACTTGCTACATTTCTGGTTGCATTAGCAAATAATGGCACCTTCCAAGACCTTTAAGTTTAACAAATGTGAAATTCCTTAGTCAAGTGCTAGCATGCAGTAAGTGTTCAATGCATGTTTGTTTACTATCTATTAATACCTATTAATAATCTATTAAATAATTACTATTATTTCACATAGTTAACTATGCAGACATAGTTAAATCCAGTAGAATTCATGCCACAATTAGTGTAGGAATAAAATGACTCAAGTTGACTGTACCTTGTTCTTAGGTAGGAAACACTCATTTTTATCTCTCTTTGGAGAATATTTTAATTAAATCTTATATCATCTCTTTACAGAAACTGGATTATATCACATACCTATCCATCTTTGACCAGTTATTTGACATTCCTAAAGAAAGGAAGAATGCAGAGTATAAGAGGTAGGCATTTATTATTTTTTAGGCCTCTTCTGGATTGATTGGTAGATTATTTAATACACACATTTAAGGTTAGACTTCTAAATTTTGTCACCTGAAAGACATATTTGACTTCAGGTTTACTAGAAAGTAGGCCTTTGGAATGACATGGTGTTTCTAAGACATGTGTCTGATGTGGGCACATCCATGATCGTATACCCATAGTTAGATTTTTTTAATAAGATAGGAATCGAAATTTTTCATTTTTATTTTTATTGATTTACATTGAAATTCATAAACATTGTAACACACACTTTTCTTCATTGACATTGTGTTTCATACAATCATTCCCATGCATCATGTTTTATAAAAGTAATCACCATAGAACTATGCCCACCATTATCCTGTCTCTTCAGGTGCCTGTCAGATCTTTCTTATTTCCTTTACAGCCTTCCTTCACCCATCAAATTGTGTGACCCTGTGCTTTTCCCCTCTACCCCTACCCTTCCTCCCTTAGGCCCTCATACACAGTTTACTAGTTATCCTTCTATTTTTACAATAATGATCTTATGCACTATTTATCCTTAGAAGACTAATTCACTCAACGTAATGCTCTCCATTCTCTCCCAAGTTACATAGTATTTTTTGAAATAGTTGCTCCTGAGTGCTGTGTAGTATTCCGTTATATGAATGTACCATGATTTCTCAATCCTTTAGATTGCAGTTGGACATTTGGGCTGTTTGCATGTTCTTGCAATTATGGGTAATGCTGTTATGAACATTGGTGTACAAATTTCTGTTGATGTCTCAATTCCAATTTCCTTGGCCTATATTGGCAGTAGAATAGCTAGGTTGTATGGAATTTCTTTGATCAGCTTTTTGAGGAAGCACCAAATTGCCTTCAAGAATAGTTCTACCATTTTACAATCCCACCAACAAGATAGGAGAGTTCCAGTCTCGCCAAGTTCTCTCCAACATTTATTGCTTACTTACTGTCCTGTTAAACTTCGCCATTACTATTGGGGTGAGATGATTTCTCACTCATTTTTGATCTCTCTTATTGCCAGTGATTTTGAACATTTTTTCATGTGTCTTTTGGCCATCTGAATGTCTTCTTCTGTGAAAAATCCTTTTCATGTCTTTTGCCCATTTTGTAATTGGGTTATCAGTCTTTTTTTCCTTGTGGAGGCCCTGTACTATTCTAAAAACTTTTGTTATGAGACCCTTGTCTGAAATGGTATTGCCAAATGATTTTTCCCAGTAAATAGGTTTTCTTTTTACCCTATTGGAAAAGGTTTTTAATGCACACAGAGATTTAATCTTTATAAGGTCCCATTCATCAGTTTTATCCTCTCTTGGTTGGTTGTACATTTCTGGCTGTATTTGTGAGCCTCTTTATACCATAGGCTAGGGCTTCTAAGCTTGGTCACACTTTGTCTCACGTTCTTTGTGATTTTGGGCTTTACCCCTTGTTCTCTGATCCACTTTGAGTTGATTGTATGGTGTGAGATCTGGATCCTGTTACCATGTGGTGAGTGTCCTAGTTTGCCCCTTTTGCACAGGCAAAAGAATTGTGCCCAACAGAAGAGACCAGAGAATAGAACAGTATTCAAGTATCAAAGTAGACCAGCACTTCTAGTATTTCTTTGGAGAGCAGAATTTAGTGTCTGGAGCATTATAGACCGAAGCCTTTTATTAGATCACAGGCACGAGAAGAAAGAGATGAGGAGGCAGAAATGAGGGTAAAATAGTAATGATAGATTTATTAGAAAGTTACATCCCCAAAGGTGCAGACCTCCTTCATTGAAAGTATGGCCTTAATCTCTGCACAGGCCGTGGGGCTCAAGTCTAATAAACCACTGAGAAGATGCCATGGAGAGTCCAAAATTTAGTGGGCAATTCTTCTGGTCCCTATTCTCTGATGTCATTCATGCACCCAAAAGGTCCACGTCCTCAGACATCACTCATGCTTCCAAAGTACTATTTCTCTGTGTGTCAGTATCTGCTTTCTGTCTTCAATGTAACTTTTGTCTCCCCCATATAATTGGTTCTGATCTTAACATTCCTGCTTCAGCTTTCTGCAGGTAGCAGTCCAGGTTTGCCAGCACCATTTGTTGAAGAAGTTGTTGTTTCCCCATTTGATAGGTTTTGTTTCCTTGTTGATTATCAGTTGAGCATAGGTGGGTTAATTTCTGGGTTCTTGATTTCCTTAATTTTTTAAATGATTGGGTAAAAATTTAGCACGTTACTTTCCCATTCAATAATTCATACGTATTTTGTTTTGTAACTCTGATTGCATTTCCTACCATGTAAAGGCACTTTTCTCATTTCTTCTCCCAATCCATTTGTCCTTTCCTTTTCCTTCTTGCTTAATGCCTAGACAAATGCTGCCCATTTGCTTTTGTGTAATTGATTGCTTTATGGAGTGCACACCTCCCAGGTGTTACTCACCTTCTAGGTTTTTATTATTTGCCTGTAGAATGAGTCAGGGAGCAAGTGGGAGTAGGGTAGGCCTATCATTTTGAGGCCCAAAATAGTAACTTAGGGCTGTAGTCTTAGAGATCCCACCAGTCTGTCAGACTCGTAAACCTGATCTTTTTATGATTTGCAAATTTGTTACGCATTTTTCTCCTAAGCTGTCACTGTTGTGATCCCTTTCAGAGCAGTCAGCAGAGACAGTAACCAGACTTCATTCATTTCTTCTGGCCTCAGGATGGTGGAGGCTTGTCCATTACACATTTGGACTGATTGTTTCCTTGTGTTTTTTTACCTTCTTTACTCATCTTTGCTCTGGGCAGGGAGAGAATAGTAGTTACCCCTCAGATGGCTGCTCACAAGCTTCTAGGAACCCAATTGCTACTCACCAAAGTAGAATATAATCTTACCTGGTTTAGATTTTTTTTTTTAGATTTTGTTTTTGAATGTAGAAGAAAAGTCCCCCATCCAGAGACCTCGTAACTTTGGAATTTAATGAAACCAAATTCCACCTTCTCAGATTGTGATTAAAGCAAGGTTCCTGGATCTGATGTATATATAAATTAGAATTTATGCTTGTCTAATGTCCTTGGTTAGTGGTCTGCACCGTAACTATGGTACTTTTTCAGATTTTCTTAACTGAAATCTTTTATGTATGGAATGAGTCAAAACTTTCGTAATTGGAATTGTGTAAGGAGGAAGAAAAGTGGGAATGGTTAGCATTGAAATTATATATTGGAAAAAGAAATTATGAGCTGGATTTAAAAACTAGTGTTACTAGTTTTAGAAAAATACTAGAAATAGGAATATATTCTATAGAGTATAACAATTTATCAGAAACTTTTTTATTAATTTTAATGAAAGTTTAGAGAGACTTAGGTTTTCCAGTTATTCATTGAATTTACCAAAACATTAAAGCTTGTGCGTGTGTTTCCTTCATTTTTGTGTGTGTGAGTGGAAGTTTACAAACCAGATTGGTTTTTTCTTTTTCATGCATTTTTTTTAATTAATTTTAATTAAAGTTTACAGAGACTTAGGGTTTCCACTCATTCATTGTTGCACTTTCTCCCTCACCACCCCCTCCCCACCCAATTCACTTTTCTCCTTGATAAGTAAAAGAAAGACTTTCATTGCTATGCTTTCCCTCCCCTCAAATCCACTGCACTGTGCAGCCTTCATTCTGGACTCCTGTCATAACAATAATACCCAATCATATATCCCTTATAAACAGTTCTCTCCCTCATCTGTTGCAATGCAGTATACATCATTCCTCACCTTCTTCTCTGTCTTCCCTCAACCCCAATGTCAGTCCTGTTTTACATTAGTGACCCTACACAATATTTGTCCTTTCGTGACTGAGATATTTCACTCAGCATAATGTCCTCTACGGTCATCCACTTAGCATAATATTTCATGAGTTCCTTGATTTTCAGTGCTACATCGTATTCCATTGTGTGACTATACCAGAGCTTCTCTATTCATTCCTTTGTTGATAGGCACTTGGGTTGTTTCCAGCTCTTTGCTATTGCGAATAAAGTCACAATAAACATGGGTGTGCATATATCTGCTTGGGTAGCGATTATGGTTTCTTTAGGGTAAATTCCCAGTAGTGGTATTGCTGAGTCAAATGGTATTTCTATTTGTAACCTTTTGAGAAAGTGCCACACAGCTTTCCAAAGTGGTTGCGCCATTTTACACTCCCACCGACAGTGACCTTGCCAGCTGTGGTGACCTCGCCAGCCAGCGTTTGTTGTTTGTCCTGCATTTTTTTTAATAGCATTGATTATAATACCTATAATGTAATTGCACTCTTCCCACTTCCTCTTTGTAACTCTCATTTCTGTGAATCCTGTTATTTCTTCCTGCCTTCAGGGCTTTGTCCTTGGGCAAATGCTGTTCTTTTAATCTTATGTGCTTGGTTCTTCTAAGGAACATATGCCTCCTTGATGTTACTACTGATAACTTTCTAAGTTTACCTCTTAATTTGGCTGAGAGTTGAGCCACATGGATGAGTTTTATTTCAGGTTTGAATGCAACTAAGAGCTGTTTCATCTCTGATTTTTCTTCTAGTATGTTTCCATTGAGATTCTTGTCTTGCAAGTCACTGACTCCTACGTCTCTTCTGTTTTACTTTTTTGTCCCCAGCGTGTTGTTCTTCCATTTAGGTCTTAATATTTTGGATTGCATTGTTATGCATTTCTGTTATTTCCAGGACAGTGTTGGCTGTACCCTCTCTGTGTTGTGATGATATTTTAAATTCTTGTACCTCTTTATCTAGAGTTTCATTTCTTTCATTTTTTGCATTTTCCTCCTTGGTTGTGCAAGTTCCTCCTCATCAATACTTTTATTCTGGCTCCCTGTCTCTGGAGTATTTGCATTCTCAACGGTTTCCCTTGTTTCTTCCATAGCTATTTAAATTAGTGGGTTCCAGTGGTCTGAAGCCTGACCTTTATTTTGTTTAGAGGGAGCTCTAATGCCACAGTACGTGGTGAATTCCATTCCTGACCTAAAGGCTACAAGTTTCTAGTGGCTCAAATCCACCAGTGGCTCCCCAGGAAAAAGATAGGTTGTCTCCTTTTGTAATATAAGGTCTCATGGGAGCTCTGGTGGCCTAGTGGCAAGAAGATGCACTGCAATCCCAGAGGCGCACGGTTCAAATCCACCAGATGCTCTGCCGAGGAAGGAGGGGCAGTCTCCTCCTGTACCAGTCAGATCTGATTTGACGGTACACATGCACACACACAAATAATAAAAAAATTTAAAAAAAAGAAAGGAAAAAATATATATAAAAGGTCTCGGAAACGTAATGGAGGGCCCTGATGAGCTGGCCACTGTCTAGTTCTCTGGTCTAAGAGTTATGGAAGTTGAGGTTTCAGTGTTCCATGAGTCTCTTGGACTAATTCCAGAAACCCTCTATATTTCATACTTCTCTGTAGGTACCTAGAGATGCTGCTTGAGTACCTCCAGGATTACACAGATAGAGTGAAGCCCCTGCAAGATCAGAATGAACTTTTTGGAAAGATTCAGACTGAATTTGAGAAGAAGTGGGATAATGGCACCTTTCCTGGATGGCCGGTGAGGTGCCTTGGAAATGTGGGTGGAGGACATAACAGGAAATTGAACTGATTATTCTCGGATTATTGATACTCTGTTAGGACAGTAGATATTGTGCCCCTCAGTATCACTTATTCTCTGCTGCTAATGCAAGATTTCTCTGTCTACTTTGGAAAAGGTTTGCCAGGACCCCCTTGGGCCCAGGTTTTTCACCAGCCATGTTGTTATTGCTGTGTAATTCCTACTGATCAAAACCTGATGAAATTAGGTGCTAGAAATCTCTACTATATGTTTCACTCCAGAGCATAAACTTGAGTTTTTAATGAACTCAGAGAGAATGGTCCACCTTGGGTTCTTTTTAAGCCTTCCACTCCTGTAAGAATTTGACCTTTGTTTATAAATATGTATATGAAAGGGTCTAACTAGTATCTGGCAGTTTAGATGATTCCCTTAACTTCATTCTAAATCTAGATTTTAATAAGTACTATGTTATTCTTTTTGCCAGAAAGAAACAAGCAGTGCCCTGACCCATGCTGGAGCCCATCTGGACCTCTCTGCTTTCTCCTCCTGGGAGGTAGGCTTCCTATTGCCATTATACTGAGCTCACTTGTTCAGCCTTTTAAGGGGCCATTTAAGCTCTTGTTTTTAGAAGTATGGTTATATTATAAGACACCAGCTCCTAGGACCAGACATCCACAAAGAATATGAGAAAATTAAAACAAGAATGATGTAGCTTTTAAAATTGTGTAATATTATGTCTGCCTATATTGAATTGGAGGTAATATAGCAATACCAGTAAGGTTAATTGGGAACTGGGTCAGTCTTTTGGGTAGTTTGAGATTGGCTTTGGAATGTGTAGTTCTGCCATGGTCTCGGGAACACTTAACCACCAGCCTAAGACTTGTGTTTTGGTATTTGTTGTTGCCCAAAATGTATTTATATAGTATTGTAACCTTTTCCTTTTTTGTACAGGAATTGGCCTCCCTAGGTCTGGACAGATTGAAATCTGCACTCTTAGCTTTAGGCCTGAAGTGCGGTGGGTAAGAAGCTCCTTTTTGGCTCACAACTACCCTAAGCTTGATTTTTTTAAGTAGCTCTGATTCTATTCTTTGTGTCACCCAACACTCTCAAAATGAGCACATGTGTATGATGAACTAACCCTGGAAGTCTTTGCTCTCCTGCCTCTTTAGAACCCTAGAAGAACGAGCCCAGAGGTTGTTCAGCACCAAAGGAAAGTCTCTGGAGTCTCTTGACACGTCTCTGTTTGCCAAAAATCCCAAGTCAAAAGGCACCAAGCGGTGAGTGGCCATGTACCTCTGTACATGTCTTCCCCCCCCCCCCCACTCTTTATTCATCTCCCCATTCACTCTAGAAAATGACAGTGATGGCTTTTCTAGATCTACATTCACAGATAGCAACAGATAGTTTTTTGGTATGTTGATAACTTTCCCTAAAACACTTAAGTCCTACTCTGTCTTTCTGCTTGAGGGCTTTTTCTTGCACATGGCTTTTTTATTTTATTCTTAAGCAAAATTTTTACAGTAAATTTTAAATCCGATTTTATCATCTTTGGTTCATAGAAACCCATTCCAGTCTGTTTCCAGTAATGACAGAGAATATTGTCAATATTGTTAATATAAAATCAAGAGCAATGTGTATGTACTCAGGAGATGGAGAGGTCTCTAAAGTTGAAATAGCACTCTAGGGTCCTTTTGTTCCCTTGGTAGGCACTGCAGATTAAATTGCTAAACCTGTTTTTGCTAATGACAGTTGAATGTGTTCTTGATCCACAATAGGTAAGGGGTAATTCTTCTGTGTGTGGTTTTCCGATTCTTAGAACAAAAGTTATTATCCTTAAAAAAGTTACTGTTACCCATGTTCTCATAATCACTTAGCATCTTGACTGCAATTTGAACCTAAGTCTGCTTGATTGCAGAGCTGTTTTTTTCAACATGACATTTCCTTAGTAGATTATAATGTTGAGAATTTAAATATTGTTGCTAAGCCTTTCATTTTCTAGAATGAAGTCAAAGAGTTAATGCATTCCAATCAGCAAATTCTGAGCTGAACAGAGCATTTGCTTTATTCCTATTTGGAATATTTAATATAACTGCAGAATAAATGTTCCTAGATATGGGGAGCTAAGTATTAAGTAAAAGAAGCTTTGAATGACACAATTTATTTTTTGTTCTCAGAGACACTGAGAGGAATAAAGACATTGCTTTTTTAGAAGCCCAGATCTACGAATATGTAGAGATTCTTGGGGTGAGTAATTGATGTTTTGGTGACTAAATGCTACAAGGTATGGGAGTGAAAGAGGTGGGAATTCAGGCAACGTATTTTCTCAGTGTTTAAGAGAGCATGAGGGTAGGTACTAAACTGTATGAAACTAGAAGAGCAAAAAGTGGGGTTCTTTTAGGGTCCATGTCACTTCAGTAAGTCCTTATTCTTCTGGCAACTGTATTCCTAAGGTTGCCCAATTCCCACGAAGATAGAGGTCTCCAGGTCTCCATTGGGTCTCAGCACAGAGAGCAGACTTCTTCTCAATGTAATATGCAAGGTGGTGTCTTAGCTCTGTATATCGAGGTGACAGCCAAGAATTACGTGCCCAAACGGTAGATAACGGCTACTCATAGCAGCTTTTTGTGTATGACTTGCTGTGTAAAATAATTATTTAGTTCCTTACGGAATTGTAAGAGACTTCCTAAAGCTCTAGTGTTATTATGTAAAGCTGGCTGTAGGCTAGTTTTAACATATTTCTTCAAAAAGGAGCTGAAGGGTAAACCAGGGTAAGGAAAAGCCCTAGCTTTGACTCAGGTGCTAAGATACCTGTCTTAGAGGGGAGGGGGCAAGAGTAGGCTGGAAGTGGATCTTTTTCAAGGAAGAAAAGGTGGATGAAAGGATAGTGCTCATCCACGGGAGAGTTTGGTTCTGTTCTCATCAGGGACTCCTGATAGTGTCATCTTGTGTGTTTTCCACTTGCCCTTTGCTGGGGTGGAGGAAGAGGTTGTGTGTGGCTCTGGTTCGTCGCCATCTCCTAAAGTTTCCATGTCTGTCAATCACCATGGGTGTTTTCATTCTGCTTTTGGTTTAAGGAACGCCTCTGTACCATTAAACTAGTCACTTGTTGCTTTCCTTTATTATGACTGCTTTCAGTGGCATTGGTGGCACAAATGATTAAACATTTAACTGCTCATAAAAAAATTTGTGTCTAAACTCCCCCGGTGTCATCTTATAGGAAAAAATCTGACTCCTATAAAGATTTTAGCCTTGGAAGCCCTGTGGGACATTTCTGCTCTGCTTATAGAGTCATGGAAAATCAGCTTGATGGCATACAGCAGTACATTTCCCTCAGCGAACTTAGACTGTGCCAGGATGGGCAGCTGTCCTAGTTACCAGAGTGCTAGGAGGGGAACTTGTACCCTTAACATGTGCTGCATCTGCCACTGACTCACTGCTTTGGTTGCATTTTGCTTTCTCTGCCAGGAGGTGGCACCACCCTTAATAGGAGTTTGATGCATTTTCAGTTAAAATTTCTAACAGAGGTTGCTCTCGTATATCAATATGAAGTTTGTTATTTCATTTGGGAGCCTAATCTACCGGGACTTGTGCTGCTAACCCAAAGGCTGTCCTCTCGGGTGGTTTGAGTCCACCAGTGATTCAGGGTGGCTCTCCTGGTCTATCTCTCTCCAGACGAAGGAACCTCACCCGATAACACCCTTAAAAAATCTACCATTAAGCTTTCTTTCTTTCTTTCTCTCTGGTTCCTCTTAAGTGCTCAACCTAACAATTTTCTTATTTTACTGAAAGTGTCAGATTGTATGAACCCAAAACTATTGCTACATTAAACATAAGATGAAGAGGAGAAAAATTTAAACTTGGAAGTTTTCTCTGCCCTACACCTCAACTGAAAATTCAGGGCTGGGGGAGAATTCTTTACGAAAAAAGAAAACAAACAATAACAAACCAAATCCACCAGTGATTCTGAGGGAGAAAGATAGGGAATCTTTCCTCCAGACATTTTACCTTTAGGCACTATAATGCATATTACACATTGTATTGCCATTGAAAAGCCCACCTTCCAATTGCTAGAAACAAGTAATTGCAGTATAATCTGACACATGCTGTGTCACAGTAGAAAGAGGAAGAAAAAGTATTCCCAGTAGAGGAAACAGTAAGTACAAAGATTATATTATGAAAGAAAATTTTACGTTCAGTAAATAGTGAGAAATTTGATGTGGCTGAAGTGTGCCTTGTGAGGGAAAGAATGGTCAGAGAAGATTTAGGAGAGTTATAAATTTGTCCTGTAAGTAGTCTTCAGAAGGGATTTTTATGCAGAAGAATATGGCATTAGAGTTATCCTTTTTCTCTTGTTGTGTACCATCAAATCAGATCCGACTGGCACAGGAGGAGATTGTCCCTTCTTCTCCAGTGGAACATCTGGTTAGATTTAGCTTTTTAGGCAGTTGGCATATTGGAAGGTGGTCAGATCAGTGACAATGGAAAAGAGAAGAAAGAATTTGGTTGGGAGGCGAATTGGAGACAGAGTAGATGAAACTTTGTTCTCTTTTCTTCTGTGATGATCTATGCCCTTCAAGAAGTAATTTAGACAAAAAAAAAGGTAATTTAGACCAAAAAAAACCTTTAACTTGTTCCCTGTGGGACAAAAGACAGTTTGCTGATAAAGGATTCTCCTTCACTCTATAAGAAGCCTTTCATCTTCGGTGTGAGTGGTCAGACAAGGTTATGGGAAAACAGTAAGAAGTTTCCCTTCTGATTCTGCATTGCTTTTCCTTTGACTTTCCTTTTCATTTATGGGCCTGCCTTAGGAACAGAGACATCTGACACATGAAAATGTACAACGTAAGCAGGCAAGGACAGGAGAAGAGCGAGAAGAGGAGGAAGAAGAGCAGATTAGTGAGAGTGAAAGTGAAGATGAAGAAAATGAGATCATTTATAACCCCAAAAACCTGCCTCTTGGCTGGGATGGCAAAGTAAGTCCTAGCACCACTGCCCCTTACCCTTATGTCCCATTTTGGAAGCAATATAACCCAAGCAGTTATTATCCTAATAACTTTATTTTCTCTCTCCATCTCTTTTAGCCTATTCCCTACTGGCTGTATAAGCTTCATGGCCTAAATATCAACTACAACTGTGAGATTTGTGGAAACTACACCTACCGAGGGCCTAAAGCCTTCCAGCGACATTTTGCTGTAAGGAATTCAGAGCATTTCTCTTGGGAATTAGAATATGAAGCATGAGATCTTGAAGGAAGATGATACAACAGTTTGAGAGGACCTCTGGTATCCAGGGAGGTTTACAAAGGAAGTAGTTACAAAGTCAGGCATATGGCATTTGCCTCAGGCACAGGTGTTAGCCTTAAATAATGTCTGAGGGGTTTTGATTCATGCTACCATTTTCTTATTTAAACCTCATTTCCCTTTTCTCTTACTTAGTCTTATACTACTTCTCTCTCCTTTTTTATTCCCACTAGTCTAATTTCTTAGTTACTTCTCTCCTCAACTGCTATTATTTGGAACTAAAGAGAGTGCTAACTTTTGAGGTTATAAATAAGCCTTGCTTAGTTATAATCTAAGGGGATGCCATTTATTGAATTATTATTTTACTTGTGATTTGAGTGAGCTTATCAGAGCAAATTGAATTTCCTTCCAACAGTTTATATGCTTTTTTTGGTAACCTTGATTCCAGTCCCCATGTTGTAACACCACTCTTCCCACTGTTCTTTTTCCAATTTTCATTTGTTCTTTTCTGTTCCATCCTGCTTTCCGAGTTTTATTTCTAAACACATGCTTTTTGACCTTATATGGTTGGTCATTCTGCGGGATTCATTCCTCCCTGGTTTTTATTGATCACCTTATAGCCCTGTCTGTTGTTTGCCACCAAAAGAACAGACAAATCTACAGGGAAGAAAAAGTGCTCCTTAGAGGCCAGGATGGTGAGACTTTGGGCATACAGGATAGAAGGTCAGCTAAAGAAAGGAAGACCCTCAAGGAGATGAGTTGACACAGTGACTGCCGCAGCAGGCTTGAGCGTGACAGATCATGAGGATGGTACATGAGAGAAGTTTCACATCCATTCTTCATGGTTGTAGTCTCTTTGATGGCATCTCACAACAACATTATTTGGCTAAAAGTTGAGTCACTGAGTGATTGTACGTCCAAGTGTGAAGGGTGATTAAGGGCCATAGACTCAGGAGTTCCACTGATCTCTGTCAGACTTGTTAGCTGTTAGGTGCTGTTGAATTGAGTACGACTCATAGCGACCCAATGAACAAAAGATCTGAACCCTCTTCTGTCCTGCACCATCCTGCTGACTAGTAAGCGTGGTCAGTTTTATGACTGAATTTTGCTTACATTATTCTCACATTCTTGCCAGGGTTTTTTACTGTTACCCTGTCCACAACAGTCAGTAGTGATAGCTGGCACCATCTATTCTGGTGGTCTCAGGATCATGGAGATGAAAGTTCACATAGTCCATTAGTCCTTTGGACTAATGTTCTTATGTACCATTGAATCAATTGACAACATAGCTGACCCTCCAGCGGGTTTTCAGAGCCAGTAAATCACACGAGAGAAAGCAGCTGATGGATTTCAGCTGTGTGCCTTTGCTTTGGTAACGGAATTCCTTAACACTAAGCCACCAGAGCTCATTTGGACTAATAGACTTTGATTTTCTTCGTTCCTTTCTCTGATCAGAAGAGTTGTGCTTCTTATATATCATTGAGTCAAGAAATTGTCAGTAAATGAGGTTACCCCCGTTTTGTTGCTGGCTTTAATTCTTAGCACTTGGAAGAACATTTTTACAGAACAGAAAAAAAAACTTACTGGTCCTAGAATGCAAATTCATGTGAACTGCTTTCTTTCTTCCACACAAATATTACTTATTTACCCTGACTTTTCCACTCAGCCCTTGAGAGTTCTCTGAATCATTCTCAACATTGCCTTTCCAATCAGTTGACATACAGTATAAAGCCCAGGCTGGTTTTCATTCCTGAGCCAGACTGTCCTCACATTACTTTTTATTGTCTACTCTTTTTCACCTTATTTCTTAGACCTGGTAGACCTAACTGTCTTCTCCTTTACCTACAAAGATAATACTGACCTACCAGTAGGTCATAAGGCTACTTGTGCTGATTGTGGAGATGGCTCAGATCACAAAAGAGTCTACTGCAGCATAGGAGGTGATTGGTCAGAGTTCTGTTGTCTGTGGTCCTAAAAAAAAATGTATATGAAAAACTGCTAGATAGAGGATCTGTATTTTCTAAACCAGCTTAAGGAGACAAACCGTGTAGTGATGCTTTGAAATACATACCTTTGCTAGTTATAACCAACTGTTTACAGACATTACCTGAAAAAGGAATCCTACCATTAGGTGGAGTCTTTTACAAAGGGTGTGGTTAAGGTTTATGAATATTTCGTTTTCATCATTTTACATTTTCCTTTTGCTTTTCCCAGGAATGGCGTCATGCTCACGGCATGAGGTGTTTGGGCATCCCAAACACTGCCCACTTTGCCAACGTAACACAGATTGAAGATGCCGTCTCCTGTAAGTCAGCTTCATTTCATTGTCAACTTCTACAGCTCTTTGTCCTGATAACCCTGCTAAATCAGGCCTAAGAGCAATGGATGTGAGTTGTACAAAAACCAGAACAGTTTTGAGGAAAACAAGTTAGCACTGTTAATTTTTCCTGCTTTGAGAAGAGTTCCATGCTGAGTATAAAATTGGAATCTTAACCTGAGATGTGTGAACCCCTTGTATGTAAGATTTTGAGTGAATGGTTGTATTGTAATAATCCTTGATGTAGGATAAGATTCCTTTCTGATCTTATATTGAGTACCTCCTTTTCTTTTTTCTCTTCCATTATTATTGCCTTTTACCAGTATCTTTATGTATATAACATTTGAGCAATCATGAATGAACATCTGAGAATGATAACATCAGCAAATTATGTCTTGCAATGTTGTAACTGGTACTATTTACTAATTAGTTGCACAAAAAAAGAGTTATAAGTGCAATTCATTGTAACTCAAGTTCTAGTTATAACTTCTGAATTATTTTTAACATAATAAATATTGATATAAAAGGAAAAACTATAAAGATAGCATAAATTGAAAATAGGCCATAGGGCAGATACACAGAAATAAAATACCGAGAGAGAGAGAGAGAGACGTGGTCTCATATCAGGGAGTTTGTTGTTAAATCATTAGCAGTTCTCAAACCAGGGTTTCTTATTTCATCCACAGTTTAATGTATTGCTGTTTATCTATGTGGCTGTTAGGATGCCAGGTACATGGGAGCTGTTTTGCACTTGTTTAATCCTTATACCAACCCATGAAGCAGTGGGTGCTACTTGCATGTTCAAATGAGGAGGCTACAACCCAGAAAAGTTAGGTCATTTCCTCAAGGTCACATAACTTACATGTGGAAAAGGCCATATCATACCCATGTCTGTCCTATAAATCTTTTCTCTGCAATATAACATAATTGCCGTGCTTGAAATATCTTCATTATGTTGTGGGTCATCGTTAGAAGTTAGTTGTTCAGGAAAGAAATTGTATGTTAAATGATCAGAAATTTTTAGGACGCTTTGGGTTGTTTCCTGAAATATTCTTGGTAGGCTTATGAATCTCATATTCCATATTCTCAGATGTCCTTATTTAGTTGTCTAAGTTAACCAGTTTATGTGCATGTTTTTATTATTGCTAAGTCTTTGTTTTGCTAGCTCTGTTTATGATGGCTTCTTTTTGTATTTTTAATTTCTCTCAGTAGCATTTTAAATATAGTTTTATGTCTGTCTCAGTATTGTCAGTTTCTCCTTCCATTTTTCCCTACCTTCTATAAGAGTATTTGTAGACTTATTATTTTCTCATTAATCCCCCCACTTTCAGGTGGTGTTTGTCTTTATTTATTATAAATGGTGTTATTCTTTTTTATTAAGTCTTAAGTACAGCTTTTTGCTTTTTAAGCATTTAATAGGCTTATTCCGCTTTGCTTCCCTCTGTAGATGCACCTTCATCTTCTTATTTCTTCTGTTAACCTCAGTTTCCAATGAAAGAAGTGCCAGCCCTCCTTCATACATACTTTGTTTCACGATAGTGTTAGTCCCCACCTTTGTTTTCGCACTCTTGGGTGATTCACTCTGTGTGATTCTGTTTCCCTTCATCCTTTCATCCTCTCCCTTCCTGCCTTCTAAACTGTATTCGTGGGCATATGCTGGCCTATGTTCTTGTGTGGTTGATTGTTTTAAGTATTAAGTGCCTCCTTGATCTCACAGTTCATCTTGTAGATCTGTCAGCTGTTGTCTGACGAAAAGTTGTGCCACAGAGGTGAGTTCAGTTCCAGTCTCAGAGGGTAGCTAAGAACCATTGTCTATGAATTTCTACTAGTCTCTTTCAAATCAGCCAGCCTGGCCATCTTTATGATTCTGAGTTGTGAGCTGCGTTTACCTCCCACTGTCCAGGACCTAGCAGTAGTGGTAGCTGAGCGCCATCTAGTTCTTGCTTTTAGGGTTGTGGAAGTTTGACGTTTGGAAGGTCCATGACTGCACCTTAGATACTGCTCTCAAGTTTTTAAGTTCCAGTCACTTCTCATCAATGTATAGTGTTTATAACATTGACTTTGTGACCTCTATTCATCTTGGCATCATTCTTAATTAAGACTTGTGTAATTCTTTCCCTGTGTGTCTGCCTTACTTGCTTGCTCTCCTTTGTAGTGGTTTCTACAGCTCTTTTTTCTTGTTTGTGGGATAATTTATCATTGAACTGCCAGAATTTTGTTTTTAATATCTCTAATTTTGTTGAGCCCTCTTACCTTTTAGGCTCTTTGTCTGTGGTGCCGTGCCTCTTTTTCTCTGATACGTTTGCATCAGACTTTAAGTAGCTTTATTTGACAGTATTTCCCTACTTTCTTATAACCACAAAGACAGACCACTTTGTGCCATATCAATTAAGTTTTTCAAGAGCTTAAGTTTTCTAATTTATTGGATCTTTAGCTAGATTTGATCTAATTTTCCTTCAGAGCAAAATGAAAATTCCAGTGTAATAGGGCAAACAAGCCCTATTATTATTATTGTTGTATTATTATTGTAACAAGCCCTATTGTTGGATGCTGTCAGGTTGAGTACAGTTCATAGTGACTCCATGAACAACAGACCTGAACCCTGCCCTATCCTCTGCCATCCTAACCATCTCTGACATACTTGAGCCCATTGATGCAGCCACTGTGTCAATCCATCTGGTTGAGGATCTTCCTGTGTTTTACCGACTCTCCACCTTCACAAGCATGATGTTCTTCTCCGACGAATACCCTTTCCTAGCAACATGCCCAGAGTATGTGAGACACAGAAGGGTGTTGGTTGTGGATCCAAGTAAGATGAAGTCGTTGATAGTTTCACTTTTTACTCCATCTATTTATTATGCCCATCAATCCAGTGGTGAGAATTTTTGTTTCTTTCTTTCTTTTTTTTTTTTTAAATTTTTGTGTGCGTGTACCGTCAAATCAGATCTGACTGGTACAGGAGGAGATTCCTCCTCCTTCCCCGGCAGAGCATCTGGTGGATTCGAACCGTGCGCCTCTGGGATTGTAGTTGCAGCTCCTTGCCACTAGGCCACCAGAGAATTTTTGTTTCTTTTGACATTGAGATGCAATCGATATTGAATTCCGTGGTCTTTAATCTTTTGCAGCAAGCACTTCAAGGTGTTCACTTTGAGCATATAAGGTTGTGTCGTCTACATAACTTAGGTTGTGATGACTCTTCCTCCAATTCTGATGCAATATTCTTCATAATGTATAGCTTCTGGAATAATTTGCTCAGTATATAGATTAAATAGATATGGAGAGAGTATACAAGCCTAATGGACACTTTCTTCATTTTAAACCATGTCGTGTTCCCTTGCTCCATTCACACAGCAGCCTGTTGGTTAGGTTTCGTATTGAGCAAGTGTTTGAGATTCTCTTTCCTCTCAATGTTTCCTCTCAATGTTAACCATAATTTGTTATGATCTAGGATCCATCTGCTATCAGCAGTGATATCCATGGTGACACAACCTCTTCTGAACCCAGCTTGAACTTCTGACAGTTCTGTGTACTCTTCTAACCATTTTTTAATTGTCTCCAGCATACTTAGCTTATATGTGATATCAGTAGAGGAGGTCAATATTAGCAGTCAAAACCAAGCCAGGTGCAGTTGTGGTACAGACTATCAATTACTCATGTGCAGGTTCAAATTAAAGCTGAAAAAATATTAAAACAAGTCCAGGACAACCAAAATATGACCTTGAGGTTTTTTCCATCTAATTTTTAAAAATCATATTAAGAATAGGTTTGAGGCACTGAATACCAGTGATCGGACACCAGAAAAATTGTGGGATGCAAGGATATCATCCATGAAGAGAGCAAAAGGTCAGTCACTAAAAAGAAGAAAATGAAAAAACACAAGCATATCAGAGGAGATTGAAATTTGCACTAGAGCATCAAAAAGCCAGAACAAAAACAAAGGAAAGAGATGCTGAAGTAAAAGAGCTGAATAGAAGATTTCATAAGGTAGCTTGAGAGGACAAAACAAAGTATTACAATGAAATGTACAGAGTGCTGGAGTTGGAGAATAAAAAGGAAAACACTCACTTGGTATTTTTCAATCCTAAAGAACTGAAAAATGAATTTACGCCTCAAGTTGAAATACCGAGGGTTGCTGTGGGCAAAATCTTGAATGATCAGGAAGCATCAGAAGAAGATAGTATACACAGAATCACTGTACCAAAAAGAATTGGCTTGCACTGAAATATTTGGAGATGTACCATATCCAAATTGGTGATGAAGCAGTTCACACTGCACAAAGTGCATTGACAAAAAATATGGCCCCAGGAATTGATGGGTCACTAGGTGATGTGTTTCACCGAGTAGATGCCGTCCTGGATGTGCTCACAAGTATATGCCAGGCAGTTTGGGGGATATCTGCCTGGCTAATTTACTGGAAGAGATGCATGTAAGTTCCTATTCCCAGGAAAGGTGATCCAACAGAATGTGAAAATTATCAAACAATGTCACGAATATCACATACAAGCAAAATATTGCTGAAGATTTTATAGTTAGGGCTTAAATAATTCCTGACTAATTAGGGAAGCCCTAAAAAAGGAGAGGGTGGTGGTGTTGAGTACCATCAAGTCAGATCTGACCCATTGCTTACCCTCCAGTGGGTTTTCAGAGGCAGTTAACCCCACGGGAGAAAGTTGTCCATTCTTCTCCCGTGGAGCAGCTAGTGGATTTGAAGTGCATGCCTTCAGTATTGCAGTGCCGATTCCTACCATTAGGCCACCAGAACTCCTTAAAGGAGAGGATGGGAGTTATAACACTGTCCCTGGTGGCTTCATATTTCATCTTGACTGCTGCTTGTTTCTTATCTCGTAGTGTGGGCCAAGCTGAAGCTGCAGAAGGCATCAGAACGATGGCAGCCCGACACTGAGGTGAGTGCAAACATTGGGGATGGCATCAAGTGATGGAGCTTTTTCATCATGTAGAAGAAGGGAAAGGAGGGTCCTTGGTCTTGGTAGCATCTAACATAAATTGGTTATAATAGATACAAACTGTAGCTCTTGACATGTAAGCCTGATTGGTAGTATTTTAATATTCTTGACTTTAAATCTCTCTCTTAAGATAAGTTGTATCCACTTCCTTTTGTCGTGGCAAGCAGGAGTACTCAAAATTTTGTCCTACAACAGGGACCCTAAGCCAGAAAGTTGAGAATCTTTATGTTCAGTCTCATTTGAGGAAAGTATCTGATGCAAGGTGATCCTCTGGTAGGGGTTGAGGACCATTCTTGCTGAATACTTGTGCTTCAACAGCAGGTTTCAGAGATGGAGGATGATGTGTATGGGAAGTGTAGTAGTAACTCATCCCAATCCCACAATGACAGGCAAGTTTTCCTTTCTCTTAGGTCAGTGGTTTTCAGTATTTTTGTTTTAAAACCACAAAATCCTTTGGAAAAATGTGATGGGGAACTTCTATATATAAAACTGAATAAAGCAGAACTTGTCTGTAGGAAAGATCAATCTTTGCCTCCCTAGGCCTCATCAACAGGCTTGGAAATTATTTGAAAACTGTTGTCTAGATCAGCTTTTCTCCACTCGAGATTTCCTCATTTGGAGCAGAAGGTGATGTGAATGGTGATTTCCTCACATCTTCCAAGGATAGGTCATAACTTGTACCAGTCTAGCTCTCTAGCAAAGAAGTTAATTCACCATAGAAAGATGCCTCAGGGCAGTAGGACTTATTCTCTGTGGGACCCCAGTTGAGAAGAGCTGTCTTAGATGAACATAGAAATTGGAGTACCAAGATGTGCCTGTGGAGTCAGGCCAGAGTGAGCAAAAGTGCCCAGAAATTAGTTCCAGACATTTCCCTCGGGGCATGTAGCTCACAATGTGTAACCTCCTTCCTTTTTAGGAAGAGTATGAAGACTCCAGTGGGAATGTTGTGAATAAGAAGACGTACGAGGATCTGAAAAGACAAGGACTGCTCTAGTGTTGAAATTTATCTCTGTTCCAAGCTCCCCAGAGATTGACTTTTTGTACTTTTCCTCACAAAATGCTCCTAAGGACTCTTTGCTACGTAGTCTTGTGGCCTCGCATGCATCTTGTGAAAACAAGGCGTGCTGGCAGATTGCAGGGTTGATATGTGTTTTATATTAAAAGAATTGTCAGAAAATAAAACCAGCATTTGTTCTGAAAGTATCTTGTTTTGAAGCCCAGAGTTAATCCTTTAGTTCTCAGCACATCCTTACCCCTTTCCCACCAAATTACGTGTCAGCTCTAAGGTTCACCAAGCACCTATTACATTTAGGTAGACGGGACTTAATCTCTTCTCTTCTCCCTTTTGCTGCCACTTCACTAAATTAGTAAGAACCAAGGTAAGTCATGGTGAGTCATTCATCCATGCACACACACTGGGGAAAGGTGGGGAGAACTTGCCAAGAGCTCTCTGGAGGTCAAAGTTGTAACACCAAAGTTTGCCTTTCTAAATATCCTGGCTCTGCAGCTCTTCCCCCTGACCACTCCTTTGCAGCCTGCAACACAGCTGAGCTAAGACCACCGTCATCTCTTTGCTCTGAGTTCAGAATGAATTTGTACTTTGATTATCCTATTTCCTCTACAAAACTCCTATGTGACTTTTTATTGTGTTCTATCCTTTCCACCCCTGTGATTCGGTAGGACAGAATAGAACTGCTCCCTAGCATTTCCAGGGCTGTAATCTGGAAGCAGACTAGCATCTAACTCCTGTGGAGTGGCACTGGTTTTAGACCCCCAGCCTGTTGGTAAGCAGTCATGTTATTTAACCACTGCAACACCAGGGCTCCATATTTGCCTTTAAAAGTGGCCATAGTGCTGATCAAAGAATTTGAGAAGCTGGGCTTTATGAAGAAATCTTTATGAAGTGGTATCAGGATGGGAGGGTGACTTCTTAATAACCTTATGCAGATGATACAACCTCACTTGCTGAAAGTAAGGACTTGCTGCAGAAGCTCAAAGACTGCAGCCTTCAATATGGATTACATCTCAACATCAAGAATACAAAATCCTCACCACTGTTCTGATAGGCAACATCATGATAGATAGAGGTAGACTGAGGTTATCAGTCATTTCAATTTACTTGGATCCTACAATCAACATGATGGTCAAGAAATCAAAAGATAGGAAGCTCTGGTCACCTAGTGTAAGAAGCTGCACTGCAATTCTAGAAGTACGTGGTTTGAATCCACCAGATGCACTGCTTGAGAAGGAGGGGCAATCTCATGTACCAGTCAGGTCTGATTTGACGGTACACATACAAAAAGAATAAAATTTAAAAAATCAAAAGATGTGTAGCTTTGGGAAAAAACATGCAATCAAACTTTTTGTGGGTTTCTTTGTTTGGTTTGGTTTTTTTTTTCCTTCACTCATTTGCCATTGAAACATCCAGCTGGCACAGGAGGAAATTGCCCTTTTTCCAGAGCATCTGCTGGATTCAAACTGCGACTATCAAACTCTTAAAGTGCTAGTGTAGTAGTAGTAAAGTAGTGCAAGTGGAGGGAGCTTTGGTGGCTTCTTGTTGTTATATGCCGTCCAGTCACTTGCAACTCATAGCGACCCTATGTATAACAGCCCTAAACCCTGCTCTATCCTGTGCCAATCACACTGGCTCCAGCACACCCATACCAATTACCCCAGTCAATGAATCAATCTATCTCATAGTCTTCCCCTCCTGTGCTGTCCCTCCACCCTCCCAAGTATGATGTCCCTCTCCAAGGACCGGTCCCTCCTTACAACATGTCCAAAGTATGTTAGACGAAGCCCTAGGACCCTTGCCTCCAAGGAGCCACCCAGTTTAACTCTCCAGGATAAATCTGTTTGTTTTGGCAGTCCATGGTATATTTAATACTCTTCTCCAGCACCACAGCTCAAAGGCATCAATTCTCCTATCCTTCCTAGTAATTGTCCAACTCTCTGATGCATAATAAGTGATTGCAAAGACCATCGCCTGTATCAGATGCACCTTAGTCTCCAGAGTGACACCATTGTTCTTTAGTACCCTGGAGAGGTCCCTAACAGCAGACTTTGCTGAGCCCTGGTACAGGAGTGCTACCTCTAACCAGGTAGAAACTTTTTTTTTTACTTTTATTGGGAAAAACATAATGGGGGTACAAGGAGGTGAGGATTGGGGGCAGAAGGGTGAGGATTGGGGGCAGAAGGGTGAGGATGGGCAGGGGTGCAGTTGCAGAGCTGCACAATTTGGTTGGTGGGGGGAGCAGGTGAAGGAAATTAAAAGGATCCAGTGGGGACCAGATGCTACAGGGGAATGGTAGGCATTTTCCAATGGCAGTTAAACCAACTGTCTTATTGATTTGGGAACTGGATGCAGACTCTCTGGCTTCTTCATGCTGAACAGGGGCGTTGATGTAAAGGGGGAAAGGGAGGACACTATATCACCTTACTGGTGGTCTTGGGTTAAAGCTGCTTGCCTTCTTGTTCTGTTAGAAGGTATTTTCCTGTCATTTACTCCCCTCTGGACTGCAAAGTGTTTTCCCAGGTAGGTCCAGTGGGGATGGCTGGTTGAACCCAGAGGCTCCATCCTCTTTTGCTTCTTTAGCTGGCAGTTGTATTTCCTTTTTGTCACTGGCACTGGGTTCAGGGTCAGGTCTGGAGTAAAACTCAGTGTTAAAGTTACCTATAGGAAAGGGAGCAAACCATCCATCCTGAGCGAGGGAATCCATAGGTTTCGGCTGTGGGAGCCTCATGGAGCTGCGATGGAGGTGCAGTGCGGCTAGGTGCGGGCTCTGTGGGAGGGGGTTGGGAGTTGCGAGACTCAACCCATTCCTCCTTGGGAATCCTTGAATTCCTGTTGTTGAGCCTCGATCTTCACTGGAGACCAGTCATCAACTGTTTAACTGTTCAAGTATCAATAAACAGAGGTCTGTAGAAGGCCATAGTGGCCCTGCTCCAAGTGGTCTGCTGCTCCCGCAGCTCACCACATTGTCTCTGCCTCCGCCGCCATCTTGGATCCCGTGTAGAAACTTTTACTTCAACCAAGAACCAGGGCAGGGGGCAGGGGTGACCAGAGCCTCTGCTCAGGGCCATGGCTGGAACAAAAGCAGCTGCTCTGCCAGTCTGCCTGTTTCTGCTCCTGTAGCAAGTCAGCATTAGCTGAAGAACTGATGCCTCTGAATTGTGTTGTAGAACAGCATTGAATATACTATAACCTTCCAAAGGAACAAACAAGTCTGTCTTGAAGAGTGCTCTTTAGAGGCAAGGATGGTGAATGAAACTTCATATTACGGGGCATATTCTCAGGAGGGCCTGGGAAAGGTGGAGGGTCAGAGAAAGAAAAGACCCCTCAACATGATGGAATGACACTGTGACCGCCACAGCAGGCTTTAGTATGACAGATCGTGAGGATGGTACAAGATAGAGCAAGGTTCTTACCTGTTTATTGGGTCACTGTGAGTCATAGTTGACTCAAAGGCAAGTAACAGCAACAGCTAGAAAGCATAAGCCCTTTAAGTCCCTGGGCTCACTGTCAGCCAATTGCTCTTTAATGAAAGACTACCCAGTCCACAGTTCTGGGCCCAAGCTAATTTTGGAGGACCTGAATGCAGTACTCTGATGCCAGCGGGAGGCTGGAAAAACAACCCTGCTTGGGAAAACAGTTTTCCGTGGGAGAACCCTAAGTTCTTTAGGAATGGTTCTCTTATCTGTAAATGGTGCTTGGTCCCATTCACTTCCCTCAGACCCTCCTCCCCAGGCTTCAGCATTCTTAATTTTCTGATACTATTATGGTGACCTAGTGATGAGAAGCTGCGCTGCAATTCCAAAGCCATTCCGGTTCGAATCCACTGTTGGCTCTACAGGAAGATGGGCAGTCTCCTCCTATGCAATTAGCTGCCTTGAAAACCTACCAGAGGGTCAGCGACGGGTCAGTTCCAACTCGACAGTACAACACAAGGTGGCAGAAATAGAAAACTCTGGTGGCTTAGTGGTAAGATGCTGCGCTGCCAATCCCAAAGGCATGTGGTTCAAATCCATCCACCTTAGGGATCACAACACAGCTTCTTCACCCTCTGCATTAATAGTACCTCATTAATAGGGGGGAAAATCCACTCCCACATGGGATTATAACCATAGGTGTTATATGTTGTGGGTTGGAATCATTCATAGCTGACCCTCCAGTGGGTTTTCTAAGGTTGTAAATTGCATAGGGTCTAGTGGTAAGAAGCTGCAGTGTAATCCCAAAGGCACATGGCTTGAATCCACCAGGTGTGCCACAGGAGAAGGATGAATAATCTCTTGTGTGATGAACTTCCTCTGAAAGCCTACTGGAAGGTCAGCTATGGGTTGGTTCCAATTTGACAGCAAACAACAAATTACATGAGAGACTGCCCATCTGGGTTGGCAGCTCAACTCATTACCACGAGGCCAAACCACAGGTATGTTGTTGTTAGGTGGTGTTGATTACAACCCACAGTGACCCTATGAACCACAGGTACACAGGGATAGGAGTTCTTAATGTACACTACCTTCCTGATTGAACAATTAGTTCTTTTTAGTACATTGACTCTATTTCCCTTTTTTTATCTATCTCCTTTTGAGGCCTCCTATATCTTAAAAATCAGGTGCACCTGATTCAGACCATGGTCTTTTCAAACACTTGCTATGCATCTGAGTGCTGGACAGTGAATAAAAATGATGGAAGAATTGATGCCTTTGAACTGTCATGCTAGATGGAAGAGAGTACTGAATATCCCATGGGCTGTCTAAAGAACGGATAGGTGTTAGAGAAGGTGGAGCCAGATTGCTCCTTGGAAGCAAGGATGGCGAAGCTTCATCTCACATACTGTGGGAATACAGCTGGCTATTCCATGGAATACAACATGCTTGGAAATGTGGAGGGGCAGCAAAGGAGAGAAAGACCCTCAATCAGGTGTACTGACACAGAGACTGCAGCAGCGGCCTTGAGTGTGTCAGAGATGTGAGAATGGCACAGGAGAAGACAGGGTTCAGTTCTGCTGTCCATGGGGTCACTGTGAGTCATGCTAACAACATGGCACCTAACATCTTAAAACATTTCGCCCATAGCAATTACAACCCTTAAATATTCCAACTCAAAGTTTGAATTTTCCCTTCAGCTTCAGAAATGCGGAGTATGCAAAGACTTGCACCTAGAAAACAAAATGGATGAACCATGGAAATTCCTTGGGAAAATGTTTCTACTCTATGGTGGTAGACTGCAGGAAAGACTTCAAATTCAAAACCAGCTGATAGAATTTTAAAAGAGACAAAGATTGGGGGGAAATATGGGAAATGGCCTAAGTTTGGATAAAAATTTATTTGGATGAACAATGGAAATTCCTTGGGAAAATGTTTCTACTCTATGGTGGTAGACTGCAGGAAAGACTTCAAATTCAAAACCAGCTGATAGAATTTTAAAAGAGACAAAGATTGGGGGGAAATATGGGAAATGGCCTAAGTTTGGATAAAAATTTATTTGGTGTACTTAAACTTTATTTTACTAGTAGAGAAGGGGAATACTGCATGGTTTAAAATGAGAAAGGAGTGTGTCAGGGTTCTCTCTCAATATCTATTCTGTCTGTATGCTGAGCAAATTATCCAAGAAGCTGGGCTCAAATAGTGTGGCATCAGGATTGGAGGGAGACTCATCAATAACCTGAGTTATGCAGATAACACAATCTTGCTTGCTGAATGTGAGGAGGACTTGAAGCACTTGTTGCGGGAGATCAAGGAATGTAGCCTTCAGTATGGATTGCATCTCAATGTCAAGAAAACAGATTCTTAGGTCTGACTGACAAGCAACATCATGATGGATGGTGAGAAGACTGAAACTGTCAACAGCTTCATCTTGCTTGGATCCACAGTTAACACCCTTAATACCGGCAGTCAGGAAATAAGGAGATTGCATTGCACTGGAAAAATCTGTGGTTAGGGACCTCTCCAAATTATTGACGAGTAATGATGTCAGTTTGAGGACTAAGGTGCTTCTGATTCAGGCTGTGGTCTTTCTGATCACTTGCATCTGAGAGCTGGACAATGAATAAGGATGACAGTAGAATTTGCATCTTTGATCTGTGGTGTTGGAGAAAAGCACTGAACATCCCATGGGCAGCCAAGAGAACAAACAAATATATCTTGGAGAGGGTGCAGCTGGATTGTTCTTTGGAGGCAAGAATAATGAGGCTTTACCTTACATACTTTGGGCATGTTGCTAGGAGGGGCTAGTCCTTGAAGGACATGATGCTGGGAAGGGTGGAGGGTTGGCGAAGAAGAGGAAGACCCTCTGTCAGGTAGATTTGACATGGTGACAGCTGCAATGGGCTCGGTGTATCAACAAGTGTGAGGATGGCACAGGATAGTACAGGGTTCAGATCTTTTGTTCATTGGGTCGCTATGAGACATACTAACAGTACCTAACACCACCACCACCAACAATCACTTTGTGATATACTGGATTAAAGATAATTGCAAATGTCTTTAGGTAACTTTAAACTTTTGACTGCTGCATGTATGCTAAACAATTTGAGAAGAGCAAGACTCATCAACAGTCTGTGTCATGGAGATAACTTTGCAGAACTAAAACAATAAAGATAAAAAACTATATAGAGATCCTTCAATACAGATTACACCTCATTATTAAAAAAACAAAAATTCTCACTACTGGACTAATGGACAACATCGTGAAGAAAAGATTGACATCAATTATTTCCATTTACTTGGATCCACACATGGTAGCAGCAGTCATGAGATCAAAAGACATGCTGTATTGGGCACATTTGCTGTCAAGGACCTCTTTAAAGTGCTAAAGAGCAAGATGTCACTTTGAAAGACTAAGGTGTGCCTGCATTTGGTTCAAGTCATGGTGTTTTCAATTGCTTCATGTGTATGTAAAAGTTGAACAATAAATAAGGAAAACATAACTGTTGTCTTTGAATTGCAGTGTTGGGGAAGAGTACTAAATATCCCATGGACTGACAAAAGAATAAACAAATCTATCTGGAGGAAGTGCAGCCCACCTGCTCCTTAAGGGCAAAGATGGTGGAACTTTGTCTCACAAACTACGGGCATATTGTCAGGAGGTGGCAGTCCTTGGACAAGGACACCATGCTGGGGAAAGTAGAAGATCATCAAAAGAAAAGAAGATCCGCAACAAGATGTATGTCACTGACTGTAACAATGGGCCTGGGCATAGCAGAGATTGTCAAGATGGTGAAGGACAGGGTAGGGCAATGTTTTGATTAATTATTTATAGCACTGCTATGAGCACCTAACAACAATAGATAAGACCACTGTCTTGGACAATACTCCATTTTACAGCAACTCAACAGTGTAATATAGAACCACCGCACAGGGTTTCCAAGGCTGCAATCTTTAGGAGCTGATGGCCACGTCCTTCTGAGTCTGGCTGACGAGTTTGAACTGCTGACTTTTCTGTTAGCAGCCAAGGATTATCAATGTGCCTTTTCTCTGTTCAGAATCTCCTGCCAAATTAGGTCAGTTCAAGTTTTGGCATCAGATATCTGAAACTCAGATGAAATCTAAGCAGATTTCAAATATATGCAAAAGCAGATAACACTGTATAAAGAATTTCCATTTACTCATCACTTAACTTTATTACCAATACCCACTTCCTAAAAAACATGCCTCTGGAAACTATGAACTTGAATAAGTGTCGATAGTTGGGGTGGGAGTGGGGGCGGGGGCTTCATGCCTTTTGTTCATAGGGTCGCTATGAGTCATGCTCAACTTGAAGGCAATCGACAACATACTTTTAAATAGTTTTCTTTTGAAATTAAGAAAATGAGTTGTTATAGGGAAAAGACAATTACATAACCAAAATTACCCATTTCAAAAGGAAATATTGATATACAGCATTCTCATGTGGGGAGGATAGTTAGTCCTCTTAACCATGTGCTGTTGTTGTTGTTATGTGCCATCAAGTCACCTGCAACTCATAGCGACCCTATGTACAACAGCTCTGAACCCTGCCCTATCCTAGGCCAGTCTTACTCTGACACACTCCCTTTACTCCAGTTACTGTCAGTCTATCTCATTCAGGGTCTTCCTCTCCTGAGTTATCCCTTCACCCTTTCAAACATGATGTCCCTCTCCAAGGATTAGCCTTCCTGGCCACATGCCCAAATTATGTGAGCCAGAGCTACAAAATCCTAGTCTCCAAGGAGAAACTTGTTTTCACCTTCTCTTTGTTCTCTTGGTGGTCCACAGTATGTTCAAGACTCTTCTCCAGCACAACTCAAAGGAATCAATTCTTCTGTTATCCTTACTCATTGTCCAGCTCTCTGACATACAGCAAGTAACTGTAGGGACCATGCCTTCAATCGGGCACATCGTGGTCTCTAGACTGACATTTTTGTTTCTCAGTACTCTGGAAAGGTCTGTAACTACAGATTTTCCCAGTGCAATTAGTCTTTTGATTTCCTGACTGCTGGTGCCAATAGCACTGATTGTGGAGCCGAGCAAGCTGTAATTGTTAACAACCTCCATCTCTTCTCCATTCTTCATGGTGCGGCCAGTTGGCCCAGTGGTGAGAATCTTTTTGTCTTCTTGATATTGAGCTTCAATCCATATGGAAGACTACAGGCCTTGAATTTCTGCTGCAAGTGCTTCAGATCCTCCTCAGTTTCAGCAAGTAAGATTCTGTCATCTGCATATCGCAGGTTGTTGATGAGTTTTTCCTCCAATCCTGATTCCTCCTCATAAAGCTCAGCATTATCTGTTCTGCATATAGATTGAAAAGTTATGGAGACAGGATGCATCTCTGACACACTCCTTTCCTGATTTTAAATCATGGAGTATTTCCTTGCTCTGTTCTAAGGACTGCTTCCTGGTCCGTGTATAGGTTTTGCATAGGCACAATTAAGTGTTCTGAGACTCCCGTTATCCTCATGTTTAGCCACAATTTGTTGTGATCCACCTAGTCAATAAAACAGAGATATCCCTCTGGTACTCTTTGCTTTCTACCAAGATCCGTCTGACACTGGCGATAATGTCTCTAGTGCAACGACCTATTCTAAGCCTAGCGTGTATTTCTGGTAGTTCTCTGTCGATGTACTTGTTCCAGTGGTATCTGATCATCTTCGGCAGGATTTTGCTAGTGTGTGATATTGTACAATAGTTTCCACACAATTGGGTCACTTTTTTTTTTAAATGGGAATAAATAGGGACCTCTTCCAGTCAGCGGGCCAGGTGGTTATCCTCCAGATTTCTTGATCTCTCCAATATGCCCGAGTCCACTGTTACAATTACTGTACCAATCCATCTTGTTTTGAGTCTTCCTCTCTTTCTCTAACTCTTCACCTTTCTCAACATGTCTTAACCAAGATCTTCACCATTTACAAATGCTATTGGAAAAGGCATCTGAGGCCAAACAATGCGCTCAGTGGTCAAAGTCGGGGCTTGGCGCCCAGACCCACATTCAGCCCTTCCCAGGCCTACCCACCGTGGACTTCTTGGCGAGGATTTCTTTCGCCAAGATGTCCTTGAATCGTTCCCTTTCTCCGTGATATTGTTGTTGCTGCTCCAGCATCGTCTCTATATTCACTTCACCGCCTTAAATCCAAAACCACTACGCGTACATTCACAAACCACTCTGCCCATCCTATGCGCATGCGTCCCCATGCCGGGTTGCACTAAAGTTCCGGGAATACCGGAAGTACGCTGGGGACTCGAGGAGCAGTGGCACCGCGGATCTCAGTCTGTGCTATAGTGATGACAGCATTGCCCCCTGTAGGTCGCGATGTGATGGAGCACTATGCAGAGGTCTGCAGATTCCTTCAGGAGATGGGATTCTTGAATTGAATAGTTGTGAATGCCAAATGAGAACTAAGGGAACAGACACCTTCTATGGAAGTTTCACTCCAGCTTTCAGGATGACTTCCGACAACCTTTTTCCCCTCTAGTTGGACCTCAAAGGCCTCATCAACAAAATGCAGATGATAGTAGTTGACATTTTTCTTCCCTTAGATAAGTATTTTAATTTAAGTATTGACATGATATGTTGTTGTTAGGTGCCATAGGTTCGAACACAACTCAGAGACCCTGTACACAGCAGATCTGAATTTTGCCCTAACCTGCATAATTCTCATGATCTCCAGTATGCTTGAGTCCACTGTTACAGTGACTGCCAATCCATCTTATTGTGGGTCCTCTCTTCTTTGACCCTCCACCCACTTCCAATCTTATCTTTCACTAACCTTCCCCCGTTCCCAACATGATGTCTTTCTCCAAGAACATGAAATATATCTAAAAAAAAGAGGAAATCTGTATCTCTGCTTCTAGATGGAGAAATGAAAAACCTACATCTGTATGTTTATATACATCTGTTCATAGTAGCATTAATTCATAATAGACATGATTGCTAAGGGAACAAACAGTTCTGTCTTGGAGAGAGTGAAACCAGGCTGCTCCTTGGAGGCAAGGATTCTGAAGCTCTGTCTGACATAATTTGGGCACTTGGCAAGGAGGGACCAGTCCTTGGAAAGGGATATCATGCTTGGAAGGATGGAGGGACAGCACAAGAGAGGAAGACCCTCAGTGAAATGGATTTATTCAGTGACTGGGATAATGGTAGTGGGTGTGTCAGAGAAGATGAGGTTAGTTCAAGATAGAGTAGGGTTCAGAGCTGTTGTATATAGGGTTGCTAGAGGGCTGAGAAGCCAAAGCTAAAGGAAGAAACTAAAAAATCAAAGAGCTGAACAGAAAATTTCAAAAGGTAGCTCAGGATGACAAAGCAAGCTATAATGAAATGTGCAGAGAGCTGGAGTCAGAAAATCAAAAGAGCTGAACTTGTTCAGCATTTCTTAAGCTGAAGGACTTGAAATACAAATTCAAGCCACGGGTGGCAATACTTAAGGATACTTTGGGTAGAATGTTAAGTGATCCAGGAAGCATTAAAAGAAGATGGAAGGAGTACACAGAGTCACTGTATCAGAAGGAATTGGCTGATATAGAAATATTTCATGAATAACATATGAGCAAGAGCCTGTAGTGATGAAGGAGGGAATTCAAGTTGCTTTGAAGGAACTGGCAAAACAAGGCTCCAGGAGTTGACGGCATACCAATTGACATATTTCAAAAAACAGACACTGCCCTGGATGTGCTCACTAAGTTGAGCCAAGAAATCTGGAGGACAGCCAGTTGGCCAACTGACTGGAAAAGTTCGATATTTTTTCCCATTCCAAAGAAAGGTGAACCAACAGAGTGCAGAAATTATCGAACAATATCATTAATATAACATGCAAGCAAGATTCTGCTGAAAATTATCCAAAAACATTTGGCACAATATGTCAACAGAAAACTGCCAGATGTGCAGGCTGGATTTAGAAGAGGTTGTGGTACTGGGGATATTATAGCTAATGTTAGATGGATCTTGGCAGAAAGCAGAGAATACCAGAAGAATGTCTATCTGTGCTTCATTGACTATGCAAAGACTTTTGACTGTGTGGATCACAAGTTATGGCTGACTCAGAGAAGAATGGGAATCCCAGAACCTTTGATTGTGCTAATGCGAAACCTATACTTGGACCAAGAGGCAGTCGTCAGAACAGAGCAAGGAGACACTATATGGTTCAAAATCAAGAAGGGGGTCTGTCAAGGATGTATTTTGTCTCCATACCGTTTCAATTTGTATGCAGAACAGATAATCCGAGAGGCTGGGCTGTACGAGGAGAAATGTGGCATCAGGATTGGTGGAAGAGTGATCAACAACCTGCGTTATGCAGATGACACAACCCTGCTTGCTGAAACTGAGGAGGACCTGAAGTGCTTGCTGCAGAAGGTCAAGAACTGCAGCCTTAAATATGGATTGCAGCTCAACATCAAGAAAACAAAGATTCTCACCACTGGGCCAATTGGCAGCCTCAGTATGGATGGTGAAGAGATTGAGATAGTTGGCAGTTTTAGTTTGCTTGGCTCCACAGTCAACATTCTTGGTACCAGCAGACAGGAAATCAAAAGATGAATTGCATTGGAAAAGTCAGCTGTGAGAGACCTATCAAGAATACTGAAGAGCAACGACATCAGACTGGAGACTAAGGTGTGCCTGGTCCAGGCTATAGTCCTCACAATTATGTGCCATGCATCAGAGAGTTAGACAGTGACTAGGGATGATAGAGAATTGATGCCTTTGAGTTGTGGTGCTGGAGAAGAGTGTTGAATATACCATGGACTGCTAGGAGAACAAACAGGTTTGTCCTGGAGAAGGTGAAGCCAGAATGCTCCTTGGAGTCAAGGATTCTGAAGCTTTGTCTGACATACTTTGGGCATGTTGCAAGGAGGGACTGGTCCTTGGAGAGGGACATCTTGTTTGGCAGAATGGAGGGATAGCGCAGGAGAGGAAGGCCCTTGATGAGATGCATTGATTCTGTGATTGGGGTGGTGGGAATGAGTGTGTCAGAGACAGTGAGGTTGGCACAGGATAGAGCAGCATTTAGGGCTCTTGTACATAGGGTCGTTATAAGTTGCAAGTGACTCGATAGCACATAACAACAACAATGAGTCACAAGAGAGTTGATGGTACACCACTTCCTAAACAAAATCCCTCTGTAAACTCTATGAACTTTGAGAAATGATGATAGTTTTAGAAAGGCTTCAGGTCTTTTGTTCATAGGGTTGCTATGAGTCATGCTTGACTCGATGGCAATCAACAATAACATGTAAATGATAGTTCAAATAAACTTTCAGGAAGTCTGTATGAACTCATGTGGAAAGATGGCCACAGAAAATTAGAAAAAAGAAAAGCTGAAAGCACAACACTGTGTATAGAAAACAGTGTTGCAAGGAGATTATTTTTGTAAGAATATGTAAGTAACACTAAATAGTTGTTTTTAAAGAGCTGGCCTGGCAGATGTGACATGAGAGAAAAATATTTGTATATATGCAAAATATAGAATGAAAAATTTTGTTTAATATGTTCACGTATTATCTTTCAATTTAGAAATGAAAATACAATCAAAACTACTATGAGTATCATCTTATCACAGTAACAATAGCAAAATTCAACAGAGCAGCAAACAACAAATGCTGGCGAGGTTGCGGAGACACTGGAACCCTTACTCACTGTTGGTGGGAGTGTAAAATGGTGCAACCGCTCTGGAAGGCAGAATGGCACTTTCTCAAAAAGTTGAAAATAGAGATACCATTTGACCCAGCAATTCCACTACTGGTAATAAACCTTAAAGAAAACAGAACTGCCATCCAAGCAGATATATGCACATCCATGTTTATTGCTGCTTTGTTCACAATAGCAAAGAGTTGGAAGTAACCCAAATGTCCATCAAGAAATGAATGGCTTAGAGAAGCGGTAGTATATTCACACAATGGAATATTATGCAGCACTGAAAAACCATAAACTCATGAAAGATTATACAAAATGGGTGACCATGGAGGACATTATGGTGAGTAAAATACCGCAGTCACAAAAGGACAAATACTGCATAATGTCACTGTTATAAAACAGGATTGACATGGGGGTTGGGGAGAAACTAAGAAAATAGGGGATAAATAATGTAAATGGCATTGAAACAGATGAGGGAGAGCACTGTATAAAAGGAATATATGATTAGGTATTATTGGCATGACAAGAGTCCAGAATAAGAGTGGAATAATAAAGTGGACTGGGGGAGGGTACTATATGATAATGAAAGATTTTTTTTTTCAAAGAGAAAAGTGAACTGGGGAGGAGGGGAGGCAGGGAGGAAAATGTGCAACAATGAATGAATGGAATTCCAAGTTCTCTATTAACTTTCATTAAAATCTCAATAAAAAAAATGAGAATACATATCTGAATGTATATGCTTTACAAACAAGTTTGGAGCTATAGTACATCAAATAATTGCTAGTTTTCCTTTTGCTCTTTTTATAAATATGTCTTGGAAAAGGGGCAGACAGGGTGCTCCTTGGAGGGATGGATAGTGAAACTTTGTTGAACATATTTTGGACATGTTGTTAGGAAGGTCTAGTCCTTGGAAAAAGACAAGATGCTTGGAAAGATGGAAGGTCAGTGCAAGAGGTAAGACCCTCAGTGAGGTGGATTGACACAGTAACTCTAACAGTGGCTATCATTATGTCAGAAATTGTCAGCAATTTTACTTCACCAGTAGCTTGTGAGGAAGACGTGCTTTCCTGAAAATTAGCCTAGGAAACACTCTGAGAAAGTTTCACTTTGTTATAATGGATTGCTGGGAGTTGGAATAAGGAGACTTGGTGTTGGTGGTAGTGCTGTTAGATGTGGGTGAGTTGAGTATGACTCATAGCAAGTCTAGAAACAACAGATCTGAACCCTGTGCTAGCCTGTGCCATCCTCACCATCTTTGCCACATTTCAACCCTTTGCTGCAGTCCCTGTGTCAATCCAGCTCTCCAAGGATCTCCCTCTCTTTCATTGACCCTCTACCTTTCCAAGAATGATATCCCTCTCCAGGGAAGAGAATCTCCTAGCAACATGCCCAGTTTGAAACCACCAGCTACTCTGCAGTAGAAGGATAGGTAATCTCCTGTGTGATTTTCTGCCTCTGAAAACTATGGGTCAGTTCTGATTCGACAGCACACAACAAAAGCAACATGCCCAAAGTGCCCAAGGATGATAGACATAGTTTCTCCATTCTTGCCTCTATGAAACAATCTGGCTGAATTGGAACCCACCAGTTACTCCTTGGGAGAAAAATGTGGCAGCCTGAGTTGGAATCACAGATTTTATGGTATATAACAATTTTTCTACAATTAACACATAGATTTTTGTTAAAAAGTTATCTTTTGGTTTTAAAAATTTCAAAAATAAAGCGGGGATAATGATTCTTGCTTTGCCTATTCATGAGGGCATTATGAGTCATATGTGTGTCATATTTAAGCAAGACTAATGTTAAAGTACTCAAGAGCAACGGTGTCTCTTTGGAGACAAAGGTGCCCTGATACAGGCCATGGTCTTTGCAATCACTTGTTATGCATCTGAGAGCTGGACAATAACTAGGGAGGACAGAAGGAGAATTGACGCCTTTGAGCTGTGGTGCTGGAGAAGAGTATTGAATGTACCATGGACTGCCAAGAAAACAAACATTCATCCTAGAGAGGGTTAAACCAGGCTACTCCTTGGAGGCAAAGATTCTGGGGCTTCGTCTGACATACTTAGGACATGTTGCAAGGAGAGACAGGTCTTTGGAGAGGGACATCATGCTGGGTAGAGTAGAGGGACAGCGCAGGAGGGGAAGACCCTCTATGAGGTGGATTGATTCAGTGACTGGGGTAATCGGGATGGGTGTGTCAGAGGCAATGCGATTGGCAGAGGATAGAGCAGGGTTTAGCACTGTTGTTGTGCATAGGGTCGCTATGAGTCGCAAACGACTCGATGGCACATAACAACAACAACAATAATGTTGGAGTAAGACTTCTTACATTACAGAACGGAGGACTTTAGGCACAGCTCCACTTTGGGAGTTTTCCTGGGTCCCTAGGAAAGAGGAGAGACTCCATTCTCAAGGGACAAGCAAATGTTTTGTTTTTGGTAAGGTTTGCAATCTGCTGTGCTTTAACAAATACCTCTCTCATCGCATTGAGTTGGTGCTGAGTCAAAGCTGACCCTTAAGCAGCCTTCTGAGGCTGTAAAACTCACCCGGGATTACCCAGCTTTCTCCCCACCAGAGAGGCGCAACTTTGGGTTAGCAGTGCAAACGCTGTGGAACTACACCAGAGCTCCCTGACTATTAGCGTAAACAACAAAATACAAAGTTTACCATTATTTTAAGCTCCACTAAGAAAGAAAAGGAAAAACTGTCTATTAGATTATGGCACACCTTGTATAAAATGCATCTCAGAGGCCGTAAACCTGAGAAAAAGGTTTGCCTTGAAATCAATGAACATTGTAGCAGCATCTCTCTTCTTTTCGGTGGGTAGAACACTTGAGCAGCGCTATCTACCCACTCAGCCTCACACCTACCCTTTCTGTAGCCCCTTTCTTTCAAATCAGGTCGGCCTTGCCCACTCTTGCTGCCACCTGAGGTATCGTCTCTCACCGGACCACTGCACTAGTCCCCTTACCAGCTTGCTCATTTCACCCTTCAATCCATTATTCATGCCACGGCTCAAACGATCTTTCCAAAACTGCGCTCATTCCACGCCCTGGCTTGAGCACTTCCATTGGCGGCGTTACCATAGGGAAAGACGTTCGCCTTAGCATTAGCGTTTTGTGTGTGACCTAGCTTCTGCCTGCCATTTAGTCTCCTGGCACTTTCTCCAAATTTGATTACTTGCTGCTCCCCTAAAGCACCAGCTGTTTTCCATGCTCGGACTGCTCTCCTTCAACAAGTATTTACTGAACTTGTAGCAAGTGCGGGAAGCTGGGAATGCAGGGTAAACGTGAAAGGCGGGTGGGAAAAACAAAGTAAACTTGGAATTTCTAATCATGGTAAGTGCACGTGGTGGGCGAGCAAAGGGTCTTTTGAAAATGTCTATACCGCAGAGTTTAAGAGCTGGCCTGGGAGGTGGCGCATTATGGATCAGAACTCGAATCAACTACTACCTATGTGCCTTGGGCGACTGAAGTAACGTCCTCTCGCGAGTGTTTAAAAAGAGAAGCAGAAGACTGCGCGATTTCCGCCGGCCCAGGAGTGGGCCCCACGCCCAAAGAGAGCGGGGGTCCAACAGCACCCCTTCCCCGAGCCAAGCCTGCAAAGGCTCCGTGTGCACAGCAGCCCTGCGCGTGCGGCGCCTGCGCACAAAGTCCCCTCGGCCAGCCATTCGGTCGGCGACCCGACCACAGGCGGGGTCTACGAGGTTGGGGGAACAGGGGAGCCGTCCGCCGCGTCAGATGCAAGGCGAGGGGAACAGAGCTCCTCCCTATCTCCCCACGTCGGGGGGCAGCCCTCTACGCTTACTCCCGCCCCTGCCCGTGAATCACTGGGGGAGCAGGGCCGTGACCCATTCATGCCGGGAATTGGATCCAGATGTTCCCGCGGCGCGTGCAGCTGCATCCTTGCCTTTTTTGGCAAAAAACGTACGGCTGCGAGAGCGGATCCCGGACCGCCCCCGCTAATCCCTGGGAAGAAGGGGAAGAGGGTCTGGGCTCTGACAGGGTGCCCTGCAGGATTTAAGTGCTGTTGGTGGGGGAAGCGATTTGTATTCGAAGGAACCCTACTCCCTATTTGCATGTCCCACCGGGAACCCTCACCCCGCTCCCTCCCTTCGCTCTACCGAGGGAAAAGCCTGGAAGAAGGCCTGCAACGCTGGGGAGGGAGGGATGGTAGCTGAGGAGCTTTTCTTCGTGGGACTTCCTACCCTGACTCCTCGCCACCTCCACCTCTGCCCAGCACTAAAGGACCTCAGCATTCGCAAAGGCAAAAGACTCCATCTTGCCCCCACCCCGAGCCCCAGACAAAGTCAAAGGGATCAGTGCTCTTCATACTGCTTTATTGCAGAATCTGGAAGGGGAGCTCATTGGCCACCCCTCTGCCCATCTCTGAGCAAGTGGAGCTGAAATGAAATGAGAAGACACTTGATGGGCACGGAATCCTTCTACCATGGGATCCCACCTATTCACCCATCAACCCTCTCCCCCTGGTGATGGCGTGGAATGGGGGCGGGCTAGACTTGCTATAGTTTACTTTTTATAACTTCTCAGGCACTCACAGGAAACCAAAAGTCTATGGAGAGTTTAAGGAGACCTGGGTTCCTGGGTCCAGGTTTGAAGGACAGACACGTGTAGAGTTCTGTGAAGGGGACTTGGTCTGATTGATAACAGAGGAGAGAGGGCTGAGCAGAGTTCTGGAATCCAGGTTTGGTGATGGGTTTGAATCCTGGAAGTCTTTAATCCTGGGAGTCTGGGGGCACAAGGTCAGCGAGTACCAGTTCGGAGATGTTGGGATGAAGAGGCTGAAAATCTTGGAGCCCAGAGGACTCCAATTTGGGGAGGGACTGGTTTGGAAAGGGAGCTACAGTTCTGGTGCCCTGGCTTGGGAGGGCCTGGGCACAGGAGCCCTGTCTCAGGGCCCTGCCTGGCTGCAGCCTTGGCACAGCACTTGGTCTCCGTCAGGCACAAAGCCTTGGCCCACGAGGGAGGTGGAGCAGCGGGCGCAGGAGAAGCAGCTGTGGTGCCAGTGGCGGTCTTCGAAGGACACATACTTGCCCCCACCAAGTCCTGGAGGGAGGCTGGATGTTAGCTCTGCAGATTCCAAGGTTAGTCCTGCCCCCCAGCCTCACCCAATACCAGGCCCCATTCCCTTGTCTGTACCCTACCCACCCTATTTTGGACCCTTATCCCACCTGTTATGGGGCGCTTGCAGCTGCTGCACTTCGGTGCAAAGAGTTCCCCAAAACATGCCACACAGTAGGGATCTTCCTCCCGAGAGGTGAACTGCTGCCCTGCCAGGGGTATCTGGCACCCGGTGCAGACGAGGCACTCCCTGTGCCAGGGCTGGTCACGGTATGTCACGCCTCCCTGTGTCAGCGTCTGTGGAGGTGGCATCCATCAGCTGGGGGGAGTGGAGATTCCCACCCTACAGAAGAGACTCACACAGCCCCACCCATGAGGGCAGCAGAGGTTAGTACTTCACCCCACTGGTGTTGGTCCAGCCCCCACCTTGCTGCAGCGAGCACAGCGAGGTGCAAACTTGTTCTCATAGCAGGGCACGCAGTAGTGACCACCCTTGTCAGGCACGAAAGAACGGGAGCCCAGTGGCTGCTCACAGCCACTGCACAGGAAGCAGTGCTCATGCCATGTCTGGCCTCCATACTCCAGTTTCCGGGACCCTGTAGGGAACAAGAGTGCCACTCAGAAGCTGTATCCCAAACTCCAGATGAACAGCCTCTGCTACCCGCCAGAACAGTCCCCACTGCACCCACAGCCTGAGCAGAGTACTGTCCATGTACCTACCAAACATTACACATGATATATGATAACCTCTCTCAAACCACCCCAATACTGGCTGTGATGTCTCAGTCTATCCTAAGCTGCCATAACCTATAGGAGAGGATTTGGGCATCTGTCAAGTCCAATATGACTATTTCAGCACACATCAAGTCACCATGTGCCAGGCATGACTCTTAGTACAAGCTGGGCCCTTATATGCCAGATATGGTGGTATTAGCACACATGCATCCAAAAAACCCCAACCCCTCTGCCAGTTGGAATTGATTCCAACTCACAGCAACCTTGCATGTTACAGAGTGGAACTGGGCTCCAGAGGCACTTCTTGGCTGTAATCTTTATGGAAGCAGAAAGCCAGACCTTTCTTCTGTAGCATTGTTGGGTTGGTCTAAACCATCCTTTTGCTACTAGTCTAGTGCAAACCATTTCTACCATCTAGGGACCTAAACACACAGACTTCACATATAACAAGCAAGTGGTCTCTGTCGACACAAAAGTCCAAAGCCCAAGACATGACAGATTTGGTACATGCTAATCCCTTGCATATCCCAGGCATGCCACTCTTCACACGTGCTAAGTCCTCACACATCTCCCAAGCATGCAGTTCCCTACACATGTTCATAGGGAGCATAGGCCACAGGGAGTTGGGCTGCTAACCTAACGGTGGTGTGAATACACCAGTGACTCCTCAGGAGAAAGAAAGGCAATCTCCTCAGTGTCATCGATAGCTTCAGAAAACCCACTGGAGGTTCAGCTATGCAACTCTGAGTTGGTTCTGACTTACAGCAATGTCTGGCCCGTGTTAAGCCCTGTGTATCTGTCTTCGCATATACTAACCCACACTAGTGCCCACACTGTCTCTACATACATACCCCAATGCACTGGTGCAAAGAGACGTAACATAACTTAGGTCCTACCTGTACCAAACAGGTCTACTTTATACATGTGAAGGCCCCAAGTGTGTTACCATGAGTTGGCACATGCTAAGCCCCCAGATGTGTACCAGGCCTGCTGGTCCAGCACACATGAAACCTTCAGGAATGCAGCAAGCTTGTCAGTTCTGCACATGCTAAACCCAGTCATGCATATGCTTGGGGTTGCCAGTCCCAAAGCATACACAAGTACGACACACACAAAACTTCTAAAAACACACTATGTGTGCAAGTGTTTACACAGTCAAGTCTTCATGTGTATTGGAGATAGACACTCTCGTCCCTGCCAGGTGTCCTGGTCCCAGTACATCCTAAGCAAGGGGGAGATGGCAGGCATGCGTGAGCCCCCAGGGACATACCAGGCATGACGGTCTCCCCGCAGGCAGAGCACTGTGAGGAGAAGGCACTGCAGTAGCAGTCATTGCAGAGCAGCTCGCTGTCCTGACAGGTGAAGGGCTCATCGGCCAGGGAGCGCTGGCAGCGGCAGCAGCGGAAGCAGCCCTCATGGAAGTGGCGGTCTTCATAAAACAGCTCCTGTGGGGAGTACCGTAGGGAGCACTGGCACTTGGATCTGCGGGATCCACTCTTTGCCCCCTTCCACCACCTCCCACCCACTCCTCCTCTCTCTGGTAAGGCCCTCACCCTTGAGTCATGCCCGATAATCTGCTGGCACTCAGCACAGGTGTTGGCAAAAGTGTTGTCATAGCATGGCACGCAGTGGGGGCCGCCGTCCGTCTGGATGTACTTGCGGCCGTACAACGATTCACCACATTTAGCACAGTCAAAGGCCTCACTCATGGTGGCACTGTGGCAGGCTCTGTTAGGAATGCAAGATAGGACAGGGGTCACCTAGACGGGCTGTGGCTTGACCCCTTTGCAAAAGCCACATGCATTCAAGAAAGGAATCAGACACAGGAAATTCCAGATGATATAGCAGGTAGGAATGGAGAAGGGGTGCTTCTGGGAATATAAATGTCCTGTGTGTTTATTTCTGTATTTAAGAGTCCAGTGGGAAGGGGTCAGGAAAGAATCAGGAAGCAGAAGTTGCTTTCTTATCTAGGACCTGGCAGATCTGGGGGAAGGGGCTTTTGCTGAGCCAATGATTCATTTCCTGTCCCAGACTGAGTTCAGCAATCCCTCCAGAGGAGCTCTGGTGGCAGAGTACGTTTCATGTCCATCCATTACTGACTAAAAGGTCGGGTGTTCGAACCCACTGGCTGCTCTGCAGATGCACGATGGACAGTCTTGTCCTGTTAAGATTTATAGCCTGGGAAACCAACAGGAGGATGGCTGTGAGCTGCAACTGACTCAGCAGCAGGGAGTGAGGCACCCTGGTGGCACAGCAGCTAAACCACATGGCTGCTAACCAGAAGGATTTGATTCAAACCCACCAGCTGCTCCACAGGAGAAAGACGTCAGTCTGCTTCCATTAAGACTCCGAGCCTTGGAAATCCTTTACGGCAGTTCCAGCCTGTCCTAAGGGGTTTCTGTGAGAATCGACTGCATGTCAATGGGTTTTTGGTTTGGTCCTTACTGTCTCTAGGGCAAGAAGCCCCTCCATCTGACCAGCATGTCCACTCTCTCCTGACTCCTAGGAAGAGACCTGGAGGATAAGGACAAAGGAACTTTTACAAGATATCTAAAGTGAGATTTTAGGAGTGAGAACTGGCTGTCCTCGCCCCCCTGACTCTGGAGCTGGTGGAACGTGAGACAAGATGACGGGTGGAGAGACCGTGTAAGAAGTCGAGCCTGCCCTTGGGGAGAATCAGCCCAGCAACAGGAAGGTTTAATCAGGAAGGAAATCCTGCAAGCTGGACAGAGTTAGACTTCCCCAACTGTACCCCTCTTCCTTCATCCTCCTCCACCCCTACTTGTCTCTGGTCACACTGGCTTCAGCAGCATTGCCTTGCAATATGTGCAGCAGCAGTGGTAACCCAGACAGCCAGATGTGTCAGGTTTTGTCAACAACTGGGGCAAGAAGGGAAATGGGATTCCTGGGGAAGGAAAGTATGAATGGAGACAGAAAGAGGGTGAAAGAGACAAGGAGAGAGAGATAGGTCCCACTCCACCCCCAGAATCCCTTCTGGCTGGCAGCATTGAGTGCAACCCCTGGGGTGACCATTTCTGGGAGGGGCCGTCTCATTCTAGTCCTGTTGATTTCTAAGGGTTTGGGCTGGGGAATGAAGGGTAAAGGAGTGGGAGCCATTAGAAACATTTTCTCCCCAACTCAGGCCCCCCTTAGGTGGGGAGCATGGCAAGGGGGGGAGCCCTGAGAGCTCTTGCTGCAGACACCCAGCCCCCCACCAAACCTCAGACACTTTCCATTTTCTCAGGAACAAAGCATGTTTGCAGGATGAGGTCATACACACAGCTGCCTCTGGAACAGGAGCATGGGGAGTGGGGGCGTAAGGGAAGTGGGGTTCCCACTCCCTTCTACTGCCTCTGATTTCAGTGTCTAGCCCCACAGTTAGAGCTCCCCAGTCCTGGCCAGCCCTTCTCTCCAGGGCTGATGCTAGCTCTCTCAGGGTCAGGGGGTGGAGGGAGACCAGCCACCAAACTCCACAGGTCGAATTCAGAGCTGCAGATGTGTCTGTGGGAAGTTAGACATAGGAAGAACCCCTCCAGTCTGCTCCCTCCTCGGTCAGACCCCAGTGACTGGCTGTCCCCAGAGGTTGCCCTGGATCCAGTTGAAGGAAAAGTCCTCCTCTTTTCAGCCACCACAAGTGGGAAATCCTCGCCAAGAAGTATTGCTTTGGCTTAGAGTCCAGACTCCAGGCGCCAGCAGACACCCCACGCCTGGGGGGCCTGGTTCCTCTGAAGGGAGGGTTCACCTTCCCTTCTGTACAATGGGAGAACACCCAGTACACACTCTGGGCTAGGGCAGGAGGCCATCAGGAGCTGGGTGCTGCAGAGCAAGGCTCCTGGGGAGGGGACTGTGCAGTACAGTCCCTACCTCCCCCACTCCAGGGTTTCCTCTGGCCCAACATCTGAGGATGGATGGCCTGGGCTGTGAGCCACTGGACAGCAGGGGGTCAAGCAGGTGGACAGTGTGGCTCCATGTCCGGCCAGGAGTGCCTGGGTCCTTTCCTTCCTTCCTGGCCTGGCCAGCAGCAGGAGCCACCTTCCTTCCCAGGCCCAGGCTAGCCCTGGAACGCCTGCGCTCTGGGAAGCCAGCTCACTCTGAGACACTAGCACCCCAAATAGGGTATGGGCGTGGCTTGCTTCCTTCCCAGAATCCCCTAGTCTGTCCAGCTGGGCTCCGGGTGAGGACAGAAGAAGGGCACTATCAAGGCCCACCTGTCTCTACCCAACCCCTTTTGTCTCCCCCTTCCCTGGCAGGGGATTGGAGGGAGCCAGTCCTTCCTGATAATCAAAAAGTGGGGTGGGGGAGGAGGAAGACTGCTCTGTCTGCCAGATGGCTCTCAGCCCATGCCCTCTCCAACACCCTCACCCCCAGACACACACACACACACACACACACACACACACACATGCCTGGCACTTCCCAGCAGCCTGCTTGGAGCTCATGAGGGCTGGATAAAGGATTTGGTGTGTGCTGCAAATTCATAAACCTGAGTTTGAATCCTGGCTCCTTCACTTACATGGTGGATGACCTTGGAAAAGTCACTTAAGCTCCTTGAGCCCGTTTTCTCATCTAATAAGAAAAGGTAGTAATACCTCCTACCTCCTAGGGTTGCTATAGGGATTAAATGCAAGGATCCTTCTAAAGCACTTGGCAGAGAAGCACTAAGTCAATGTTAGCTATTAGTCTTTTTATTATTAGTCCTTGCTTCATACTGGGGTCAGATGGCAATTTCTCAGCCAGCGCTGGTATTAGAGATTGAATTATGTCCCCCAAAATAAATGTTACAAACGCTAACTACTCTCGCTGTGGCTAAGGAGTCCTGGTGGCATAATGGTTCAGTGCTCAGCTGTTAACAGGAAGATTGGCAGGTCAAACTCTCCAGTTGCTCTGGTGGAGAAAAAGAAAGCAGTCTGGTTCTGTAAAGATTTATAGCTTTGGGAACCTCATATGGCTCCACCCTGTCTTACAAGGTCACTATGAACTGGAATCTACTTGATGACAACAATTTAGACTTCCCGCTTCCTAAAGGAAGCTTATGAGGATCAGCACTAGATAACTAAGACACCTGTATTTGACCTGCACTTTCTAAGTGCAAGCCCAAGGGCAGAACAAAGAGAAAGGGCTCCCTTTTCTGCTAAGGGAACAGAAGAGGCTCCCAAGGTCCAAGAAGCTTGCTGAGGAGACTAAGAGGGCTAGTGATGGCTCTGCTCCTGCCATGAAGCTCTAGTGAGTCTGACTCAGCTTGTGACTTCTCCCACAGGTACAGATGTGTGCACACCTGTGCCTGCCACTCTGCGCACCAACAGCAAATTCACACCCACCATCTCATCAGACCTCACAAAAGGTAGGCTCCACTTTTCAGCGGCTCACAGGAAGGCCAGAGCAGGATCATGCCCAAGGGTGCTCAGGTAGTCAGAGAGAGCCCTTTCTCACTTCTCTCCTTGGACAATCTTTGCAAGGTCTTCTATGGTGGTAGAAGGGGTGGTCAACATTTATGGGCAAGAGAACGGGAGATGCTGGGTAATATCACCAAGATTGGAGCTTGACTCTTCTCCCATTTTACCCCCAGCTGCCAGCTCTGCCACTGGAAGGCACCCAGCAGCCTTTCCAAATACTCATGCCAACTACTCAACCCTGTTTTACCTCCCCTCCTCCACTGTCCAGGAGGGCCCCACAGCTGTGAGTTAGGATCAGGACAGACCCCTCCCCCAGCTCCTAGGAGTTGACAGGAGACTTAAGGGGTGAAATCAAACTCTCCCATCCCCTGCTACCAACCCCAAACTCCTCTCTCCCCTTGCCTGCCCCCCCCCCCAAGGGAAGTCAAAGACACTTAGGGGAAGGGGGATGGGGCACAGGATCCGCAGCTGCTCTGGGGACAGAAGAGGAACAGTTCATTCACCCCAGTCCCCCAGGGCTGAAGCAGTATGTCCAAGATTTGAGTTTAAAAATAAGTTGGGGCTGTCTTGATGGCTTCGTGTGTTTATGGGGCTGCTTCTTGATCTCAGTCTTACTGTCTTAGGGCCTAGGCCTTAAGGGGCCTTAGCTGACTCAGTGTCTGCTTTCCCTCTTTCCTCTGGGCCTCAGGATCTGTCTTGGAAGCTGCCAGCTTCCCTTTTCATCAGCTTCCATGAACTCTTAGCATCTCTTCTCTGCACACTCCAGCAGCTGTCCTTACACTTTGGGAGTCTGTGTCTCTGACTAGCTCTCTCCCAGTAGAGGCCACCACCTCTCTGAGTTCCTGTCTCTTGACACCCAAGGTCTCATAGCGTTCCTGTGGCTTCTGTCTTTGTGCACCCCAGGCTCTCTCTCTCATCTCTTAATGCCTCAAGGTCTTCACCTCTAGGGCTCCAAAACAGGGACTAGAAATTCACAGCCTGGCCTACCAGGAACTATGGAAGCATAAAGTTAGGAGTTCCTCACTTGTCCAGGGCCTTTCTGAGGCAATGGGTGGACAGCGTTCATTTCTGAAAATGCTCTACAAAACCCTATCGGCCCCTCTGCCTCTCCTGTCTCTCGGTGGCTCTACACACTCACGTCTCCGTAGCCTGACGTCCCTATCTCCATCCTGGTGTCTCGTTCCAGTGGTTCCTGCCAGCTTCAATGTCTCGGACCCTCCCGGTGGCGGCAGGCCGCAGAGTCTAGGTCTCCCCCGTGTCTCTCCGGTTTTTCCATTTCGGACTTTCCCCCGCGCGCGCTCGCAGCGGTCCCCGCCCCGCCGGGCTCCGGCGCTCAGCGCCCCCGGCTCTGAGCAGCCTGGTGCCCGCGGCTGGCTGGGCAGGGCTGGGGGCCGAGCTGCTTTCAACCCTGTGCGGGCCGCCTCTGCTCCCCGGCCCGAGAGCGGCAACACGAGTCCAGGGGCTGGGGTTCAGAGCCAAGAGCGGCGGGGAGCTCACCTCGAGGCGGGCGCAGCAGCGGGGCGCAGCGCTAGTGCGCGGTGGGGCGCGAACCGGGGCGCGTCTCTCGGCCGCTCCTACCTGCGGGCCGGGCAGAGCGGCGGCGGAGGGAGCTGCCAGCGGGGCTGCCGGCTGGAGACTGACTGTGTGGGCGAGTGGGAGCGTGGCCCCAACCCCTCCCCGAGGAAGTGAGCGAGGGAGCCGGCCCCGCCCCCGGCCCCCCAAGCCGGCTGCTGGGGGGCAGGCCCCGCCCCCACCTCCAGTTTACATTGGAGCGGCCCCCGCCTTCGTCCACCGGCCCGCCCTAACCTGGCTCTCCGGACCCTCCCCGTGGTCAGGACCCCGCCCCTGCCCGCTCCGTGTGGTCCTCTCTCCCGCCCTTCCTGCGCTCCCCCCACCAAAAGCAAGCTGGAAACTGCTGGGTTCCCTCAAAGGCGAGAGGTGCAGGACTCCACAGACCAGGATACCCTGGGGACTAGAGTCCTCATGCCGTCCTTGTGCCCCCTTCCAGAGGTTTTCCCCTAGAGGCCACACTCAGCCTGAATGTGTGAAGGCGAGCTTACTCCAGACAGGAGGTGAGAGTGGACTCAATTCAGCCGCCAAAGCAGGGCCACTGGGAACCCAGGTTTTCTCTGGAAACATGAGGTGAAGGGAGGGCAAGCACCTGACCTTCAAAGGACTCATTCCACCAACTCAAGATGGCAAAACCAGAGGCGCCCACCTCCCCTCCCCAGCTGCTGCCTGGCACTGCAAAGTCCTGTCTAGATTGCCCAGTGTTAGGAATAGTTTTGACCTTTGAAGCCCAGGGGAGACCCTAATCCTTGGCCCACGATCTTTGGGCTTTTCGGGGGAGGGGCGGTGTGAGGAGTGTGAGTGGATTGGATGGGGAGGAGATAATAAGGGGTGGAACCCTGCCCTCTCTTGGACAGTTTCTGACCCCCTGGCTTCCTCTTTGCCAGGGAGGAGAGGGCAGGAGCCTGCCAGGGACACAGAGGCCCCTCCAGGTGCTTGAGGCCACCCCCCCTGGGATCCTCAGGCTTGTCACTAGGAATAAATAGACTCCCTCTGCAGGGGTGGGGGAGGGTGGGAGGAGGCTCTGCTGTGCAGTTTGCAAAACAAGAGACAACAAACCAACTCTACTCTAGAAATAACCTCAGGCATCTAGAGTAGATGTTCAAGTACCTGCCGTGACCCTAGTCTTCTCTCGGAGCTGAGCTGGGTTCTGCCAAGCTGTAATGGCAGGGACCCACATCCTCTCATTGGGGGCCTATTTCAGTACCACATGCCTGGATTCCTAGTCCTATATTGCTGATTGGCCTCAAGCTATGTTTCCTTTTATAATTAAATGTTTATTATTATTATTATTATATTTTTGTGTGTGTGTGTGTGAGTGTACCATCAAATCAGATCTGACTGGTACAGGAGGAGATTGTTCCTCCTTTTCCCGGCAGAGCATCTGGTGGATTCGAACCGTGTGCCTGTGGGATTGTAGTTGCAGCTCCTTGCCACTAGGCCACCAGAGCTCCCCTAAATGTTTATTATTATTGTTGATGCTGCTTTAACTTTTAAGTTCCAGGAGAAAAGAGACTGGGTCTACTTTGTTTACCACTATATTTTTGGTACTTTTCCAGTGTCTTATACATAATTAATATCTGATGAATAAATGAAGGAAAGACGTTGCTTCAGTCTGGATGATAATCCCCTAGTTTGGACCATGTCTTTGTTGTTACGTGCCATTGAGTCTAAACCAAATCCTGCCTGACCCATGCCGTCATCAGAATCTCTGTTGTGCTTTCTAACCTGAGGGCCTCATTTTATGGTACAGTATCAGGTAAGACAAGACCCCCAGGGAGGTCTGGTGGTCTACTGGTAAGAAGCTGCCCTGCAATTCCAAAGGCCCAGGATTCAGATCCACCAGCTGTTCCATAGGAGAAGGATGGGCAATCTCCTTTCATACAACTAACTGCCCCTTAAATCCTACTGAAAGGCAAAACAACTATGAGATATCATCTCACCCCAGTAAGAAAAGCAAAATTTAACAGAACAGCAAACAACAAATGCTGGCGAGGTTGTGGAGAAACTGGAACCCTTATTCACTGTTGGTGGGAGTGTAAAATTGTACAACTACTATGGAAGGCAGTATGGAGCTTTCTCAAAAAGTTGCAAATAGAAATACCATTTGACCCTGCAATTCCTCTACTGGGAATATACCCTAAAGAAACCAAAACTGTCACCCAGACAGATATATGCACACCCATGTTTACTGCGGCTTTGTTCACAATAGCAAAGAGCTGGAAACAACCTAAGTGCCCATCAACAAACAAATGGATAGAGAAGCTCTGATATAGTCACACAATGGACTACTATGCTGCCTTGAAAAACAAGGAACTCATGCAATATTATTAAAAATGGATGACCTTGGAGGACATTATGCTGAGTGAAATATCTCAGTCACAAAAGGACAAATAATACACAGTGCCACTGTTATGAAACGGGACTGACATAGGGGTGGTGGGGGAGACTGAGAAGATGGGATAAATTATGTATACTACATTGAAACAGATGAGGGAGAGAACTGTTTAAAAGGGATATATGATTAAGTATTATTGTCATGACAGGAGTCCGGCATGAAGGCTGCATAGTGGAGTGGACTTGGGGGGAGGGATTGTATAACAATGAAAGACTTTTACTTTTCAAAGAGAAGAATGAACTAGAAGGGGGGAAGTGGGCAGGGAGAAAAGTGCAACAATGAATGAATGGAAATCCAAAATCTCTGTAAATTTTCATTAAAATGAATAATAATAGTAATAAAGAAAGAGAAAAACCTGAAAGGTCAGCTGTGGGTTGGTCTGACACATACAACAACATACCAGATAATTTTCCATAGCTGTTCATACATAGGGTTTTCAGGGTTCATTACTGAAGAAATGGGTGGTCAGTCTTGCTGCTTAGTTTTTCTTAGTTTGGAAGCTCCATTTCTACCATGGGTGATCCTGTTGATAGTTGAAATACTGATGGCATAGCTACCATCATTACAGCCACAAGTAAGACAACATGACATGATGAGTTTGTTTGGACCATAGACACCTGTTAGCTGGACTCCAGGAAGTGAGCAGCCAGCCTGTGAGTGGGCCCTCTCTCTGATATTGAGGTTATCAGAGGCTTATTGATGTTGTGGTGTGCCACAGAGTTGGAATCCACCCATAGCTGACCCTCCAGCAGGTGTTCAGAGTCAGTAAATCGAACAGGAGGGAATGCCCATCCTTCTCCCGCAGAGCAGCTGATGGATTCAATCCATGTGCCTTTGGTATTGCAGCACCGCTTCTTACCAGTAGTTCCCAGAGCACCTATCTGGAGTCTAGGAATTGATTTGTAGGTACAGGGAACTCTCAGCCCTTGGAAGTCACTAAATTGGAGCAGATAACAAGAGGGCGTTCAGCTTTGGGATGAGGGAATGGCAAAGGCAAGATACTTGCAGAAATGAAGGGATTATGGGTTAGTAAGGAAGATTCAAAGATCTATGCTTTTTTCTCACAGCTTGGACGTCTGTTGAATAACTTTAAATATAAGAGTCAGGGTATCCTGACTTCTTTCTCTGCACCAGTCCCTATCTAAGCACTTGACATATAAGAACTCTCTTGACTATCTAACAACATTATGAGATATGTCTCTTTATCCTCCCTTTCAAGATGAGAAAAGTAACACCACTCATAATGACAAAGCTTTAAATTCAAATCCAGACCAATGCCAGAGCCTCTTATGCCCCACACTACCTTAACCATTAGGTTCTCCAGCCTCTGCAGCAGCTGACGCCTTGATCTCCTCATCTGTTGGGTGACTGATTCCCTATTTCATAATGTTGTGAGTACTGGATGGTGGCATACAGTCACCCTTGAATTTGTAGTAGTTACCGCCACCCCTCCAACCCATAACCCCTACTTGACCTTTCATGGTCAAGTGGTTGAGATTCTGTTGCTTGGATCTGGAATCTGGGGGCCAGAGAGGGTTAGCGGAATCCTGAGGGAGGGAGACCGGCTTGGTGCAAGGGGCCTGTGTTCTTTTCCTTGTCCATTTCCAGCTCCCCGATGGGCTCACATTTCCCTGTCCACTCTATTTCCGTTGACCCAGGAGAACATGCCCCAGGAAGGCTCAGGGATCAGTCACATGGACTGTCTGTTCTTGTTCCTTATCTGTCCTCCCCCTCTCTTGGGGGAACAGGTGTGTCTGAGCCAGGGCTGGAAGCAGAGTGTCTGGTACAGGATGACTGGCTAGGGGTGGGGGGGGCGTGGGATCTGGCTGCCCCTTCACCCACCCAGGAGGTCACACACAGCCTTCCTTGTCTCATGGTGGAAGGGGGCTTGCTCAGGGCTGTCTACCACCTTGGAAGGCCTACGTGATTGACAAGCCTCTCATGGTTTCCTCTGGATACTGAATCACTTACTCCCTGATGCCTTCCCTCCCTCAGTGAGAAAGCTTCCTTCTTTTGCTGCATGTATGGCTCACTCTTACCCACTGGGGATCCAAGGCCCCTGTAGGCCTGTGGTTTAGCAAGACACCCTTGTGCACAGTGCCAAGAAAACACTCTTCATAATCCCAAGCCTGAGGAGGCATCTGTGGATGAAGAGGCCGAAATGAGTGACTTAAACTGAACATGGAGGGTCGACAGGAACAGGACACAGGGACATCTGATAAGTGGTTAAATGCCTTGTGAGTGCTAACTGTTATTCATTACTTTCTTTACTCCTCATGAAAACCGTAGAAGGTATTATTATCGCCAACTCACACACTAGGAAATGAGCCTTTGAGAAATTGTGACTGTGGCCCCAGAGAAGCTCATAGACGGTGAATATAAAGTTCAAATCCAGAGATGACTCCTTCCACCCTCCCCTCCCCAGGGCACAGAGCTTTCCCTGGAGGAAGAAGCAGAGAGGCTGGGACTATCAGATGATCACTCTGCCTGACATGGGAACTTCTCCATCCAGTTTATTACAGCCAGTGTCATTATGCCCTTTCTTCCTTTAACTTCTAAGCTAACATAAAGAAGCCCCATGGAAGCATGGAAAACTTTTACGTCTGGCATGCAGGATATTTGGGTTAATTTGAACAGGTAGCATCTGTGCCCCTACTGTATCTTGGAGAAAAAAAAATAGCCAGAGTGCTTCTTTGAAGTGAGGCTGGTAAGACTTCATCTCTCTTACTCTGCACATGGTATCAGGAGGGATCATTCTCTGGGAAGGACTCCATGTTTGATAAAGGATCAGCAAAAGAGATGTTAGATGTATTGACAGAGTGACTCATAATGACTCAATGAGACAGAGAGAGCTTCCCTGTACGGTTTCCTAGACCATAATCTCTCTCAGAGGCAGCTCTGGTGATGTAATACTTAGAGACTATTGCTAGTAATCCGAAGACCAGACTGTCTGGTGATTTGAATCCCCTAGCTAGTCTAAGGGAGAAAGATGAACAGTCTCTTCTCATGCAATTTACATCCTTGGAAACACAATGGAGGGTCAGCTATGAGTTGGAACAAACGGGGTGGCAATATGAGAGAGAGAGAGAAGGAGAAGAAGGAAGAGCAGGAGGAGGGAAGGAGAGAAAGGGAGAGAGAGTGAGACATAGAGAAGGGAGACAGAGCAGGGGAGAGGAGGGAGAGGGAGAGGGAGAGAGAGAGAGAGAGAGAGAGAAACTGCCTTGAAAGAAGTACTGCAACTCCCGGATTCGAATCTGAAATAAATTCCCTCTTGCCCTTGCAAAAAAAAAAAAAAAAGAAAGAAGTACTGCAAGCATGGTGACTTTGTCTCATGTATTTTTGGACTGGTCACCAGGAGGAACTGATCCCTATGCTTGGTATAGTTGAAGGTCAGCAAAAAAAAAAGAGGAAGATTCTCAATGAGATGGATTGACCCAGTGGTGCAGCAATGAGCTCAAACATGCCTACTACTGCCAGGATGGCACAGGACATAGTTTAGTTCAGTTATACATAAGCCTGCTGGAATCATAGAGCCTATTGCCACCATTGCTGCTAGATATGGTGCTGAGATTCTGTCTCTAGCTCTTTCACAAACTATTGTATTCTCCCTTTTGCCCACCTTCTCATGTGCAGTCCAATAAGAGTACCCACTAGCTATATAATGGTTACTGAAACTTGTGGTGGTAGTGGTGGTGTACCATGAGAGGTTTTCAGAGGCAGTCTGAAGGAGAATGCCCATCCTTCTCCTGTGGAATGGCTGGTGGCCTTGAACCAAGTGCCTTCAGGGTTGCAGTGCAACTTCTTTCCAGTAGGCCACTGGAGCTCTCAAAATGAAACTTAATTAAAAATACAATTAAAAAAAATTAGCTCCTCAGTGTTCAGTAGGAACATGTGGCTAATGGCTACCGTATGAGAAAGTGCGACATAGAACATGTCCCTTTGTGGAAAGTTCTTTGGGACAGTGTAATCTAGACCTCTGTGTGGAAAATGAGGTTAATAGCAAAATCTGTGAGAACTAGAACCTGTGCTAGGCAGAAGCCTGTCAGAGAAGGACAACTCAAATGTTTTCCACTATATATGGAACTTGGATGGTATGGTCCATAGGTACTTGCTCTACTAACCTAAAGGTTTGAATCCACCAACGTCTCGAAGGGACAAAGATGGGCAATCTCTTCCTGGATGATTTACAGCCGCAGAAAACCTGCTGGAGGGTCAGCTATGAGTCAGTTCCAACTTGATGGAAACTTGAAAGACCTAAGAAAACAAGGCAGTTCTGGTGGAGCTCTGGCTCTCACGGGTTTCTCAGAGTTTACGGCAGGAAGGTGGAGGTGGTAATTTATGCATATTAATTAATTAATTAACATAGTGCCTTTGTGTGCCCAGCATTTTCTCTATACACTGGGAATACAGACAGAAGACAAGACATCTGATGGAGAGTACAGTCTAATGGTCATGTACAGACCTGGGGTGGAGGATGGAGCAGAAATAAACAGAACAAAAATATCAACCTGTGTTTTGTGGAAAATAAAATGGGGCTGTGACTTGGCTGTTGTCAAGTGACTTCAAGTATATTTTGACTCATAGTGATTCCCCTATATCAGGATGAAATTGCCCTATAGGATATGCTAGGCTGTAATCTATCTAGGAAGAATAGACAGGCAGTAGAAGGCTTCTTGAAAGGGAGGATCTCATGTGTTTTAGACATGTTATTAGAAGAGATCCACAACCAACATCCTTGGCACTATCAGTCAAGAAATCAAAAGATGAGTCACATTGGAAAAAAATCTGCTGTTAAGGACCTCTCTTGAGTCCTAAAGAACAAAACCTGACCCAAGCCATGGTCTTCTCAACGACTTGTTATGCATTTGAAACTTGGACAATGAATAAGGGAGGATGACAGAAAAATCGATGCCTTTGAACTGTTGTTGGAGAAGAGCACTGAATACCCCATGGACTGCCAAGAGAACAGTTATGTCTTGGAGAAAGTGAAACTAGGGTGCTCCTTAGAGCAAGGAAGGTGAAAGTTCATCTCATATACTTTGACATTATGTGTGGAAAGGTGGAGGGTCAGTGTTACAGAGGAAGAACCTCAACAAAAAAGACTGGCACGGTGACTGTAACAATGGGCTCAAGTGTGTTGAAGATGATGGCACAGGATAGGACAAAGTTCAGATCTGCTGTTGCTTAAGTCATACTTGACCTGATGGCACCTAACAACCACACCACCACAACAACTTAGAAGGGACCAGTTCCTGTAGAAGAAAGGACATTATACTTGATAAAGAAGTCAGTGAAAAAGAGAAAGACTCCCAATGAGATGGATTAACAGAGTGGCTGCAAAAATGCACTCCAACATGGCAACAATGGTGAAGATGGCACAGGATTGGGTTTTGTTCTGTTCTGTGTAGGGTTGCTATGAATTGGAACCAACTGGCCAGCACCTAACAACAACAACAACAACAATAACAGCAGCAATCTTTACTTGAGCAAGGTCTTTTCCTCCCTCAGAGCCACTGAGTGGTTTTGGTCAGTGGTGCTGTGACTTAAATATTGGGGTGCTAATCAAACGATAAGAGGTTCAAACCCACCAATTTCTCTCAGAGAAAGTTGATTCTGTGTGGTAAAGATTACAGCCTTGGAAACCTGTCTTGGAAACCTACTCTACTCTGTCCTTTAGTCACTATATGTCAGAATGAACTTAAGGACAGTGAGTTACCACTAAGTGACAGTCTTTTTTTTTTTTTTTTTAAATTTAGGTTGTTTATTTTTTATTTCAATGAACTAAGTGACATTCTTTTATACTAGTTACAGATACGACCAAACTGTGAATTAGTTGATAGCCCTATGAGGCAAACAGAACATGCTATTATTATGCTTGTTTTATGGGTGAGAAAATGTATGATGCTCATTATTAAAGTCAAGGGCCCTGGTAAGGATCATACAGTTTGTCAAAGGCAGAGTCAGATTCGGCTTTAAGGTCTTTTGTCTCTAAAAACTTGACTTGAGAGGAACTGGAGAGTGTTATGCTAAGTGAAGTAACTCAGTCCCATAAGTCCATTATTGTAGAAATAGAAAGATAGCTAGTAAAATGTATATGAGGATCTAAAGCGGGGAAGGCTGGAACAGAGGGGTGAGAATGGGCAGGGGGGGTAATCATAGGGTCGTACAATATGATGGGTAGAGAGAGGGGTGAGAAAAGGAAATGGGAAAAATCCAGTTTAAAAACAATGTGTATGAACTTTGTAAGTAAACTTTAAAATAAAAAAATGTTATTTTTTAAAAAAATGTACTTTTCAGCATGTTGTTATTGTTAAGTGCCGTTGAAGCGTAGACGACTTATAGTAACCCTATGAAAGAAAGACCTGAACTCTTGTATAACTTTCATCGGTTCTCCAAGTTCATAGGGTTTCCCGAGGCAAGCTATTTCAGAAGTGGGTGCCACTTCTGCTTCCAAGCTTGTTCTAATCTGGGAGCTCCACCAAACATTGTCCGCCATGGGTAACCATTATCCCATTTGACACTTCAGTGTCACAGTGTTCAGCATCACAGCAACCACGAGTTACCTCGGTTCAGCAAGTGGACAGATCAGTGCGATACCACTTAGAAGAATGTTTGACTGAAAACCATTTAAACCAGGTCTGAGGGCTGCTGATTAAAATCACTCACCTTTAGCTTGGTAGCATCACTTTCTGTCCACTAGGCCAACAACAAAAACTTTTCAGCATAGCGTAGAAAAACTTACATAGTGTCAATTATCCCTTGTGAATAGTGAGTGCAAAGAAAAAAAAAGGTGATTGCGCACGCGCAAAGAAGTCGGGCAGTCCACTCACGCGTTCTCAGGTGCCAACGCGGAGCTGAGCCCGCAGCCTACTTCTTGGTCCACGTGGACAACTTCTGGCTAATAACTGCAGTCACGAGACTAGACCTGGGAAACTACACTTCCCAAAAGACGCCTTCGGCAGCTGGCTTGCTACAAGACGCATATCCGGAAAGACAGACGCCTGATAGGCTGAAAAGAGGAAGTGGGCGGTCCTAAACCCCTGGGACTCCGCCTATTTCCGGCATGCTGAGTGGACGAGGCTTCTGAGATCGTGTCTTATCGTCGTGTCTGCTGGGTGTTCTCATCCCTGAACAGAAATGGCGGCGGCTTTTCGGAAGGCAGCTAAGTCCCGGCAGCGGGAACACCGAGAACGAAGCCAGGTAGGCCCTCACAGGCCCCATGAACGCTGACCCATGGCTTGCAGAGTTATCTTGCCCCTGCCACTTCCCCCCCTGCCTAGTCTGCCATCGTGTATATAAATATATCCTAATAAACGGGCGTGGCTGGGGCGGAGCCTCGCGGCGGAACCCGTGTAAAAAGTGGTCGTTTCCCGGGGAAGTTCGGGACGCTTTCTGTGCCGGCACATTGGGCACAAGCAGATTTAACCTGTAGAGTTTCAGTGAGAGAATTCAGTGAGACAGGATGTGTACGGTATTAAACCTTCCCGGAGAAGGTTTCTGTCAAAGCTCATACAGCAAGTTAGTGGGCCCCTCTCTCTCTCCTAATGAGAATTTATATCTGTTATTCGTCTCTGTATTGAATGTTTATTTCGGTGATGATAGGGATTGAGGTTTTTAATGCAGTATCACCATCATGTGAAGGCTTTGGGGCTTATGCCACGCAGGCTTTGTACCTCATTGTCTGATGTTGGTGCTTTGTATTTCTATTATACAGGTGAGGAAACTCAAATCCTAAGAGGGGACTTGCTTATTCACAAAACCATCACATTTTGGCAGAATGAACAGTTGTAGGAAATCTGTAGAAGATGTTTCTTTGTATGAAAAATTAGAGATTTACTTATTAGATGCAGAGTCATTCTCTCCTCTCACTGCCCGGAGAATCACTGATTCATAAAAGCTTTTAGAGATGGCTGGTCCAATTTCATGTTGCAGACAGGGAATATAGCAAAAGTTGTGTAGCTGATAATTAATAAAAAAATTAGTTATTGAGGACATTAGTTGTGCAGCTCAGTGAAACTGACTTCCTTCTTCAAGTGATAAGTTTATCAACCTCTGTTTCCAAGTTGTACCTGAAGTCCCTTCTCCGTAAAACTCCTGTCTAATTTTTCAAGTTACTCTTGCCACTTTGCTCTCATCTTAAAAAGAGATTAATACTCAACCCAGGGATTTTCATTAGGTCAGCTAAATTACTGTTTGATTCTAAGAAAACTTAAGGAGATATTTTTTGTTTACAGTTTAAATATCTCAGGGCAATATTTTTGGTCAGGGCAACAATTTCTTTTTTGTTTAAATTTTATTTTATACTGATTTACAAAGTTCATACAGTTTATTTATATTGTTTTTCACACTGGCCCCTTTACCAATCTCTAATTTTTCCTTTACCAATCCTTCCCTTCATCCATCAAATTGTGCGACCCTGTGTTTAAGCCCTTCCACCACCCTTGTACACCCTTTACAATTATGGTCCTATCATGGTATTTGTATTTATGAGACTGAGGTCATTTAGCCTAATGCTCTCCAATCCCTCCCATGTTAGGTGGTTGTTGTTGTTATGTGCCGTCCAGTCATTTGCAACAGCCCTAAACCCTGCTCTATCCTGTGTCAATTGCATTGTTTCTGACACACCCATCCCGATTACCCCAGTCACTGAATCAGTCCACCTCATAGAGGGTCTTCCCCTCCTGCGCTGTCCCTCCATCCTCCCAAGCATGATGTCCCTCTCCAAGGACCTGTCCCTCCTTACA
>NW_006399799.1:8747683-8783896 GCF_000299155.1 Elephantulus edwardii
CCAGCATGATGTCCCTCTCTAAAGACTTGTCTCTCCTTGCAACATGTCCAAAGTATGTCAGACGAAGCCCCAGAATCCTTGCCTCCAAGGAGCAGTCTGGTTTAATCCTCTCTAGGATGAATGTTTGTTTTCTTGGCAGTCCATGGTACATTCAATACTCTTCTCCAGCACCACAGTAGTAATTTAAAAAATCATTGCTCCTGTGTGCTGCATAGTATTCCATTATGTGACTGGACCATAATTTCTCAATTTGTTCCATGGTGGTTGGGCGTTTGGGCTGTTTGTGTGTTCTTGCTATGGTAAATAATGCTGCTATGAACATTGGTGTAAAAACTTCCATTTGTGCCTCAGTTCTCATTTTCTCAGGGTATATTCCAAGCAGTGGAAGAGTTGGGTCATTGGGAATCTTTATGTTCACCTTTTTGAGGAAACACCAAACTGCCTTCCAGAATGGTTGTACCATTTTACATTTCCACCAACAATGTATTAAGAGTTCCTGTCTCGCCACTCCTCTCTGACATTATTACTTGCTGCCCTGATAAACTTCCACACTGCTACTGGAATAAGATGGTGTCTCATTGTGGTTTTGATTTGCATCTCTCTTATTGATAGTGGTTTGGAGCATTTCTTCTTGTGTCTGTTGGCCATCCAAATGTCCTCTGTGAAAAGTCTTTCCATTTCTTTAGGGTAGCTTTTTTTAAAGGCTTCATCCAGCCTCTCTGACTGTAGAAAGACAGGGTTCCATAAAAACTTTTAAGTTCTATTTTGAATGTCATATTCCCCTATTCTCCCAGCTTTGATCAGGATTCATTGATAGCATCTTTGTTTAGAATATTCAGTACTAGTAGCTGGACATCATCTAGGTTTTCTGGTTTTGTGGCAGAGTTGTTGAAGGCCTGGTTAGTTATACATTCCATTTTCTCTTATTCCTGACTCTCCTTCCTCTCTGGATGTCTAGAAACCAGTTATCTTGGGTGAGAAATTCTCTTGTTGCAATTTAGTCTTTTCTTACTAGTATTTAACAGACATATTGTACACTCAAGCCTCTGTTAGGAACTGTAGTATTGTTTGGTGCTTTGTTTGGAAGACTATGTGTACCTTTCTAAAAGTAACAGTAGCTTTAATTGTTTACTGTGTTAAAGCCAAAATCCAAGTGTCCTACTTTGATTTCATTTTAACTTTCACTGCTGATAGAAGGAGATACTATTCTTTTCTGACACTTGAGATGAGGAAGCTAAAGGTCATATTGTTGTGTTAGGTACACTTGAATCTACTCAGCTCACAGCAACCTTACGTAAAGAACAATGAATCTTTGTCCAAAGGTCATAACTTATACTAGATGTTTTAACTCCAGAGGTTATAGAAGGGTAATTTAAGAGATAACTTTATAGGAAATGGCAAATAAAAAATACCAAGTAAATTTTCAAAGAATAGAAGTGATGAGAAAAAGTATTATGGTGACACTTGTAATACTGGGAAGGAAATTCCCTTTCTGAGCACTTTGTAGGCAAAGCCTCGAATGCTTTTACAAGGTTTGATTTGTATAATTCTACAATGGGTAAACTATAGCCTGACATTGCATCTCAGTGTCAAGAAAACAGAAATTCCACCACTGGACCAATAGCTAATGTCATCATAGAGAGGATTGAGACTGTCAACAACTTCTTACATGGATCCACAATCAGTACACTTGGTATCAGCAGTCAGGAGGTCGGGAGACATATTGCTCTGGGAAATTGCAGTATGTCAGGAGTCATACCGCACTCCAGTCAGGGACCTTTCAGATTACTGAAAAGCGATGATGTCAGTTTGAGTACTAAGATGCCGCTGTTTCAGCCATGGTCTTTTCAGTCACTTGCTTTGTGTTTAAGAGCTGGACAGTGAATGATGACAGAAGAATTCATGCCTTTGAAATGTGGTACTGACTAACCCATTGCAAAAAGTACTGAATATCCCAACTGCCAAAAGCACAAGCAGGTCTTGGAGAAGGTGCATTCGGAGTGCTCCTTGGAGGCAGAGATGTTAAAGCTTGTCTCACATACTTTGGGTGTGTTGCCAGGAGAGATTACTCCTTGGAGAAGGACATCACGTCATGCTTGGAAAGGTGGAGGAACAACAAAGGAGAGGAAGACCCTCAGCCAGGTTGATTAACACATTGGTTGCAGCAGTGGGCTGGAATGTGTCAGAGATTGTGAGGCTGGAGCAGGATAGCACAGAGTTCAGATTTGTTGTTCATATTGTAGTCACTATGAATTGTACTTGATTCAAGGGCATCTAACTACAATGATGGGTAAAGAGCTATGTTGACAACTAAAAGCTAGGTAGTCCAAATCCATTAGCTGCTCTTCAGGAGAAAGATGGACAGTTTCTTTCTATGCAATTTACAGTTTCTGAAAACCTGCTGTCTCTGTCAGGTTAGTGATGAGTCTTAATGATTCCACAGCTACAACATCCTTATGCGTTACCTGTTACACTCATTTTACAAATGGTACAATGTTTAGAGAGATTGAGTAGTGTCAAATTAGTTAATTTAGCAGAAAAGGAAAGTAGGATTTCTAAACTAGCCATGAGTATGGCAAGGAGTAAATCTGAGGAGGATGTGAGTGTCTTTGTGAAAGAGGTGGAGAGAATATCATACTGGAGTGAATATATTGACCAGAGACACTCTTATCTGGATGGAGTTTGGACTTTGTCCCATAGGGGAAGCGGAGAAGTCATTGAATATACTCTGACTAGAGAATATATGTATTATGTAAACAATAATACTACAGCTGCCTTACTAGATCCAAGCTGACTTGCTTACATCCAAGTCTACAGTATAGATTCTAAGATTCTCCTTTGTACTGTGTACTTTCCACCATGAGTTTTTTTCCTCCTCTCTGTCAATCTCCCTTTGTCTGCTATAATTAAAATAAAAATTATTAGACGAGGCTTTTGGTGTTATTTATATATGGAGTAAAAGATAACTTAAAAATCCCACCCGAATTAATACATATTTACTCAGTAGAGAAATGTGTTCAAAGGCAAAGATCAGGAGTCAGTTTAATTGGATGATGAAGATTGTGCAACCACGTAGAACTGTCTCTGGTTTTAGCTTTATGACTTAACTAGTTTTGCATTCTGTTCTCGTGGAAGTAATTTTCTAAACTTCATTCTGAAAAATTGAGATAATGTCTGCCTTCCATGGTGGCTGGGAGGATTAAAGGAGTTTATGACAGCCTGTAACAGTAGTTACTTAATAAAGAGTGTCTAATATTATGAAGTCCTCCTTCCATATCTTTTCAATGTATATGCAGAACAGATTATTTGGAGGGCTGGACTTTTTGAGAGGAATATGGCATCAAGATTGGAGGAAGACTCATCAACAACCTACATTATGCAGATGATACAACCTTGCTTGCTGAAACTGAGGACGACCTGAAATGCTTGCTGCAGAAGGTCAAGAATTGTAGTCTTCAATATGGGTTGAAGCTCAACATCAAAAAACCAAAGCTCTCGGCAAGCTCTGGTGGCCTAGTGGCAAGAAGCTGCACTGCAATCTCTAGAGGTACACGGTTCAAATCCACCAGATGCTCTGCTGGAGAAGGAGGAACAATCTCCTCCTGTATCAGTCAGATCTGATTTGATGGTACACAGAAAAAATAATGAAATAAAATTTTTTAAAAAAAAAAGATAACAAAGCTCTCACTACTGGGCCAATTGGCAACACCATGATGGACAGAGAAGAAATCGAGATTGTTAACAATTACAACTTACGTGGCTCCACAGTCAGCACTCTTGGTACCAGCAGTTAGGAAATCAAAAGATGAATTGCCCTGGGAAAATCTACTGTCTGAGGACTCTCCAGAGTGCTAAAGCTTGATGATGTCAGTCTAGGGATTAAGGTGTACCTCATCCAGGCCATGGTCTTAAAAATTACTTACTGTACATCAGAGAGCTGGACAGTGACTAAGGGTGACAGAAGAATTGATGCTTTTGAGTTGTAATGCTGAAGAAGAGTCTTGAACATGCTATGGACTGCCAAGAAAACAGTAAGTCTGTCTTAGAGAATGTGAAACCAAGTCTTTGCTCGGAGGCTAGGATTTTGAAGCTCTGTCTCATATACTTTGGGCACTTGGCCAAGAGAGACCAGACCTTGGAGAAGGACATCATGCTTGGCAGTGTGGAGGGACAGTGCAGGAAAGAATTGATACAGTAACTGGGGCAATGAGGCTAGGTGTGTTGGAGATAGTGAGACTGGCTCAGGACAGGCCAGGCTTCAGGGCTGTTGTGCATAGGGTCACTGTGAGTTGCAGGCGACTGAGCAGCACACAGCATCAACAGTAGCACGCATGTGTGAAAGTTGAACAATGAATAAAGAAAACCAAAGAAGAATCAATGACTTTGAATTGTGGTGTTGGAGAAGAGTACTGAATATCCCATGAACGGCCAAAAGAACAAATAGATGTGTCTCGGAGAAAGTACAGCCAGAGTGCTCCTTGGAGGCAAAGATGACAAAGTTTCCTCTTGTGTACTTTGACATATTGCTGCTGTTGTTGTTGAGGTGCTTTCAAGTCAAGTAAGACTCATAGTAACCCAATGATCAATAGACCAGAATCCTGCCTATCCGATGCCTTCCTAGGAGAGGCTTTTCCTTGGAGAGAGATACCATGCTTGGAAAGGTGGAGGGTCAATGAAAGAGAGGAAGACCTTCAATTAGATGGACTGACACATCAGTGGGCTCAAGTATGTTAGAATTGATGAAGATGGCACAGGATAGGACAGGGTTCTGATCTTTTGTTCATAGGGTCGCTTGCTGTGGCACCTAGCAATAATAGCAGAACCTTGTGAAGAATGTTTTTTAATTTTATTGTTAGGAAATGACAGCTCAAAAAAAAGGTCTCAAAGTAATTTGCTGAAGGACCGAGATTATTTAAAAGTAAAGGCTTGGATTTGAACCCAAGTCTCAGACTCTATATTTAGCTCTCTTACCATAGTTGCCTCCCTGTTACTATGTTTTCCCTTCATAGTAGTTTATAAACCCCTGGATTAAGTTGGTAGTAATTTTAGTACAACTGGCAACTGTTTGCTTAGTGCCGAGTCATTGTTGCCTCTCTCTGTCCTTAATAGGCCAAGAAACTGCCTATGCCAGTGCTTGTGACCTCTCTGTCACCTACATGGTCCCTCTCATCCTTGGGCAGAGCTCAGCATGGGGGAGGGAAGGGAGCAAGGTTTGGCTCCAAGGACATGGAATTACCGAACACTCTCAGGATTCTTTTTCCTACCAGGTGTCATGTTGATTGAGGTATGTCTGCTGAGGAAATTAACCCTCCCCCTCTTTTTGTTTTCTAGCCTGGCTTTCGAAAACATCTGGGCTTGTTGGAGAAGAAGAAAGATTACAAGCTTCGTGCAGAGTAAGTTGAGTCTTACTGGTAAAGGTGCTGCCAAAAAAGCCTACAGTCTCCTTGTGCTGCCACTGAATTGCCCGAGTGTCCAAAGGGGATAATTTCCTGCCATTGAGAAAATGGCCAAACGCCTGGCAGCCTGTCAGATACTTTTCTGTGACCCTAAACGTCTCTCTTTGTTTAGGCAGAACATTATTTATTTAACTGTAGTTGCATTGTAACTTTTTTTATTATGTTACTCCAAATCTTTTTCTCATAGAGACTTTGATTTGCCTCTGCCTTGGTGTTTGAGCCAAATTTGAATCTTTTTTTTCCTCTCTCTTTTTTGAAGTGCAAGATAAAAATCTAAAATTCCAGTTGTTGAGTCTCTTATATCACTGTGTGTGTGGTGTGGAATGAAGAGAAGTGAAAGATGGATTCATGAGACTGAGCGTGGGTGATAATGAACTCTGCAAACATTTTCGAAAACAATTATCCCCATTCTTCTTCTTCTTTAGCACTTTATTTGCCAAATACTTTGTTAATTATTTGTTAGCTGTTCTTGCCAGTTGAGGTCTTCCTTATGCTCCTGGTACAGACAGTGATGGATTAAGTGGATTGCTCTGGGTCCCAGAGTTTAAGGGATGATGATGATAATAATAATAATAATAATAATGGCAGCAGCTGATGTTAGATGGATCTTAGCTGAAAGCAGAGAATACCAGAAGAATGTCTATCTGTGTTTCATTGATTATGCAAAGGTATTTGACTGCGTGGATCATAACAAACTGTGGCTGACTCTGAGAAGAATGGGAATCCCAGAACATTTAATCGTGGAAGAATGGGAATCCCAGAACATTTAATCGTGCTAATGCGAAACCTATACTTGGACCAAAAGGCAGTCGTCAGAACAGAGCAAACAGAGCAGGGCAACACTGCCTGGTTCAAAATTGGGAAGGGTGTACGTCAGGGATGTGTCCTGTCTCCATACCTTTTCAACCTGTATGCAGAGCAGATTATCCGAGAGGCTGGGCTCTATGAGGAGAGGCGTGGCGTTAGGATTGGTGGACGATCTGTCAACAATCTGCGTTATGCAGATGACACAACCTTGCTCGCTGAAACTGAGGAGGACCTCATGCACTTACTGCAGAGGGTCAAGGACTGCAGCCTTCAATATGGACTGAGGCTCAATGTCAAGAAGACAAAAATTCTCACCACTGGACCAACTGGTAGCATCAGGATGGATGGCGAAGAGATTGAGATTGTTCACAGCTTCAGTTTGCTCGGCTCCACGGTCAACACTCTTGGCACCAGTAGCCAGGAAATCAAAAAAAGTATTGCGATGGGAAAGTCTGCGGTTAGGGACCTCTCCAAAGTACTCAAGAGCGACAGTGTCTCTCTGGAGACTAAGGTCCGCCTGATCAGGCCATGGTTTTTGCAATCACTTGTTATGCATCAGAGAGTTGGACAATGACTAGGGAGGATAGAAGGAGAATTGACGCCTTTGAGCTGTGGTGGTGGAGAAGAGTATTGAATGTACCATGGACTGCCAAGAAAACAAACAGATTCATCGTAGAGAGGATTAAACCAGGCTGCTCCTTGGAGGCAAGGATTCTGGGGCTTCGTCTGACATACTTTGGACATGTTGCAAGGAGAGACAGGTCTTTGGAGAGGGACATCATGCTGGGTAGAGTGGAGGGATGGCGCAGGAGGGGAAGACCCTCTATGAGGTGGATTGATTCAGTGACTGGGGTAATCGGGATGGGTGTGTCAGAGGCAATGAGATTGGCACAGGATAGAGCACGGTTTAGGGCTCTTGTACATAGGGTCGCTATGAGTCGCAAACGACTCGACGGCACATAACAACAACAACAACAATAAGAAGAAGAATAATTATCATTATTATTATTAAGGGTTGATACTGGGCCAGGCAATTTTAGAAGATTTTGAGTGTTTTTATTAATTATTCCTTCCAGTAATTTCCTAGGATAAAGCCTAGAAACTGAACCCATTGTTGTTGAGTTGGTTCTGACTCATAGTGACCCTGTAAGACAGAGTGGAATTGCCTCCTTGTGTTTCGAAGTCTGACACACTTTTGGAAGTAGATAGCTGTATCTTTTTCTTGTGGAGTATCTGGTGGGTTCAAACTGCCAACCTTTAAGTTGACAGTTGAGTGCTTAATCACTGTACCTCCTAGGCTTCTAACTTTTTAGGGGATATTTGATCTTGTTAGTTGCCTTCAAGTTGACTACAATTAAAAATGACCCTGTAAACAACCTCATCCTGTACCATAAGGATCCTGTACTATCCTTATGATCTCTGATATACTTCAGCCTGTTGTTCTTATAGTCACTCTGTCAATTCATTTTGTTGAGGGTCTTTTATCCTCTTTATATTACAGGTGAAATTGGGATACAGAATGATTGATTAACTTAATCAAAGTTTTTCAGCCAGAATTAGTGTGTTCAAGATTTGAACCCATATAGTTTCTTCCCTTCCCTCATCTGGGCTCCAGAGTCTATGGTTCTAATCATTATACTGTTCTGCATTGGTAGTTTCTGAATCTGCTGAAGATTGCACCAAACCTCAGGAGTTTTTATTTGTGCTTTGTTTAGTGTTTTTATATAATTACTTAAATGACACTAACATGGCAGCAGCATGATGGATGAAGAGATTGTTAACAGCTTTTGTTTGCTTGGCTCCACAATCAACACTCGGCACCAGCTTTTAGTCTGGAAATCAAAAGATGAATTGCTTTGGGAAAATCTGCTGTCAGGGACCTCTCCAGAGTACTGAAGACAACAGTGTCAATCTAAAGATTAAGGTGCCATACTCTTTGCAGTTACTTGCTATACATCAGAGAGCTGGACAGTGACTAAGGATGTCAGAAGAATCAATGATTTTGAATGGTGGTGCTGGAGAAAATGCCCTGGACCACCAAGAAAACAAATAGGTCTATCTTCGAGAGGGTCAAACCAAGTTTCTACTTGCAGGCTCAGATTTTGAAGCGTTGTCTCACATATGGGCAAGTGGCTGGGAGAGATTGGTCTTTGGAGAAGGACATCATGCTTGGTAGTGTGGAAGGACAATGCAGGAGGGGAGGACCCCAGATGAGTAGGATTGATACGGTGACTGGGGCGATGGGAGTTGGTGTGTTGGAATTAGTGAGACCAGCTCAGGACAGGGCAGGGTTCAGAGCTGCTGTACATAGGTCACTATGGTCACAGGCAACTCAATGGCACAGGCACGTAACAACAACATGTACATGGGATAATTAAACCAAACTGCTGTCTAGTTGATTGTAACTCATAGTGACCCTGTAGCACAGAATAGAGCTGCCTTGTATGTTTCACGGGCTGAGGGGCTATATAGAAGCAGACTACCACATCTTTCTTCCAGGGGGCAACTGGGAGGTTTGAATTACTGACCTTTTGGTTACAACCAAGTGCCACTGTCAAAAAAACCTCACTGCTGTTAAATTGGGATCATTGCATAGCAGACTTTTTAGTGGAGTTTTGGAAGCTGTAAATTGCATGGGAGGAGACTGACCATCTTCTACAGAGCTGCTGGTAGGTTTGAACTACCAGAGAGGTGCTGTCTTTGGTTTAGCAACACCGCTCCCTATAGAACACCACCAGAGTCATTATGGCATTAGGGTGCCTTACATACACATGGATTCTCTCCCTCATTCTCTCATTGCCATTGGGCAAGAACCGACTCATAGCTGACCCTCTAGTGTGTTTTTGAAGGCTGTAAATCACACAGGAGGCATTTTGCCTATCTTTCTCCTGTGAAGCCACTGATGGATTCAAACTACTGGAGAGGTGTCACCTTAAGTTTAGCAGCACAGCGTTCTACTGATGCCAGAGCTTGCTTCTACAAGTAATTGTTGTTAGGTGCCATAAAGTTGATTACAACTCCTAGTGACCCTGTGATAGAGGCATTCATTTTAGGTAGGATTGGGATAGGAGAGCCATCCTGTAGAGCTAGGAGCGTGGCATCAGTGACCGTGGATCTGACTATGGACTCAGATTTAGTCATTGCTTTGGCCTTTCTTGCATTTCATTTAACATGAGCTTTGTTTTTGTGGGTTTTTTTCTTCTTCTCTGTTTTGCATGAACTTTTAGATTATGAAGTCTTTGTCCTTTTTGCTGTAAACCTTTTTAAATCTTACCTAGTGACTACCGAAAAAAGCAAGAATACCTCAGAGCTCTCCGGAAGAAGGCTCTTGAAAAAAATCCAGATGAATTCTACTATAAAATGACTCGGGTTAAACTCCAGGTAGGTGCTTATTGATTAGTGGGTTGAGCTCCAGCTGGAGGAGAGAAGATGGAGAGGAGGGATCTTTAACCTTAATATAGCCCTTTTCTAACTGGGCCAGGTGCTCTTGGTCACTGTCCAGAGCAAACCTGGCTCCTCATGGGCAGCCTTTCATTTCTGAATCTGAGTTGTACAGAGCGTGGGTTATTAGAGCTGCTAAATTGTGTGTTCACCTCAGGGCGTGGATCATTGAATTGTTAGCGTAAAGCATTGGGTTGTTTTTGTTTCAGCATGGTGTTTTGTGGAGCTAAATTAATGATTTTAATTTAATAGGGAATGTAACTTTTAAAATTTGGATTTTAGGATGGAGTTCATATTATTAAGGAGACAAAGGAAGAAGCAACTCCAGAACAGCTGAAACTGATGAGAACTCAAGACATCAAATATATAGAAATGAAGAGAGTTGCAGAAGCTAAGGTAACAATTGAAACTCTGTTCTATTCTATTTTTGTTGGTTAAGACAGATACATAAATCCATCAATCTCCAGTCATAAATTGATTTAGTTTAGAATTTAAAGCGTGCTTAATTATGATAATGAATTAGAAGTATAATCAGCGTGATAGAATGGAAAGAATTCAAGTTTGGGGTTGAGACAGAGTTAGGTTTGAATTTGGCTTTGCCATTTACTCAATCCATGATCATAGACAAATGAACCTCCCTGAGGCTGTTTCCTCATTTCTAGCTCATAGGACTATTGTAAGGATTAAATGAGTTTTGTGGAATGCTTAACTAGCACTACCTAAATTTTAATGACCCTTCCAGAAGAGAATGAAGTAAATAAATTCTTTGCTGGCTGGTGATAATGATGTGAAATGGTTTAAATTTTTGGAATGCATCCCTGATACTCCAGGAGAACCCAATGTAAAGTGAGACCTTACTCTGTTCTGTATTTTAGAAAATTGAAAGACTAAAATCAGAGCTCCATCTACTGGATTTCCAGGGGAAGCAACAGAATAAGCATGTGTTCTTTTTTGATACCAAAAAAGAAGGTATGAAATATTTGAAGCTTTCTGAGACAGTCTGGTATATTGATTTTGTTTAGAGACAGCCTTTGGACGTTGCCTAAAAGATTCCTTTGACTTTTAGTTGAAAACTTTGATGTTGCAACTCACCTGCGAACAGCCCCGGAACTAGTTGATAGAGTCTTTAATAGACCCACAATAGAGACTTTGAAGAAGGAAAAAGTGAAAGGAGTAACTCGTCAGACTCAATTTAAGGTAATATCTTTCATTGTTCTTCAGATTTAATTTAGGGAAATCGAGGTTCCTTCTTTTCCTCATTGCATTTAATGTAATTTGTGGAAAAGCTGTTTAGAAAAGTGGAAAGAGATTTCGATTATGGAGGTGGAAATGAAGGAGAGTTTTGTAGGTTTTTTTAAATTGGGAGATGTGTAACATATAGTGGTCAGAAGCCCATGGCTTTGAGCCAGAACCCATGTTCTGGGCTTGAATCTCAGCTTTGACTCTGTATTTCATGAAAAGCCAAGTATGTTTTGTTTTTTTTAAATACAGAGAAAAGAGGGGCTACTGAAGAGTAAAGTATGTGGAATACTTATTTAACACTTAACCTTTAGCATTGAATGCACATGTCAAAAAGTCTTTTTAAATCACCCAAATGGTTGTAGCCAAAATTTTCTATTTGCGTTTTCCTTACAATACTTTACATCACTGTACCTAACTAGATTTGTACAGAAGCTGTGCTTTTTCTCAAAGCATTCTGAACTCTCACTTCTGACTGATTCATTTAAAAAAATGCTGTCAATGTGTTTCAAGCAGGCAGCTGTTCTGTTTTGATTTGAATCATTTACACCGCATCAGCTTTGCTTCCAATGTTTAATTTCACAGCAGTTTTCTCTAGCTCAGAGGCAGCTAAACTTGCTTTAGTAATATAAATACCCCTAATTAGTTTGACTATATTGGGTAATCCCATAAATTTGACAGTCTGTGCAATAAAGTGAAAACAAAAGCTGTCTGAAACCACTGCTGTGAGACTAAGCTTGAATCGGTGAATTGTGTAAGTCTGAGGCCCAGTGCTCTCCCCCTCTATGCTGATAACACTTGGCAGAGGAGCCGGCTGACTCGTGTTCTTGCGATAACCCTGTTTGTCAATTAGTTGTATTTTCAATTATCTGTGTCACTAACACTTCTCAGGAATTGTAGTATCCCCCAAAGAGATTAATATTCCAAGCTTGTGTATGGAATAGTTCACAGCATACCTTTTGAAAAGTTGGGAAGTTTTGAGTCTTTTTCTAGCATTGTTCTATCTTTTGATTGTTTTCTCTAAAGTAAAATTAATTTTTATTAAGGGACTGTTGGTGGGTGAATTTAAAGGGAATTTTGTCTGCAATGTGGAGAAGTGTGGATGATCCTTACATGAGCTTTGATGATGTCTGTGAACAATGCACCGTTGCCTTTTTTGTGCAAATGAATGTCTATTGTTTGCACACATTTGTTCAAATGAATATACCGTTGTCTCAAGAAAGAATTACAAATTTGTTAGTTTCCCAAAGGTTTATGATTCCCCAAATGTAAGGATTATGAGGAAAGAGCCAAGCAGTGGTGGCACAATGGTTAAAGCACTTGACTGCTAACCAGAAATTGACACTTCCAACCCACCAGCTGCTCCACAGGAGAAAGATGAGGCATTCAGCTTCTGTAAATATTTATAGCCTTGGAAACGCTGTGGGATAATTTTACTCTGTCTTTTAAGGTTGCTATTAGTTGGATTGATCTGACACCAGTAAACTTGGATTCTGCTTTTTAATTTTTGTTTTGATGAGTCATGAGGAGTGAGAATTCTCAGGTCCGCTTTTGCTGCAAAAGTCCTGCTTTCTGAGTTCTGAGGTTCTCAGCCTGTGGCAGCCCCTCTTTTCCTCTTCATTCACTGTGTGTGGGGTTTCTAGTACTGGCTCACTGATAGCCACCACCCTCAGTAGTCAAGAGCTCGTACACTGAGGTTGACATGGCTTAGTGGAGTGGTGGAAAAATTCTTGATGTTTGTGGACTTGGGACAGCCCTAGCTGTTCCAGATGAACTGAATATCCTTAGCAAGTTATTTTTATTTTCTATATTTCAGTTTCTGCATTTATGATATGACAGGTTTTACTAAGCTGATTTTCAAGGTTCCTTTCAGTTCTAGAAAGTGATATTTCGAAAATAGACTTTATATAAAGTCATGCTGTGTTGATTTGGGGGGGTAAGAATTCATACATTTGGGCTTAAGTGGAACAATAAACATTTTCTTACATTATTATTCTTTGAGTGAATATTTGTGTGTTTCTTCTGCAGCGCATTGCTAAAGAAAGGCAGAAGCAATATAACCACCTGAAACAGCGGATTGAGCGAGAGAAGGAATTGTTTGTTGTTGCACAGAAAATTCAAACACGCAAAGATCTTCTGGTGAGGGGAGAAAAGCCTTAGGCCTTCACTATTGGGTGGTGTTTTTTTTTTTTGCCTGCTTGTAAAGGTCTTAACTGAAACTGGATTTCAGCTGTGTGTAAATCAACCCCACTGAAAATGTCTGCTCCTCAGGGGCAGTGGTTTGAGCCAATGTCTGTTACTCTGACAGTGCTGAAATGTTTCTTGATTAAGAAGGTAATAAGGGGGTTATTAGTCAGTGCTTTGGAACAGCAAAGGGTAGGATCAGGTAGCATATGAACTTTCTAGCTTATGAGCAGCTATCTTTAACATTTAAACAGGTTAACAAAACAGTGCATGTCACTCATTGGTGCTTAAAAATAGACAACATTGTGTAGTTAAATAGCAGAGCTAAGAAATCTAAGATGCCCCTTTCATATTATTATCATTTCTCTAAATGTCAAATTCTTTAGGTTTGCAGATTACTTAAGGCAGGCTTTTTCAATAGGAATTTAGTGAGAGGACCTGCCAGAAAAAATTACTTGGAAGACTTTTTTCTCCCATTTTCCCAGGAACTGTACAGAGCTAAGGATCTTTGGTGACATAGTTTGCTATATGTTGAGCTACTGACTGAAAGGTCAGCAGTTTGAATCCACTAGCCACTCCAGAGGAGAAAGATGGGCAGATTCCTCCCTTAAAAGGCAGCCTTGGAAACGGGATGGAGGGGCACTGTAAATCATACAACTTGATGGTAGTGGGTGTAGCTTTGTATGCAACTAGTACCATTATAGATGATCAGAAGAGAACGCAGTGAATTCGTTACACACAAGGGATACCTTAGGGCCTTAGGGCATTGTTTCTTCTGAATGAGCATTGCTGTTCACTGATTATCTTTTTACTTTTTTTGTAGGATAAAACTCAGAAGGTGAAGGTGAAGAGTGCAACAGTAAACTCCCCTGCTATTTATAGATTTCAGGGCCGTCGAAAACGTTGATAGGCTCTAGTTGAACATTGTAATCCTGCTTGAACAAGAATTATGTTTTTCCCTTGCCCTAAGTAATTTCACATTCCATTAGTCTAGAAGGCATATTTTTATCTACTTATAGTAGTAATAAATTATTGTAAATCCTAAAGTGTGATGTCTTTCTATAAACAGTATTAAAGCTCTTCATGCTGTTGTTTTTAGATTGTAAAATCAGTCTTAATTTGTATAGACTTAAATTTATAATCTTATTTCAGCAAATTTGGAAAAGAAACTTATTTTATTGTGGAGCAACTGTCTATTCAAGAACAACAGTTTATTACCTACTATGCTTAGGCTAAGTAAGTGAACAAGTGCTATGAGCTTCTGGTTTATTAACCTCGTTTTTTAAAACTTTACACACCAACTTCCGTTTCTGTTCTTGTGTTTTGTAGTTGTAATTATAGTGAACAATATCATATCCTGTTTTTTCACCTTACGTTGCTTTTTTTTCTTTTTTCTCCATTTTGTTATACTACCAAATGTTAAAGTTGTTAGGTGCCATCAAGTCGAGTATGACTTACAGCGACCTCATGAACAAAACATCTGAACCCTGTTCTATCCTGCACCATCCTCACACTTCCTGACACAAGAGCCCATTGCAGCCATCACCATGCCAGTCCACCTGGTTTAGGGTCTTCCTCTCATACATACTCATGGCAAAAATGTAAATAAGTATTGTTTGTGATGATTGCTTAAATTTTATACAGTGGATAGAATGATTTTACCATTATTCATTTTTCTGTTATTGAGTGTTCAGGTGGCTTCATAAATTACCCAAAGGAGATCTTAAACTTTTAAGCTATAGATAGAAACTTGTTGAGCGAATAACCCAGAGAGGCATCTCTTTGTTTATGAAGCTTAAATTAGAATCAAGTTGTCTTAAATGCCCTCAGCCCTTCTGGCCAGACTTTGATTCCAAAGCTGTATATGAGATAGTACAACCCTTCACCTTGGAATCTAAACCCTAGAGTGTAGATGGCAGCTTCCTTCACCTCTTCCTAAAGTCACCTTTTCCCTCCCTGCCCTTAGAGGCCACTCTGAATAGGACGGTGCATGCTTGGAGCAGATGGGAGAGGAATAGAGAACAGGATTCTGAAAGGCTTTCTCACACCTCACCTGGTGCCCTGGCAAGAGCAACTGTGTGGATTTTAAAGATGTATATAAACAAAAACAAACTCATAGCTGATCTAGTGTGCTTCCCAGGTTGTAAATCACCCAGGAGGAGATTGACTGTCTTTCTCATTCAAAGCCACTGGTGGATTTGAACCACCAGAAGAGCAGCCTTTGGGTTAGCGCAACTACCCAGAGATTTCAGATTTTAAAAATCACTGTTATGCTCTGCTGGAGAAGGAGGGGCAGTCTCCTCCTGTACCAGTCAGATCTGATTTGATGGTACACACACACAAAATAATAGTAATAAAAAAATCACTGTTAATCACTAATCAGTACCCATAACTGCCAGCGTTTCTACGCAAAGCCTAGCTTTAAAGCCTGTTGCCTCAGGTTATATGTTGTTATGTGCCATCGAGTCATTTGCGACTCACAGTGACCCTATGTACAAGAGCCCTAAATGTCGTTCTATCCTGTGCCAACCACACTGTCTCAAACACATTCATTCCCACCACTCCACTCACATATCATCGAGGGTCTTCCTCTCCTGAGGCTGTCCCTCCACTTTCCCAAACATGATGTCCCTCTCCAAGGACCAGTCCCTTCTTTGCAACATGCCCAAAGTATGTCAGACAAAGCTTCAGAATCCTTGACTCTTAAGGAACATTCTGGCTTCACCCTCTCCAGGACAAACCTGTTTGTTCTCCTAGCAGTCTGTGGTATATTCAACACTCATCTCCAGCACCACAACTCAAAGGCATCAATTCTCTTTCTATCATCCCTGTTCACTGTCCAACTCTCCGATGCATAGCATGTAATTGCAAAGACTATAGCTTGGATCACGCACACCTTAGTCTCCAGCCTGACGTTGTTGCTCTTCAGTACTCGAGAAGTCCTTCACAGCTGACTTTCCCAGTGCAATTCGTCTCCTGATTTCCTGTCTGCTGTTACCAAGAGTGTTGACTCTGGAGCCAAGCAAACTACAACTGCCAACTATCAATCTCTTCACCATCCATAATACTGCCAGTTGGCCCAGTCAGATTATATACCCAGTAGAATTTAGATCTGGAGGCCCTGGAAAATGCAAGTGAACTAGGGGAACAGACTTCACTTTTGTCTTATTTTCTGAAATTGTCGTGTTGGATGATAACTGTGGAGGTGCTGGCCTCAGTAAATGGTGGTAGACAAACTGAGGCTCTGAGGAGACCTGGGCCCCATCCCAGCTAAGGGGCTCTTCGCATGAGTGGTTGGAAAAAGGAGTGAGCAGACAAAAGCAGCAATCTGTCCCTGGTATAATCCACCCTGCCTCTGGCCACTAGAGAAGAATAAGGTGGGATTCTGGAGCAGAGGACGTCCCCTACGTGCCTTCTCATGAAGCATAACTCCCACCCAGTGTACTTTATAGGGTTTCACTTCAGCAGGAACACAATACAATTGTACAGGTCTGTACATACTTCCGCATGCATTGGTAGAGGGATTCATCTCAAGGATTTCCCAGACTGATTGTCAGCTGTGCAGGTCTTCATGTGTACAGGTACATAAAGTGATGCGTGGAGAGAGGCATATGCACAGGTTGAATCAAGCAGGAATGTCTCTTCTCTTGGAGTCCTATAGTCCCAGGTCAGAGGTAATTGGAAACAAGATGGGTGTCCCCCAATCTCCCTCTGAGGCCCAGGAATACTAAGGGATGAGACCTGTTCTCTTCTTGTGGGTCTTGAGAATAGGCCAGAGCTTTAGCCTTCAATGTTTAGCGGGACTTCAGATTCTTGCTGACTGCTTGGGAAGGGAGACTACTGTATTTTTAGGCTCCTCCCACCTTAGCCCAGGAGCACGTGGGGCTGTTGGTGGTATCCTGCCCTGACTATGCCAAGAGGATTGTGGGCAGCTTTGGAAGTGGAGAGCATTTCTGTGAGTCAGGGTTCTGTGGTTCAGGTCTCTTGTACAAACCAGCAGTAGCCACATGAGTAGCTTCTACTTTGGAAAGCTGTCTAGCCAAGAACCAGTGAAAGCAATCTTTGTTCATTGCAATATCTTAGTTCATGGCTGCCGAGTTGACTGTCCAGCAAGTTTTCAGAGGCTGTAATTCTCATCGGAGGAGATTGCTCATCTTCCAGGGAGCTGCTGCTGGTGGAGTCGAACCATGTGTCTTTGGGTTGGAACCGACCCTTAGCAGATCCTCCTGCGGGTTTTCAGAGGCAGTTAATTGCAGGGGAGGAGATTGCTCACCTGCCATTGAGCAGCTGGTGGATTCTAACCGTTGCCTTCAGGATTGCAGTTCAGGTTCTAGGCCAGTAGAGCTCCTTAGTGCTGCCCTTTTAACCAAGGTAGGAGAGTTTCACCCCTTGACTTTATTATTGAATAAAATCTTTTGCTAACATTTCTGTATTTAGATGAAATGTATTTCTTGTAGCGAGCACTGATCCATATGGAATTGCACTGCTAACCCAAAGGCAGAGCCTCTTTGGTGGTTTGAATCCACCAGTGACTCTATGGGAGAAAGATGAGCAGTCTCTTCCCATGAGAACCCCAGAATTGACTTTAGAAACCCCTCAGAGGGCAGTGAAAGTTTCTGGTAACAGGGTGGGAAAGGGCCCAGCAGGTGGAGCTGCTGCCTCTTTGCTGGGATTAGTTCTCTGGTGTGTTGTCCACCCACCTAGTACACTTTGCTTCTGTTAAAAGCCGCCTTGCACTCCCTACAAATGCTTGCTTTTATTACATATGAGACTGTGGGAGAGGGCACTGTGAAAAGAGCTTTTCTCCCCCTGACACTGAGATTGGTGTGGCCCCAAGAGGAAGCCTCAAGAAGGAACGGCAAAGGCTTTTATGGGTTCATTGGTAGTGAGGACCATGTGTGAAGCTTATCTCCCATGTTTCCCAAAGAGTGGTTTCACCAAGACCTAATAGGGGTCTCCACGTGCGTTTCTATTTGTACCTTTCTGTCTCTCCCCATGCTGCTGACTGTGGGGCACTGAGCAATTAGAGCTGCAAGTCCTCCAACAGGGAAGGCAGCCAACAGACGCAGACTCACTCTGCCTACCTGTGGAGGCCGGTGAGGCCAGGCCTGTTGGGACTTGAAATAGTGAGGCAAGGAGGAGTGTGGTGCTGGCCTCCCTCCCTCCTCCAGCTCTCTTGGCATGCCAGTTCCTGGAGCCTCATGCACAGGGTGTTGGGGAAGGGCAGGCTGAAGCTTGGGTGGGAGTTCTGGCCCAAAGCCTCAGGTGAGTGGAAGAATTGGGGGTGAACCTGAAGTACCAGTCTGCGGGCTGAGCTGGCAGCTGCTTCCTGAGGTCAGAGGGTGCATGCTCCCTAGCCAGCCAGGTCACGTGGCTTCCCTTGCTAGCAGAGCTTCCACCCAGCTCCGTGGGTCTGTCTCAGCATCTAGTGTGAGGAAGGATCAGACAGAAGCTATGAAACAATGACAGGCAGAGCTTCCTCTCCCAAGTCCACCAATTCAGAGTGAAAAGCTGGAAGAGGCTTGGAGGTTCATGCTTCTGCTTGTTCTCTAGTCAGAGGACACAAATCTCTTCTGCTTTCCCCTGTATGATGATGAATTTCACTTCACCATTTGATTGAGAACTCTTGTCCTACTCTATCTCTCCTAACTGAAGTTCATGCCTCATTCTCTCTGTCCGGTTTTGTCCATTTTACTTCATGGCTCCAGTGATAGTAATGGCTTTTTCTTTCAGGTGAGGGGGTGCAGGCTGCTGGGTGGCTTTTAGAGTCTGGAGGATAGGGGTAGAGACTGGCACCTAGTAATTTCTAGGCAAGAGATCTATCCTGGAACTGCTGTGTTTGGGGCTAAGAGAAGAGTGGGAAGGGAACCCTTCGCTCTCCCCTGTCCCCTGTCACCTGATGGCCTTGCTTAGATCATAAGTGTTAATGAAACTGGTGCCCTGGAGGCAGCTGGGCAGCCCCCGCTCTGCCCTGAATCTGCCTGACTCATTTACAGCTTTCTTTCAGTTACCCCAAAGGCTGCTCACTGAGGTGACAAGTGGAGGGGGTTGGTTTCAGGTTTCATGTTTTTACATTACTGGGTGGAAAGTAAAAAACAAAACAAAACAAAATAAAACGTTTCCAAAACCAGCTTCTACAGCAGAAATGCATCCTCAGAACACTGAAAATTTCCCAGTCTTCTGTGCACGTCTCTGACTGGACTGATGGTGGGGTTAAAAGTAGAGCTGGCTTGATCAGTGTTGAGGGCAGCCCCTTTAAAGGGGCAGCACCTGCCCTCCTGGTTAAAGGCAGGGGAGGACCTGGGCAGGGCCATCCAGCTCAGGAACCTTCTAGAAATAGGACTTCAGGATGAGGTGGCACCAGGAATAGGCAAGATTCTCCTCCTGTCAGGAAGCCCCTGGCTGATTTGGTAGCAGGAGGTCTGGGGCAAGTGTCCCTCCATCAGAGAGGGCTCTGAAGATAGAGTGGTAGGTGGAGATGCAGGGCCCATCTGGTGCATGGAGACTTGGGGGTTCCACCTCCTCCTGTCACTGACGGGTAGTATTATAAGCCACCCTTCATTCCCAACAGGGGCAGATGGCCTCTGGCAGATGGGGACTAGGCGGACCCTTGTTTAGATGGGCTTTCTGGTTTCAGCCTGGTCCCCCTGGCTAATAACACCATCGGAGGGCAGTGACAAGATCTTTTGTGTGTGGGTATGTATAGGCAGTGAGTTCCAACTTTGCCAGGTCATTCTAAAGGGAAATAAAACGAGCACCCCCAACATAGTAGGCGTGTGTTGGAGTTCACTCAAGTTAGCCGTGCATTAGCGGCAGGTGACCAGGGCCTCCGGCACTGCCCACCCGCCCAGGCTCCTGGAGTAGACCTGGTTAGTTCTCTAGAGAAAGTGACGGTGGGCGGATGGGAGTCTCAGCCTGACTCGAAGGATGCAGACCCCCTGCCAGGTCCCCAGGGCCCGCGGCCTGGGCAGCCGCTCCTCCCCAGGACGCGCCGTTTATTATGCGCTCCTGCTCCCTCACCGCTCAGGCAGGCAGCGGCCTTCATTAGCGGAGGAGCTGGGGTCTGTTTTGGCTGCCTCATCAGCATCAGTGAACTGCGTCCCTGCGAGATTTGATACAATTTAATTAACCTAATTAAAAGCTCTGATTGCAGAGATGATTGGGGTAGCGCCAGCAGCGACTGCATATTTATAATGAGCTGCAAGGTGTGGGACCGCAGCCAAACGCCACGCATCCTAATGAGCGGGAGCCGGGAGCCAGGGAGCGGGAGAGGGAACGTTTATTTTTGGCAACAATGCCCATTGCCTCCCTGCCAGGGAGTCAGAGACCCGGGAAGCGCAGACGGACCTGCCCACCGTGCTCTTCCGCGCTAGGTGGAAGCAAACCGTGCGCTCTCCACGCGTTCGGCGTTTCGGTGCTCCTGGGCACCCCCACGAGCACACCGAGCTGCATTTGCTGTTTGCAGAGTGGGGGTTGGGACCCCAGTCATGCACTTTTCCTGCCTCCTTCGTCTCTGGGAGTCGGGAGCTGCCTTCAGAACCGTGAGCCCTAGAGTGAGGCAACATTTGGGCCCAGCCGAGCCACCTCCTTTCAAGGCTCTGGATTCCCTGGGCTGGCTGGCCCCTCAAACTTGTCAAGTCAGAGGTTGGCAGGAAACTGGGGAAGGGGCTGGATGTCCAGGGGTCCCGGAAGGTCCTAGACCTGGGGCAAACAGGAGAAACGGGTGAGAGTTCCAGTTACTTGGAAACCTCATACTGCGTCCCCATTTCCTTGCTCCTTTCCGAGGACCCTGCCCAGAGATGGGCAGCTCCCTTGGGAGGCTGGCGCTCTCTCGTGTGTTCGTTCTCTCTCTCTCTCTCTCCTTCTGTCTGGGGACTCATGGTTTGTCTGACTCAGCGTTTCCGCTGTAAATCACATCTAATAATAACGAGAGTGAGAGCGGTGGTAAAGATGCTGTGGGTGAAGGGGGCAAGGGTGAGAAGGGGCGTGCTGCCCAGGTGCAGGGGTGTGTGAGTGTGTGTGTGTGTGTGTGTGTGTTTGTGTGGCGACGGGGCGGCAGGACTCGGGGCTGGGCTTGGAAAGCCACTGTCTGTGGGGATGGGGAGTGGGGAGAAGGTGGGAGCAGCCCTCTGCCCCACCCCCAGCCCTGTTCCAAGCGTGTGTAGGTCACGAGCTCAGGCGGGCTGGCCCAGCCCCCCAGTGCTTTGAGCACCCGCCAGGACAAGATGAGATTTGTCCCCAGCCCACCTTGCAGAGCTGCAGCTGTTTGGCTCCCTTATCAATCTTCTCTGTGGGTTTAATCATCTCTCTGTCATCCTGCTGGGGCAGCCCTCCCCTTGCTGTAGCCCCCAGAGGGGTGGCAGCTTCCCAGCCCTGCTTCCCTCCAATCTTTTTCCTCTAGATACAACCCTTTTTCCTCACCTTAAGTCCCTTGCTGGAGTCAGGGATATGGACCAGAGTGGCTTGGCCCCAGGATTTCTCTTGGTGGGGAGGAGTGTCTCTGTTTTTGCAAGGTGCCAGTAGAGATTAGGAGAGGGTAAAAGTGGTACTGGCATTCCTGGGTGGCACAAATGGCTTGTGTTCGGCTACTAACTGAAAGATTAACAGTGTCAACAATGACATGGAAGAAAGGTCTGGTGATCCACTTCCTTAAAGGTTACAGCTCTACTGTGCAACACGTTGGGTCACCATGATGTGGAATCAACTCTTTGCCAGCAGATAAGATAGTGCCAATAGAAGATTTGTTTTGAAGAATAAGTCCTCACGATCGTTGACGCCATCCTAGGCTGGGTAGGACAAGGCTTAGAAGTCCCAATCCAAGAGATTCTTGTGTAGGCACAGTATCCAGCCCCCCTCTTTTCCCCCAGTCCATTCGGACCTTTATCCACCCACAACTGTTCATCCAGCAGCTGCCAGCACTGGTCTCCTTCCCTGGGTGGGTCTGAGGGTCCAGGCCCCTTGGAGTGTTGTGGGGCTCAGGGGTCTGTGGGCTGGAACTCTGAGCCCACAGCTTTACATGCATCTTGGGCAAGAGGGTGCCCAGGAGTCAATGGGGCCTGTGTTGCGGTTCTGGCTGGGAGCCAGGGCACAAGGGGCACCAGGGCCTATCCCAGTGCTGACGTGCAGAATGGCCTTCAGGGCAACTCTTCACCCTGCTCCACTTTGCTCTCTACTCCCCGCACCCCTACCCCAACCCTTGTGGAATGGGAAGAGGGAATTGCCCAGGATAAGTGTATATGTCCTTCCAAGGACCATGAGAAAAGAGGACCCTTCCTCATTCTGTTCTTCTTGCTCTATGCAAAGGGAAGGCCATTTCCTCCCCATTTCTCATAAAGGATCATACAAAGACCCAAAGAGAGAGAGGGCCGAGGGATTTGCTGAGAGACCTTGAGGGGACCAAAGGTGCTGGAGGGGCAGCCCCTCAGCACAAGGCTGGGTGCTGGGAGACAATGGTGTGTTGATGAGGTTCTGGTCCTGGTCTCACATGACCTGACCCGGGGGTGGGTGGATCGCACGTGGCTGGGCAGCCTGGGCTGACCTTTGGTCGCTGGCTAGGGAAGAGAGGAAGTCATGAAGCCTTCCTGCCCACTCAGTGCCCTGGGCACCCTGCCACCTCCAGCCCAGAACTGCCCCCTGGACACATTCACTCTGCCTTCAATCCACTTTCTTCTTCCCATTCTCTGCTCCTCCCCGTGTGAGGGTGAGTGTGTGTGCATATGTGTGAACGTACATGTCTGTGGGAGGGTGAATAGGGAGAGGCATGGCGGATGAAGGACAGTGAGAGAGAAAACCCCTAGGATGTCTTCCCAATCAGGGATAAAGACTTCGTGTCCTCCACTGAAGGGCAAAACTGGAGATGTGCCCATATGTGCAGCTGGAGACACGTGTGCACATATCAAGGGTGGTGCCTCCGTCTCCACCTTGTCCCTTGATTTGTGTCCTCTCTGATGGTAGAGAAGTGAGTTCAGTGGACGCTTTCTTACAGCTCCAGCTGGAGCCAGAACCCTTTCTCTGGCACAGAGCCAGGGCATCACTTTGTAAAGGAAAAAGGAACACTTTTTTGGGGGGTTGTGTAAATATTGTAACCAGCTGAATTAACGAAATTAATTGAATTAGCTAAAAATTACCATTCAGTGAGGAAGCAAGGCATGCAAGTGTATGTGTGTGTGTGTCCATAGCAACACTGAGAGTTGTACACAGTCAAAGGTAGGCAGAGGGAAAGTCAATCTACAGAGGGAGACGTGTCTGATGGCGCTCATTCACTCATCTGTGAATCTTGATGGGGTTCAGTCTATGTGTCCTTTTTTTTTTTCCACCAAGATGCTAAGGTGGATGTAGCAAAAGGGGTATGGAAAGAAACTCCTCTACAATTTCTAGGGAATTGAGGGTCAGGCCTTCTGAGATGGGAGCAAGAACCCTGCATGGATTTTTTTTACATTTTTACTTTATACTGGTTTACTCACAAAGTTGTAGACATTGTCTTTTCACACCAGATCGTCCCCATTTCCTTAACCCACCTCTCCCTCCACTCATCAAATTGCCTGCACAATTTTCTTGATGCAGCAGTTTGAAAGGGGGCCTGTGGCCCAACTTCACCAGATACCGCCACAAATATTACACAAGCAGTTTTTAACAAATTTAGTGTAGTTCTATCCTTTAAGCAAAACAGAACAACAAATATTAAAAAAATTAAAGCAGAGCCATCTATTTGTATGTCTTTTTGGTGGCCCTGGGGGAATCTGGGGGGAAGCAGCGCTGAGACTGGATGGCATAGGGTGCAAGGTGATGTTGGGAGGCCTTTGAGTGAGAAGGGGACAGCGTGTATATCCTCAGGTTTATTATCTGGGTTTCTTTTAAGCCAGCACCTTCAAAAGGTTTGGCCAAGTAGTGTTCCAAACCAAACAAGCACCTTCTAGTTTCCACCCCTGGCCTCCCAATAAATCCTGTAAGTCCTGTCAGATAATGGAGAGAGTCTGGCAATGGTGTGCAGCACTGAAGCATCAAGGGTGAACCTCCAGGGACTGGGATGGAGGTGGGTGTTGCGGCTGGTCTGAGGCTGAGGTCAGCACTGGGATCTGAAGTTGAAGGCCAGTTGAGCAGTTGAGGGTGGGCCAAAGCCGGGTTTTTCAGGTTGAGTGGGCCAAGGCATCTGTCTCAGGCTTGACATGCGTCTTAGCAGCCTGTTTGTGGAGATCAAGGTAGATGTTCACCCCCAGTGAAGAGAATGTGTGGTGTCGCTCTCCCTTACAGAGAGGTGGGACAGGCCCCCTCCTCCCGCTCCCCACAGCTGAGCAGAGTCATACATCACCAAGGGGCCGGGGCTCCTAGATGTATTGCCCTAATACGTCGCTATAGCAACCCCACTCTAATCCTGCATTATTCTAATGTGGTGCCCCCCCCCACTGTGATGTATAGCTTGGGTCTCAGAGCTGCTTGGCCCTACTCTGAGAGTCAGTTTCCAGAACCCTGGGGATGGGTGGGTCAGAGGCTGGCGTGGCTTCTTTGGGCCCCATGTTGTTTCTCCTCACCATGTGTGTGGCTTTCTTTGTGAAACTGGGTGTGGAGGTGGAGTTTGGCCCACTAGCCCACAGCCTGCCTGCCTAGTGAGGGGAAGTGGCAGGTCATGCATCTCTGGCCCTGGCACACGAGCGCCTGACACACCGACCCACGCCAGCCTGACTGGCCTGGGGAACTGAGGCCTAGTGGTTGGGGGACAGGGCAGGACAATGGCTGCATTCCGGTTGTCAGCTACAGGCCTCCATTGTTCCTTGGACACTGCCTGCTTGAGGGCCTCAATTCTGGCCCTCACCCTGCGTGGGGCGTAGGATGCTCCCTGGACTACTCCCCCAGGGACCATAGAGGGGTGATTCATGGGGTGGCCAGGGCATAGCAGGCCCCAGCTGTGCCCAGATTCTGGGAGGCGGGAAGGGGGCGACTGAGGGTTGTTTGTGTCAGGGGAGGGGAAACTGAATAGCCCGAAGACTCAGGGCCATGGACGCCAAGCCACGTCATCTCCTACCACTTGTTGTGTGTGGGCTGGACAGAGAGGACCCATTGTCAGAGGGGCAGGGCCACCCAGACTGGAAGGGAAGTGAGAACCCAGAGGGGCCACTTTACAGTGGAGAAGACCCTTAGCCCACCCCACACATGGCACTAGTGGGGAAATTTGAAGTCCAGAGGGTGTTGGGTACTTATTTAAGGCCACTCACTAGTTAGGGATGGATCTGAGACCAGAACATTTCCCCTCTCTACCTGTCCTTTCAGCAGATAGGAAACTGAGCCCCAGTAGTGATCTTGGCAGAAGTGACAGATCTTGGCAGTGACCTTGACAGAAGTTATGTTCACAGGCTCCTTTCTCTCTTCCACTTCTTTTGAAATCTCTCTGTGTCATCCCTCGTGGAAGAAACTAGAGCTAAGAGGAGTCTTGGGTTCATTCATGCAGGAGCCACACCACACTTACCATACCTTCTGTGGATCTTGAGGATCAGAGTGGAGCATGGAGTTCCCAGTGCTCCTTAAGAATCATGTTCCTAGCACAAAAGAATCCTGGAGACACACTAGAAGTCATCATTTTCCTTCCAAGCAATTATACAATTTGGGACTTCACATGCCTACCCTAAAAGACTGAGAGACAGGCAGAAAGCTAGTCCAGGAAGGCCTTGAGGACAAGGGCTTATCTTATTTATGTTTCTGGTGCTCAATGCAGGACTGAGCTGCTAATGTGGCTGAAAGGAGGATGAGTAATTCAATAGGTAGATGGTGGCTGGTTGAATGAGTAGACAGATGATTAGTTAGGTGGGTAGATGGATGAATGGATGGTTGAATGTGTGGAAGTGTGGGTTGTTGAACGGATGAGAAGATAATTGGAAGGAGGATGAATGGGTGCATGGGAGGATGCCCATTTTCTATTTTGAGGTCCAGAGACGACAAATAACCCAAGGGCGAGCCGTGGAGCCAGGTCTGGAGGCCAGAGCTCCACCTTTGAGGCTGGCTTGCCTTGTGGTGTGATTTGGGAGTCAATCTCTGGGCAGGGTTGGAATGGAACCAGGAGTTGAAGCCTGAAGGAATCGATGGCCAGATCAAGTCCCACAGAAGGTGGCTCCTCAGAGATTAGGGGTCTTGACCCTGAGTTGACTCTTCTGTTTTGAGGTCGAAGGAGGGGCATCAAGGTCATTGTTGGAAGAGTACCACATAGAGCAGGAAAAGGCAGACTTGTTTTCATGAGACAGTGCTGTGCTGGTTCTGACTTCTAGTGACTATAGACTACAGAACAAACCACTATCTCATCCTGTGCCAGCCTCACAGCCGTTGTGGCAGCCACTGTGTCAGTCTATTTTCTTGAGAATCTTCCTTTTTTTTTCCCCCGACTGTGAGAAACATGACATCCTTTGCCGGGGACTGGCCTCTCCTAACAAAGGGTGAATGGATGGGGCTGCATGAGATTGCAGGCCCTGAATGAGGAGCCCCTCAGATTAACTCTTACTCCGTATTCATGATCACATGTTATAAAGACTTTGCCGAACCTGAGGGTGTTGTCTCCCAAGAACCCAGTTCACGGCCCTAATACTCAGGAGTGAGGCTCAGCGAACCCTTGATGGATACATGGATTTGGCCCAAAGAGACATAAGTGATGAATGGGCTGGGTGACTATGTCCACCACTAATTTTCTGGGTCATCTTGAGCAAACTGCTCTGTGTTCTTGGGCCTCAGTTTCCTCATCTGTAGGCTGAAGGTGGTGATCTTAAGCCTTTCCATCCAGTGTGGGTTTGAAAGTGATGGGAAATATATCTATGGAAGGAAAGGTACAAGACATTTTTCGGTACTGCTTCATCCTAGCATTAATATAATAAAATATGTTGTACACATAAAGGTATTTTTACAGTTAACATTTAATGTGCTCTTACAATGTGCCAGGCTCTCTTCTTAAGTGTTTATGTTTATCATCTCTCATTGAATCCTCACAGCCATCCTGAGAGGTCTTTATTTTACAGATGAGGAAACTGATGTATGGAGAGTTGAGACAGTTTGCCCAAGGTCATGTGAGTAGCTGGTAGTTCAGCCAGAATCAAATCCTGAGTCTATTCCAGAGCCCACGTTCTTAGCTTCTTGATGTGTTTGCTCCATGTGTGGCAGCTGCAAATGACATGATTAGAAAGGCTCCTTGACCTTGTTAATGAGCCAGGCACGTCATTGAACTTCTCTGAACCTTGAAACAGTTCATTACCTGGTTGTGGGGTGGAAGAGATCCCAGCTATGTAGGTCTAACACCTTTGTCCCCAACTTTTATTCTGGCCCACTCTTGAATTCTAGAACCTTCTCTGCTCTGGGCACAAACTCAAATCCTGAATACCACTGTCTTTAAAAAGGGATGTGGGGGAAAAAAAAATAATAAAATCTACGGACCAGGAAGTTAGAGAAAATGGGCTTCGTTCCAGGTCCTTGTAGTAACTGGAGCCCCTAGATGGTGCAAATGGTCAATGTGCCTGCTGCTAACTGAAAGGTTTGGTGGTTCAAATCCACCCAGATGTTCCTTGTAAGAAAAGCTTGGCAATCCCCTGAAAACCAAACCAAACCAAACCAAACCAAACCAAACCAAAACCCAACAACAAACAAAACCCAGCCACTGAAAACCCTATGGGGCATAGTTGTCTTTGGACACACGTGGCGTTACCATCAGTCGGAATCAACTCGATGGTAAGTTGTATGGAATCATCAGCTGTGGAGAGGGGACATCCAAATAAGCCTCTTTCTTCATCCGTTATATAACATCAACCAGTTTCTTCATCTGTTACAGGATATATAACATCAACCAGATTTCCCCCCCCCCCTTTCTGTTATAGGATATATACATAGGATAACTGAGGTGAGATAATGTAAATGAAACTCAAAGTGCTGGATAAGTACAGTATGACTTAGAGCAGAGTCTATGGTGCATCTCAGTCCCCCCCCCCCCGTTGTATATAATCAAATCAGATCCGACTGGCACAGGAGGAAACTGTCCCTCCTTCTCCAGTGAGGCATTTGGTAGATTTAAACTGCATGCCTTTGGGATTGCAGAGCAGCAATGGAGTCTATGGTGAAAGTTTATTAAAAATCAAACCCCACACCTGTTTCTGTTGAGTCAATTCTTACTCAAGAGAAACACATGTTTACAGAGTAGGATTTTTCTGTAGGACTGTCTTGTCTGTAATCTTTAGGGAACCAGATCACCCGGCTTTCTTTCCAGGGTGCTGCTTGGTGGGCTCGAACCACAAATATTTATTAGTTGTTGTTGTTGGTGGTGCCATTGGGTTGAGTACAACCCAAAGCAACCCTGTGAACAACAGATCTGAACCCTGTCCCATCCTGCGCTATCCTCACACCTCCTGACACACTAGAGTCCATTGCGGCAGTTGCTGTGTCAATCCACCTGGTTGAGGGTCTTCATCTACTTGACTGACCCTCCACCTTTCCAAGGATGATGTCTCTCTCCAAGGAATAGCCTCCCCTAGCAACATGCCCAAAGCATGTGAGGCAAAGCCTCATCATTTTTTTCTCCGAAGAGTACTCTGGCTACACCCTCTCCAAGACTTATTTGTTCATTCTTTTGGCCATCCATGGGATGTTCAGTGATCTTCTCAAACACTACAACTCAAAGGCATCAATTCTTCTTCTGTCATCTCTATTCATTGTCCGTCTCTCAGATGCATAGCAAGAGCTTGGAAAGATCATGGTCTGGATAAGACATTCCTTAGTCTCCAAACTGACATCATTACTCCTCAATAATTTGGAGAGGTCCCTAACTGCAGACTTTTCCACTGTAATATGTCTCCTGATTTCCTCACTGCTGGTACCAAAGATGTTAATTATGGATCCAAGTAAGATGAAGTTGTTACAGTTTAATCTTTTCTCCATCTATCATGATGTGCCTATTGGTCCAGTGGTAAGAATCTGTTTTCTTGACACTGAGAAACAATCCAAATTGAAGGCTGCATTCTTGGATCTTTTGCAACAATTTCTTAAAGTCCTCCTCACTTTTAGCAAGTGAGGTTTTGCCATCAGCATAATGCAGGTTATTGATGAGTTTCCCTCCATTCCTGATGCCATATTCCTCTTCATATAGTCCAGCTTCTCGAATAATTTGCTCAGCATACAGATTGAATTGGTATGGAGAGAAAATCCAAGCCTGACGTACTCCATTCTTAATTTTAAACCGTGCAGTGTTTCCCTGTTCTGTTTGCACAGTAGCCTCCTGGTCTAGATATAGGTTTGGCATGAGTACAATTAAGTGATCTGGGATTCCCAGTCTTCTCAATATTAGCCATAACTTATTATGATCCACACATTTGTACCTCCCAGGGAACTTGCAAGTTTATGACATGTTTTCCCCCCCTCTGTTCACTTGCCGCCTGAACGTCATTCACATTGGCCTGTCTAGAACCTATAATGAAACAGCTCTCAATGATTACCTACTTAGGCTGTTGCTTTTGTTGTTATGTGCTATCAAGTCAACTATGACTCACTGCAACCCTATAAGCAATGGCTCTGACCTGCCCTATCCTGAGCCAACCTCACTGTCTCTGGCACACCTGACCCCATTGCCACAGTCACTACTGTCGATCCATCTCAAACAGGGTCTTCCTTTCCTGCACTGACCCCCTATCCTTCTAAGCATGATGTCCTTCTTCAAGGACTTATCATTCCTGGAACTACTGGCACATATACTGTCTCACTTAATCATCAAAATAACCCTAATATAGATATCACCATTTTTAGCCTACCAGGAAACAGAACACAGAAAGGTTAAGTAGTTGGCCTAAGGCCGCACAGCAGATAAAAAGTGAAGTCAGGATCTGGAGTGAGGTCTGGGAAAGCCTACAGCCCACATGCTCACATGGGGAGCTTCCTGAGGGACTTTGATGAGGATGGGAAGTGCATGACCCACCATGTGGCTGAAGAAGGCCAGTAAGTCCAGCCCTTCCTGTGAGCTGCTGAGGTCAGCTCTGCCAGCTTCAGAGTCGATGGAGCATCCCCTGGCAGGGTCTGCCCAGCCCTTGGGAAAAGCCAAGGGCAAGGACAACATCCCACCTCAAGTAGGGCTGAGTCTAAGTCTGCTCTGGCTGTCGCTCCTGTTCAGAGCTGAATAATCTCGAGCCTTTGAAGAAGGATTTCTGAAAAGCCATCAGGAGTGAATCATTGACTTGGGGAGGCGATGAATCAACGGGGAGTTCATAAAACGGCAAATGAATCGGGTGTGAGAGCGACAGAGCCACTGCTATTCCCCAGAACCCTCCGGGGACGGAGAGCTGAGAGAAAAGAAATAAAAATAACACGGGGCCTCACGCCTGCTACAAACCCCAGTCAACCCCTCCTTTCATAAGGAAAGACAGAGTGGGGCAGAGGGACGAGCCCCACTGGTGGGCGCTGAGGGGCCTGAGGGAGGCTTTCGGGCACTCCCAGCTGCCTGGGTCCAGGCTGCGGGTGTAATTAGCAAATGCCTTTTTCCTCGTCTTTTCAGGAGCCCTCACAAGAAAGAACACTGATTTTGACGAACACCCAAAATAATGTGAGATCAGGCACCATGCATTATGCATGAGGTCTGATTTAACATGAACATTATTTCTTGTGTACGAGACCATATGCCTCCGTGCTGTCTCTGCAGCCTAATAATACCCAGACCCACCCTGGTCAGGTTCAGCAGAGACATGTCCACTGGTGAATGTGTGTGTGTGGGGTGGGGGTGGAGTCTCTGCCTCCTGGGACAGAGCTTATTTGAGGAGAGCCCACTCAGATGCCCTGATGTGGGTGAGTAGTGGGAGGTGGGTCGAGCCCCTGGAGAAACACCAGGGAGCTGGGGGTGGGTGTAACAGTGTGAAAGTGCCATTGTATGTGTGTGTACGTGTGTGTGACATCAGGAGCCCATGACTAGGTGATGCAAAGCTCATATGCATGGTGATGTGGGTGCATGTGCAGAGCTGAGGTTTTGCTGCACGAGATGGATGGCGGCAGGGACGGATAGATCTAATTGCTGTGTGTGTTTGTATATATACACGCATATGTATGTGTGGGGGTGTGTGTTTAAAAAATAAGATCACACATACATACAAACACACAGCCTAACTTTAATTATCTGAACGGAGCAGCAAGAGATCTGGGAGGAGCTGGGACAATGATGGGCAGGGATGTGTTTGGAAAGCGGTTTGTGGGGTAAGTGCTTGGAAATCCTGAGCGAAGGGGACCTCATCAGTGCTATAAAGGGGGTGTGTGTGTGCCTAATTGCATATCCCAGTGTCAGGTATCTGGAGACTCCAAACTGCTTCCGGCCAGCGCTGGCACTGGACAAGAAGCTGTACTACAATTCCAAAGGCACACAGTTTAAGGCCACAAGCTGTTCCATGGGAGAAGGATGGGCAATCTCCTCCCATGTGATTAACTGCTTCTTAAAACCTGCCAGAGGTTCAGCTATGGGTCGATTTGACTCTATGGTACACAACAACAACAACAACATGGTCATGGGTGTGAGTGTGTATAAAGGAGTGAGTTGGGGAGGTTTTAGCAGGCTTGCGAGGAGGGACAGTGGTGGTCATGACTGGGAGAGCTAGAGAAGTAATGAGCGAAAGAAGGATGGGGAATTTCTGAGAGTGGCTTGTATGAACCGGTGAGGTGGTGGATTGAGGGGGAAGGGTCACAGGAAGAATGTGTGCACATATGTTTGTATGTGTATGGTCCAGGATTACTTCCTTGGGAAGCTAACGTTGCTTCAGCTCTTCCACAATGTAGCCTACTTGAAGTTGTTTTGTCTGGAGGGGAACGTTCAATCCCATGGTGGCCTTGCGGTCTGCTGTCATGTCCCAGTGAGGGACCAATAGAGGGCAGTCCTCCCACACGGAGGCCTCAGAGGTGGCAGTGAGAGAGAATCTGAGAGGTTGGCAGAACACTCCAGTGTCCTCAAATAATCCAGGCAGGGACCAAATCAGTGGCTCTGGCTGCTTTGGGCCGGCCTGTAAGCTGTGCTCTTCAGTAGATGACCATCATTGTGAAGCTAGGAGGAGTGTCTGGACTGGATGCCCAGCCTCCCTCGTTTCCCCCTGTTCAGGTGGGGATTTTGCTGGAAAGGGCCCCAGGAAGGGCAGCGGCTTATCCCTCAAGAAGCTATAAGTGAGCGGCTGCGGCCGGGGCTGACCTAGTCCTATGGACACTCAATCGAGTCCTGGGGCCATGGCGTGATTATGAGGCTTGTGCTGTCTAAAACATACCCCAGGAAATCTTCCTGGAGTGAGATAGGAGGATACAGGTGTCCTCAGGCTCGGGGAGTTCTGGTGGCCTTGTCGGTAGGGAGGTGCTAACCCAAAGGACATGCTTCTCTAAGCAGTTCAAACCCACCAGTGGCTCTGAGGGAGAAAAAAGGACACTTTCATTCTTTTCAATCTACTGCTTTAGAAATCCAATGAACACAGCCTCAGACACCCAGTGGAGGGTCAGCTGTTAGTATGACTTTGTGTTGGGGCTTTGTTTGTGTGTATGTGTTTAAATTAAAAGAGTGCTCAGAGCTCTGGTGGCCCTAATAGGTGAGGTGCTGCATTGGCAACCCAAAGGCACATGGTCTGGATCTACCAGCTGCTCTGAAGGATAAAGACAGGCAGTCTCCTCCCATTCGATTTACTGCTTGTGAAAATCTGCAGGCGGGTTAGCGATGAACTGGTTCTGAGTTGAGGGCACACAACAACTGCAGCTTTAGGGGAGGCTGTGCTGCGCAGTCAGGCTTCCTGTTCAAGGCAGGGTGCGTTCAGATCACAAGAGCCACCTTCCTTTCCCATGTTGGCCAAACTCCACCCTACAAATGCCACCCCCTAGCTCGAAGCATTAACAGTATGGCGTGGATTCCCTCCCCACCCTGCTTCTGGAAGCAACCATGGATTTGCACACATCTTAGTAGACACATGTGTTCACACACATGGGGGGAGGGGATCTCTGACTACTAGACTATGTGCCAAAACTGACCTGAGGACCATTTGCTCCAAGTGAGAAGAGGAGAGAGGTGGAATCAGAAAACTCCAAACCTGCTAGAGAAATCTTTGACTTCCTCTGAAGTCCACGCTAAGGGCATCTGCCTCTCTTGAACGAAAGGAAGTTCTCATTAGCAAGCAGGTGGATACACGTACACATAGGGTGGAGAGACCAAGGTGAGGCTGAGCTGACTCTACATTTCCTAAACTCTCGTCTATCCATGGGGTGAGGTTTGATGGGACACAGTATGTCTCTCCTTGTGGTTTTCTCCTTTATAAAGACAATCTTGCCGCGATTCCTCTTATTCACCCCTAGGCAGAAGAATGGGGGAGGCAGCCCTGGATTTCACATCACCCATGTCCCTGCAGGTAGCTGGTGTCTCATTAAACAAAATTTTTGCAAAGTGTAAGCTTGCTTTCCATCCCTTTCTCCCTACTTTTTTCTTTTTGTTCTACTCCTCAGCTGCTGCAGGTTCTTGGGAAGCCCGCTTTGTTTTGAGTTGACTTGCTTAAATAATAAACCTACCCTCTTGTATGGGATTAAGCAGACAATTAGGAAATCAATCAATCAATTGGTGTCAGCTGCAGGCTGAGGCCAATGAAAGGCCCATCTCTCTAGTCCTCATTCCCAGCCTCAAAACCTGCTGAGGCTCAGAGGGGTGCCAGTGGCGGGAGCTCGGGGCTTCTTTTGCTTCCATTTCAGGGCTTGAGATTGGGACAAATCCAGAAAGGGAGAATTCAGGAGACGCGTAATTGCTTCCAAGTTGCATGCTTTGGGGAGGAGGAAGTGACAGGCTGGGGTTGGGTGGCCAGTGGCACCCAGCTGTGTGTCCCCCATGCTGGCCAGTCCCCAGTGAGCACTGGGAAGGCCCACTGACCTAGCAGCGTGGGGAATGGCAGAGACAGGGACATGATGCCAATTACAGGGCTAATAGTTCACTAGGCTGGACTAAAAGGGGGAGAACAGAACTAAAGAAGCAGTGAAGAAGAGGCAAGCCTTTGAAAATAGCAGCAGCTGCCTTTGTACTCTCAGAGACAATTTTCCCCACGACTGAGTTGCAGATTCCAGAAAGTGACCGAGAACTCCTAGCATGGCACAGGCATCCTGAGCCTAGTGACCAGTCAAAGACTGTGACTTGAAGGGCTAGAGAATGCATCTGTGGGCATCTCATGTCATGGCTGGAGCTAAGGTGGCTCCCAGGCCTGGGTTTGGCCAGGGTCCCTAGTGGGACGGTCGTGAGCACCCTGGCCAGGGCCATAGGCTTCTCCCCTGCCAAGTGAGAGTGTCTTCACAGTGTTAGAGAAATACTACGGGTCCCCCAGAGAAGGGGGAAAAGAACTGCATTTACCGAGAAAGCAGAAATATGGTTTATTAGTATTTTAGAGAAAGGTTGCTTCTATTTAAAAGGATTCCAAAAAACCCCAAGCTCTTGATTGGGATACAGGTAACCTTGGGTTTTGGGTTGAAATCCTAACTTGCCTCAACCCATCCTGAACCCTCAGGGATGCTGGTGCTGAAGGCTTGAGAGGGGCTGCTGTCCTCCCACAGGCAGAAGCAGCATGCCCTAGGTGGGGTGGGGGCTATGAGGGGCCACCCCTGGAGAGATGCCAGGTCTTTCTAGTGACACAATTATCTGTGCCTTTGCTTCTCTCCAGGAGAAGCTAGGGCAGGTGGCTTGTTGAAAGTAGGACTGGCTTTGCCCAAGCAAGCAAGCAAGGCAGGCTCCCTCCTCAGGCTGACGTTGCGCTGAGGAACCACCAGCCCGATCTCTATCTCAGCCCTTAGGACTCTGTACAGATCCAGGTGGGCTTGGGCATTATTTGTCTGTGGGTAGAGATGCAAGCTGAGATGCGGTGATGGGGCTCAAGATGCCATCTGCCCTGACACCCAGAACATCCAAGTTGGCCTGGTTGGGACAAGTGGAGCACAAAGTGAAACTAACATCAGGGGTTAGAGTGCTAGGAAGAAAACAGAGATGCCAGGCTGGTTCCAGTCAAGGCAGGCTTCTTCTATGGCCAACAGCCACTGGGTCAGATGGGAGGAACAGCTCTCCCCAGTTTAGGGTGGTGTCTGGTGGTTCTGGTCTGGTCTCAAAGTCTGCTTGTGGGAGGGAGATATGAGATAGCTTCACCTTCCTGAAAACGCATTCACCTGGGGCAGAGACCCAACTGTTGCCTAAGTAACAGGCGGTCCTAGCACTGGCCTGGAAGGCTCTGTGTGGTCACCTTCCGCCCACATCTTCTGGACTGCAGCTGGACTCCAGGACAGGTGAGCCAGGGAATCCCATGACTTCACCCCAAAACCAACCCAGCCCTGGCAGTAAAGAGGACAGGACACAGCCCTGGGGTACATGTTTATGTGAGTAATAAAATATTTACTATAACATAAATATAAAGGGAACTTCCCAGTCTACATTTTTTTTTCCAATAAAGATACAAAGAGGATGCACCAAAACATTGTTCCAAAAAAATTAATAAAAATAACAAAATTTAAATTCAAACTGTAACAAACAGAACAAGAGATGGAGAAAGGGGGAAGCTCCAAACACATCCAGAAAATAAATAGAGATGGGTCAGAAATCCGGAAATCATGAAAATATCTTTTTCAGATTAGTGGTGTACAAAATCCTGTAGGATGGGGTGTAGAGGGGTAACCCAGAAAACCAGAAATAAAAACCAAGCACAAAATGTTTCTTCTCCCCGCCAGTGTGTACATATCTCACATATTTACATGGTTCCCCCTCACCCTAAACTTGGGGAATTTCTATCCCTGCCTCCCCCGGCACCCTACATCCCACGGGGTCAGCGGCCTGGAAAGGGAGCCGAGGAAGCCGCAGAGAATCAGGCAGAAAGTTCCCGGGGAACGGCTTACTTCTACAGCTGGCTAAAAAATACCTCCAACTTTTCCAAGTTTCCTTTCCTAGTGGCCAAAAGGGCAGGGCCCCGAGAGCTCTGCAGGGCGGTGGTCAGTCTGCAGCCCGGTCCCCTTCGGGTGAGTGTGGGAGCGCAGACCCCTCCGGCGTGGCCGGGAACCAAGCCGGGGCTCGGATAAAACGAAACGAAAAAGGAACACTCGAATGTTTTGTGTTTTGTTTTGTTTT
>NW_006399799.1:8784018-8785985 GCF_000299155.1 Elephantulus edwardii
AAGGGGGAAAATAAATTAGGCTAGATTAAAGCTTTGGCTATTTCCTGCTTTATACACAGACGCGGCTCTCGCGGCCTCCCCTCCGGGGCCCCGATAAATACAGTATACAGCGATTTAAATTAAGGGCGCGGGCGGAGTTAGAAGGACCCCCGGAACCGAGAGGCTCCGCGAATAAATAAAAACCGTAAAAAACCAAGCCCGGATGAAGGGGAAAGGGGTGGGGCGCATCCTCAGGGGAGAGAAGAGGTGTGGAGCGCAGAAAGTGACAGCCCCCTGCCCTTTACCGGCAGGCTGGAGAGTCCGCGCCGGGGAGAGGGGATGGGGAACTCGCCTCACTTCATCCTCTCCCGAGGAATCCCTAACCCCGCACCGCGTTACCTGTCGCTGTGGGGAGGCCGCTGCCGGGATCCGGCCCCGAACAGCCCGGGGGGCAGGGGCGGGAATCGTCGAGGGGATGGGGACAGGGAGCAGGCGCCGGGCAGGATGCCCGAGGTGACTTGGCGCGTTCCGGATCTTCGCTTCTCTCTCCCAAGTCTCAGGCGACACTGCTTACCAGCAGGCTTCGCCGCTCGCCAAGAGAGGGTCGTCCGGGTGTTTGGTTTTGTTTGAAAGTTTCTGGGCATTTTTGTAAAATCCAAAGCAACCGAACAAAAAGAGTCCAGGCCGCACGGGAGGACTGCGCGCCCGCGCCTCGCGCCGGCGGGGGCCCGGCCCGCGGGGTCACTGCACCGAGCCGGGCAGTGTGTGATGGTGGTGGTGGTGCAGCGCGGCCGGTGGGGGCGGCGGGGGCGCGGAGGGCGGCGATGCGCCGCCCCCACCCGGTCCCAGCTCGCCGGGAGCGTAAACGTCGTCCATGGGCGGGTGGCCGGCACCGGCTGCCGGGGTCATGCGCTTTTCCTTCTGCCGCCGGTTGCAGAACCAGACGCGCACCACCTCTTTCTCCAGTTGCAGGCTGTCCGCCAGGCCTGTGATCTCGTGCGCTGAGGGCTTGGGGCACTTGAGAAAGTGGCTCTCAAGCGCGCCTTTGACCCCCACCTCGATGGACGTGCGCTTCTTGCGCTTCCGGCCCTGGGCCGCGATCTTGTCCAGGTTGGTGGGGCTGCCGCTGGACGAGTCGGTCTCCTCTAGCCACTTGTTGAGCAGAGGTTTGAGCTTGCACATGTTCTTGAAGCTCAGCTGCAGGGCCTCGAAGCGGCAGATAGTGGTCTGCGAGAACACGTTACCATACAGCGTGCCCAGCGCCAACCCCACGTCGGCCTGCGTGAAGCCCAGCTTGATGCGCCGCTGTTTGAATTGCTTGGCGAACTGCTCCAGGTCGTCTGAGCTGGGTGCGTCCTCGTCCGAGTGCTCGCCCACCGACGAACCGCCGCCTCCCGCACCCGGGTGCAGGTGCACCGCCGCCGCATGCAGGCCGCCGGCGTGTGCGTGTCCATGTGCGTGTCCGTGTGTGCCCAGGTGCGGCGGTGGCGACGGCTCCAGCTGCGCCTCGTGGCCGTCCTCGTGCAGCGCGTGGTGCAGGCCCGGTCCCGCTCCGCCGCCGCCCGCCGCCAGCATCCCTGCCAGGCCACCGCCGCCGCCCCCGGGATAGGCCGCCTGCGCGTACAGCCCGAGTGGCTGGGGCTGGTGGCCCCCGCCGGCCCCTGGCGACGGCGACATGGCTGGGCCTAAGTGGTGCGCTGTGCCTCCCTGAGCCCACGCCGCACCCGCGTGGGCTGCCCCCTGGTGCACCAGGCGCGCGTGGAAACCACCACCACCGCCGCCGCCGTCGTCTCTGCCACTGCCGCCGCCGCCCGCCTTGCCGTGCTCCAGGTGCGGACCGCCAGCCCAGTCGCCGCCTCCGCCTCCTCCTGTGGGTAGCCACTGGGGGTGCGCCAGGCCCACGGGGTGGCCCGCGCCCGCGCCCAGCCACTCGTGGTGCATCAGCTTCTGCACTTCGCGGTACGCGGCCCCCGCGTGAAGTCGTTCGG
>NW_006399799.1:8786335-8800830 GCF_000299155.1 Elephantulus edwardii
CCCCGCGCCTGCCTGCCACCCGGCCGGGCCGCCCAGAGCTTGCCATTGGGCCTCGCTCCTGGGGTCCCGCGCGCCGGCAGTCCTGATTGGCCGCTGGGGCTTCATTCACGACCCCCCCTACAGTCAGCGTACACACTCACGCCCCGGGGGCGCGGCCGCCACGTGGGGAGTGGCGCGGGGGTGGCACGGGGACCGCACCCCCTCTCGTCCTGGCTGCGTGGGCCCGGCTTTTCCTCGGCACTGGAGATCCCGAGCCTGGCCGGTCCCACACTTTACGCGGTCTGAATTCCCTCCTGGATCCCGCTGGGGCGTCCAGAGACAGCGGCTGGCATTGCGGGCTCCGGGAGGCGCTCCGGCTCCGAGAAGCTGCTAAGCCTTCCCTTCGCAGTGCCGCTATCGGCGCGTTGGGATTCCCGCGGGTCTCGGCTGCTGCGAGAGGGAGGCGGTGCGGGTCCTTGGCTCGATTTCGTCGCGGCCGCTCACCTCGCCCGCCCCTTCTCCGCAGCTTTGAGCGCACACGGAGCTCTTCTCCACGCGCTTCTCGGACCCTTCTTGCTTTTCCTTCTTCTCCTTCTAGACCTATCGTCATGGCTCCGCTGGACCTCCGCTGCCCTGAGAGCGCGTGATCGAAGTAGGACCAGTCTCTGCTTCCTTCTTCCTGAAAGCATCCTTTCATTTGCAGCCCAGGTGAGTACCACACGGGCGGCTGCGGACTGTGGCAGCTGGAGGCAGCGGTGCTACGGAGAGATAGGAGTTCCTGTATCTGGACCCCGCTCGGGGTTCTGGAATGAGAAGACGTCCCCCGGACTGAATGTGGACGCTGGGCCTAGGGGTAGCCGCTCTGAGCTTTCTCCTTCAGGCCTGAAGGGGCTCGTTGGCAGGGGTCACGCGGAGGCAGTGGGATGAGGAGTGAGATGGACTCGGAACCACTATGGAACTTCAGGATGCAGGCAGGGAGCTGTCCAGCCTGGTGTGAGACCTTGAGCTGCAATTTAGCTGGACTTGCTTGGGGCTGGTGAAAAAGGGAGTTGAGCAACCTTTGTTAGGAGAGGCAGGATGTGGAATTTGGATACCATTTCATACCTTCGATTCTTTGAGGGAGGATCTTGAGTGAACTTGGACCTCAGCTGCAGCTCCCTCTGTGGTTCTAACCTCACATTAGCCCCAGGCGGAGAGTGAGTGAACTGTAGCTTCCTCTCTTGCCTAGACTTGGGGTCCCAGGGAGTCTTCTACTAGTCTACCCCACTTTACTCCTTAATCTAGCTACCAGTGGAGTCAAAGATTCCAGAGTCCTGGCATCCTAGATCACAGGGCTGAGCTGGGGAGAGGGGGTCAAGCTAGGGGCCCGCTGGATAGATTTAAGACTATGGAATAAAACCTCAGCTGGGAAGTGTGTGAGAAAAGGTAATTGGGGGCTCAGCTGCAGCTGCCATGGGCATAATCCCAAGGTGGCTGGGCAGAGTTGACAATGACAAGTGTCATCCTAGGCACTGACTGCTTGTCTGAATCCTGAGTGCACCCTAGGACCAGCCTCTGGCTAGTACTCAAGGGGTAGGATGGGACAGGCAGAGTCCTTAGTTAGCCATTGGTCAGTGTCCCGAAAAGGCCCCTCAGTCAGTACCCTTGCTATAGGAGCTGTGATAGAGCCCTTTGTCTGACTCCACCCGGGGATGCTAGCCTTTGCTAAGGTCTGGCCTAGGAAGTGGTCATCTTGAGATAGATAGCACAGGACCTCGAGTTCACTTGCCTCCTTGGGTCCTCTCCCAGACTCTGGAGTAGGGCCAAAGGAGAAAGAGCCAGGGCAGAGGTTCCTCTCATGCCAGCCGTAGCTGGACCTGCATGACATTTGACTCTTGGGTTGCCAGCTCAGAACTACCACTATTTTCCCTGGTGATAGTGACGCTGGCCCATTGTCCCTAGCCCTTGATTTTCCTACCTATTAATTGAGACTGCTACTAAAGTAAGTCAGAGGATGGTATGAGACAATGAGGCAGAAAGATCCTGAAAGGGCACATTACTCTGTGCTTCTATTACTGTTATTCCATGAATGGGCAAGTTTCTTCCCTTCAACTCAGTCTTAGTTTCCTCAGCCCTGCAGTCAGCTTGCTGAAGTTTGGACCCCTTGACCTCTAAGACCTTTTCAGCTCTGAGAAGCTGTGATTCGAAGATTCTTTTCCTATTTCTTTTGGAGGAAGAGAGATATCTGGACAGTCAACAGCTTTTGGAAGTTCCAGTGAGACTTGATGACATGACTAGTGGGCTTTACAGAATGCCTTTACATTCGTTGTTGCACCTTTGCCCCCTGACTCTGTAAGAGAACACTGCCATTCTCGCCCCCAGTGCATAGACAGGAAAAACGAGACTTGTTGGAAGGTCTGCACCTCTGAACTAGTGAGGGTCTCAGCCCTCACCATCCTCACCATTTGCCCTGCTGCTGTGGGGTGGGTGTGGGACTGTGCCTGTGGAGGCGGCGAGTTTGACCATCACAGACAGCAGAGAGTCCATGGCCCTTCTCTTGTAGTAGTCCAGAATCAGCTAGAACCTGAGGGGCTGTGTTCCCAGGTCTGTGCTGAAGTGCGATGTGTCTGTACAAGGCAGGTGAGACTTTCAGCTTAGCAGCTTGGGCTTGTGAGCCCAGCACACCTGAGCCCTAACACCATGGCCCTTGTGAGCAGCTGTGTGACTTTAGGTCAGCTATTTGACCTGTCAAGAGCCTCAGTTTCTTCACCAGTAAATGGGCACAGCAAGGCCCGCTTCTCAGGATTGCTGTGAGACTCTGAGGATGAAAGAAACCAATTGCTATCAAGCTGATCCTGACTCGTGGTAACCTCCTGTGTGTCAGGGTAGAACTGGACTCCACAGGGATTTCAGGGGTTGATTTTTTAGAAGTGGATGGACAAGCCTTTCTTCCAAGATGGATTCCAGTCTTGAAAGAGCAACTGAGTACACAAGCCATTTGTACCACCCAGGGGCTCCCAAGGGTGAAATAAGGCATGTTAGATGCCATCTGACTAGCAGAGGCTTTCTCTGGGTTGAACTAGGGAAAGATAAAATTCTTATCACTACTTTGGACTCTTTAGACCTATGCAACAGTCTAGGCTTGATCTTGAGTCAAAGCTTTCTTGTGTTTGATCTCTAAATTTCTCCCAAGAAATCATAATATCCTCCAGGCTCTTGCTCCTGCAGTTTCTACTTGGGACAGGGCCTCCAGCATGACTCCTGGCTCTCTCTCCAGGAGCACCTTTCTCATAGTCCCTGGGGAGGACGTGTCCTCAGACCCATCACACCCAGTGACAAGGGCATACCAGATGTTGGGTACCACCCCTCCCCAGCCCCTCGCTGACATGGAATGGTTCAGGCATCTGAGCAGATGTGGATTCATGCCCACATCGTGCAGATTTCCACGTGCAAGCTAGCACACATTCAGAATAGGGACACATGGCTCTGTACCATTAGGCTGGATGGTCATGGTCCTACAAACCAAAACACAATGAGGAGACAAGCATGCTTTTAAAGGGGAACACACACAGACTTCATGAGTAAGCTGGAATAGGCCTTAGTAGGCGTTTCCTTCACCGACACAGTAGAGATGGGGAGACAAACATGGAGACCTGTAGCTGGTCTGCCAAGTCATGCACACAGGCACACCCTTGTATTTGTGCACAGAGCCAGCCACACATGCTCTGTGATCCAGAGGCACACAGATACGAAGAGTTGCACACCCACCCACTCCACATAGACTCACATGTGTACCTTGTAGAAATGAGTAGGAATCCCTCCCAAGGGATCAGAAAGCAGAGGAAGAAAGAACTTATCCAAGTTAGCATTTGGTCCCCATAGTTTAGCACCACTAGCTCTAAGGAGGCAGAGATGCATTCCCCACACCCTCATTCCCCCCACCCCCCCCACCCCCTTTTCTTGTTTGTGAAGGGCAGTTCCCAGCCAGGCCGCCGCCAGCCTTCGAAGCTCCCAGGCCTCTGTCCCCAGCAGGGCTCCTGCCCAGCCTGCCCCTAGGCCTGGAACTGCTGGGCTTTCCCAGAGCAGCACTGCCTCTGCCAGGCCCTGGAGTGTGACCGAGCGCCTGCTCATTTGACACAGGTCAGCGAGCCTCCAGCAGATGGGGCCCTCACTGTGGGGGGCCTGCCAGCAAGGGGCTGCAGGGAGGCTCTGCAGGGAGGAGAGGTTGCTTCCACAAGCTCACTCTGCAAAGCCCCCGGGTCATGGGCACAGACCTCCCCATCCTACAGTCATGCTGTGCCCGAGAGACTCAGATACAGTCTGTACAACACAGTCTCACAGTCACCATCGGCATCCTTATGGCCACATGTGCTCTGTGATATTCCAGACACATACCCCAGACAGGCGAGTGTACACAGTGCTCCACTGAGCCCAGATTCAGGAGAGAGGTGAGTAGGCCAGTCTTGCTTAGCTTCTTCCCCAGGCACCTGGACCTGGCTGCTACCTCCTCTGGTCTCTGAGCTGTTGGCCAGTTCGTGCTCTGAGTCCAGGAAGCATTGAGGACAGATACAGCCACAGAGCCAAGACCTTTTCAGTCCTGAGGAAGACAGGCCCAAGCACATTCACTTGGATTCCTTGCAAGCCAGGACTGCTGAGGACTGCTAGTGATGGGAGCCACGTAGACCCAGGGGAGGGCTGTCCTGAGCTGCTTGCTCTCTAGTATGTGGGGTCTGGCCAGGGGCAGCTGTGGGATGTGAGGCAGTGCTCAGGGCTCCCCTCCTTTCTCTCCCACTAAGCCTCTTCAGTTGCTGTTGACTGGATCATAACAGCACTGTGCACCATACAATTTTCATTCGCTGACTTTTGAAAGTAGATCACCAGAACTTTCTTCCAAGATGCCTTTCTAACAGTTGAGCATGTTAATTGTTTGCACTGCCTTCGTTGATTTTATGTTTTTCAAAGTGCCAAGAGCCCAGGCTCCGTTTTGACTCTGGCTCTGACCTTCGGGGTGACCTTAGATCAATCTCAGCTTCCTAATCTCTGTAAGCCTCAGTGTCTTCATCTGTAAACTGGACTGGCTGGTTGTTGCTGCACTGCTTGAGAAGGTGGAATGATATCACTACCCAAATGAAAACTTGGAAAAGGAAAGTATGACTTGGTTTTTCTCTCAAGCTGCCTGAGATGAGTAAGACATTGTATGATCAGATGGAGATCCTGCCTCTTCCCACTCCCCAGGGTCTCACTAAGTGGTGTCCGCACATCCACTGAAGCTTACTGCCCTCCTGGCTCTAGGAAAATGTGGTTATGACCGGAAGTGCTCAGAGGGGTCCTGGCTGAGTCCTAGCTGTCAGAGCCATCCTGTGTCCCCTTGCTTTGGTACAGCTTAGACCCAGTTGCACAGCTACACAGACGGAGACTGCAGTGGTGGGTCAGTGGTCAAACTCTCGCCTTCCATGTGGTTAACCCAGGTTTAATTCCTGTTCAACGTAGCTCATGTGCAAATCATTACCCTTCTGGCAGGAGAGGCTTATATATGTTGCTGGGATGCTGAAGAAGTTTCAGCACAGCGTCCAGAGCAAGATGGATTAGGAAGAAAGGATTGACGTTCTAGTTCTGGTAAATCAGCCTGTGCAAAACTTAAGGGTCACAACAGCCTGGTCCTTGGCCACTCATGCAGGTCCAGGCAGCGTTTCATTCTGTTGTGCGTGGGGTCACCTCACTGTGAATTGGAGGCTGGCTGGGTGGGCGGCTCCCACCAGCAGTGCCACCAAGTGCTGCTCTCCTGAAGGTTGTTTCTTCGTGGGAGGCGATCCCTGCTCGGAGTGCTCAGACCACTTCCTCTTCCTTTCTGAACTCAGTCCGGTACTTCATCCATCTCTCAGGGGCCTGGGATTAGACAGGCTGTGGGGTGCGTGCTACCGGTGGGGAGAAGGGAACAGTCTCCTGTGCATTTTATCTACAGATTCTCTTTTATTTCAGTCTCAGTGAAGGGGAAAAGGAGTGGAAAGGGAAAATGTCTTTTGGGGATGAACCTTTCCTTGCATTCATCCCCCACCTCAGCCCTGCAGGCCTATGCACGGGGGTGAGGTCCTCCACTGGCATCAGTAAAACAGTCAAACTAGGGGTGACTAATTGATCTTGAAATTTACTTCCACTTTTAGCAGAATGGCAGCCTCTGAGCTGGTGGTAATGCCCACGATCCAGTTATGCAGAACACGGTTATGCAGAACACGCTTTCTGCAAATCGGTAAATCATTAGCAGGGATTAATCACTCTGAAAGGATAGGGCTGGATTTTAGTGAGGTTTTTTTTTCTTATTCTTCCCTTTTCTTCCAAAACACAGTTTTCATCTGGATGTAAAATTCGCCACCACAGGGTGGGGCAGGGGCAGAGGGTGATAATTTAAGTCCTTGTCAGCATTGTTAGAAGAGCGAGGTCCAGAGCCTGGGGTTGGCTTAGTGATCTGGCTGGGGCTTGAGGGTGAGAGCATCTTGGGCAGGTGGGAAAGTCGTGGACACTAGCTTGCTGTGGCTTTAGTGGGCTTGCATCTTATCATCAGGTGCCACTGAGTTGTTTCTGACTCATAGTGATCCTGTGGACAGCAGAACAAAACACTGCCTGGTCCTGGACATCCTCACAATTGCTGCTGCCTGTGCTATTTGTGTGCTTGTATTTGTGGTTTGTATTGAATGCATGCGTGTTAGTGTTTGTAATCGCATCCGACAGTGCTTGGGCGTGAGATTGGTTTTAGTGTTAATTTGTGTTTGGGAGATAGTTTAAGTGAGTCTGCGTGTACATCCTTTCCTGTGGGAGACCACACCTCATCATTCTCAGCCTCAAGAGAGCTCCCAAGGCAAGAAGGGTAGTCCCTGCCATCACCTGCTGGGGGTGTGGCTCAATGTCATATTTACATATTCATGAGTGAACAGCTTTGAGACTGCCCTCTTGAAGAGCCCCAGTCTGAGTGCTGGAGGAGCTTCCCAGGGCAGAAGCAGAGACCTGACTCTCAGTGTATCTTTTCTCACACTTCCATCCCAGGTGTAGGGACTGCTTCTCTACCGGTGGACCGTGATACTCAGACGGCAGCTGCTCTGCAGAACCACCACATACCCAGCCCTAGCTCCTGCTGGCAGCTCTGTGGCCATGGCGGGCTAGGGGGTTGATGGTGGGGAGGTGGTGGGGTGTGTGTGGGTGTGTGTGGAGTGGGGGGAATAGGGGATGGGGGTACACACCCTCTTTCCTTCCAGACTCCTGACCCTATGAGGGCACTTATGGAGGGAAGGCCCTTCTTCCAACCAGGATCGAGTGACGAATGAGACAGCCTCCTTTTGTCTTCCTTCCTAGTTTAATGTAGTTACACGTTAGAGCAGCTGTTGTTGTTAGGTGTTGTTAGGTGGAATCAGTTCTAATTTATAAGGGTCCCATGTAACCACACAGAACTGCCCCCTAGTGTTTTCCAAGTTGTCCTCTTCTTTGAAGGACATTATCTAGTCATTCTGTCATGCTTTCGAACTGTTGACCTTTTGGTTACCAGCCAAGTGCTTAACCATTGCATCACCAGAGCTCCTCAGTTATCTTCACAGGGGTCTGGGCAGACTGTGTCTGTGTGTTTGTGTGTGTGTGTGTATGAGGTTGTAGGATGTTCTTCCCCCAGCCTCCAGAGTGTGTTGTTTGAGGTAGTGCTTAGTGGGGTGGGCCCCCTCACATCAACCTAGGCCTTCATGCCATGGAATACTAATGCTTCCAACCCCCTATCCCCAATCATTCTTCCTAAAGAGGGTCACCTTGGGCAGCCTGGGCTTCACTGCCTGCACCTCCACAGCCATCGCGGGTGCCCTGTGCTCCCTTCCTGCACCTCCACAGCCATCGCGGGTGCCCCGTGCTCCCTTCCATGTGGCCCTTTCACCCTCCAGTTTGTGCCTGTTCATGCAGTGTTCTAGCCTGGAGTCAGGAGGAGGTACCTCCTTGGCTTTTGCCAAGGGCAAGAGGGGGTTTCTGAGGAGCGTGCGTTGGCTGGGCTCCCTGTGAGCCTTCCTCAGCTTTTTTTGGGAGGTGGCAGATGACTGGTGAAAGAGGCAGAAGGAAGATTTAGGAATTATATTTTTCCAGGGACCTCTCAGCATCTTTATGTACCTCTGGTGGCAGACATCTGTCTGAACTTAGGGTAGCATCTGCCTGGGCTGGAGGCAACATCTGTTTGAGACTAGGACACCTGGCTGAGCCCAGCACAATGTCTGGCCCTGGGACAGCTTCTGTCTCGGCCCAGGACATGTGTTTGAACCTGGCATAACATCTGTGTGGGCCTGGTGTAACATCTTTGTGGCCTGGGGGCAATGTGTGCTGGAGCTCCTGGACATCTGTCTGACTTGGGGTTGTCTGCTGAGCCTGGAACAATACCTGTCTGAGCCTGGGGATGGACTTGTCATTGCAGATAAAATCATCCCTGTGTCTCAACTTTGGTTTGTGGCTGAGTGTAGAGGGTGTGCTGGTCTCATTCTCCTGCTTTCTGTGAGGAAAGAGATGTCAGGTGGTCTCAGTTTACCTTCATTTGTAGCCCATTGACCTGGTTTCTCTGGACACCTCAAGAAAGGTTGAAGCTCAAATCTTAGTGACTCTAGAATTCGCAAGGTGAAAGAATGTTTAAGGGTTGTGGGATGTTGTGCAATCTAGTGGCTGCTCCAGAATGATCCTTCTTCCTCCCCCTCTCTATTGAGTCAGGAGAGGAGTGGTCCTTTAAAGACATGATGTGGACCTGTCACTTGCCTTCTGGGAAGTCTTCCAGAGAGCCATACTCTGTGTACCATCAGATCCAAAATGCCTGGTGATCCCGGCTCTGCTCTATTCCTGCTGCTCCTTCTGCGTGCCCTGTGCATCCAGGAACCCTTGTTTTCTCAAACACTAGGCCTTTCTTTCTGTGACTCCCTACTCTGCACAGGCTGTTCCCTCTCCTTGGAATGCCCTTTCTCCCCCTTCACAGCCTTCAATTCCCAGCTCCACTACATCCACTTGAGACACCTTTTCACTTTCTCTCTAGGTTAAGTCCCAGCCTCTGCTCAGCTTCCACCCAGCTCTATGCAGACCACTTTTATCTTAGCATTTACTGGGCTGCTTTTCCGTTAACTGTCTGTATGTCTGTCTCTCCCATTGGACTGTGAGCTCCGTGGGGGCAGGGACTGGCTCCAGTCCATCCTTGGCTTCCCAGCACGCAGCCCAGTTCCTGGTCTACAGAATGCCTGTTGAGTGACCATGGCACAACGATCTCATTTCCTTTTTACTTATTTTTATTTAGCTATTTTTTTTAGTGGAGCACACATAGGAGATACTGTAGACAGTGGAGGAGAGAAGAGATGGGGTTTCAGGGAGGCCTGTTTGCTTAGTCAGACCTAATTGGTTGACAATGGCTAAGGGGGCTGGTTATGGGCCCAGAATTGTCTTTGGGGGTTCTTGATGTAGTTCTGTTCTTGACCCAGGACCACGATGAAGACATACAGGATCCAAAGGTGGGCATGCTTGTTGCCGACAGGTAAAAGTCAGGTGGTTCCAACAGATCTAGAGTGAGAGCCTCTCTCTGGGATGCAGAGATGAGACTACATCCAGTAAGGGGACTGTCAGGACCTTCCTGTGAGTTCAGAACCAACTCCTGAAGGGTAGATGGGAGAATAGAGGCCTGGCTTAGCTTATGTGGAAAACTTACAGGGTTTGTTAAGGATGGAAACCTAAGTAAGGGTGGTTAAGAGATTGTGCCCAGAGCAAATTGCTCTGACTTGTCAGGCCTCTCTGGGACCTGGCCAGCTATAGAGACACACTGATCACTGTGTGTGTAGAGAGAGTGTGTGAGGGGCAGGACTGGATTAGGGGGGTAGCGGAGGAGAGGTGAATGCTGTAGGGACATGGCTTTGAGCTTTGTGGTTTTATTTCACCCAGTGGTTACTAGACGTGGTGGGATCAGAACCTGCTCATAGCTGAGCCTTCAGTGGGCTCTCGGGTTACACGGGAGGAGATTGCCCACGTTTCTACCAAAGGGCAGCTGGCGGATTTGAGCCTTTGAGTAGATGCCCAACTCCTTACCCACTAGGGTCACTAGAGCGATGTCTTTATTGTTTTTGCTGATGATAGAAGCAATACAAATTTGTTTGTAAAAATCCATTACCCTAGAAATATGTGAGATATGAAATGGAAATCCTCTTTCTCTGCTACATCCCTCACAACGCGTCCTGTTTGGGTTTCAGCACTTTTTGTATGGATCCACATTGTTTAATATTTGTTTGTTGTTGTTGTTAAGTGCCGTCGAGTCACAGGCGACTCATAGCGACCCTATGAAGGAGAGTCCTTGACGCTTGGGTGCCTTTCATCCTCTCTCCAGGTTCATAGGGTTTCCGGAGGCAAGCTATTATGGAAGTGGACGCCACTCCTCCTTCCAAGCTTGTTTTCATCGGGGAGCTCCACCCCACTCTCAGTCCGCACTGGGTAACCAGCCATTAATGCATTTGACACATCAGTGTCACAGTGTTCAGCCTCACAGCAACCACAAGTGACCGCGGGACGGCAACTTGTACACCAGGGCTATACGACCTAGAGGAATGTCTGATTAAAAAAATTGAAAAACTCATTGCCATGGAGTTGGAACCAGCCTACAGGCTGACCTTCCAGTGGGTTGCCATCGCTGTAAATTGCAGGGAATAAGATTGCCCATCTTTCTCTTTCTGGCTGAACAGCCAGACAGGTGCAGCTTTTGGATTTGCAGCACAACTCCCAGTGCTTTAGACTTCCAGGGCTTCCTTAGGTCTAACTGGTATTCCTGCTTCACCAATAAAGAAACAGAGCCTTGGTGAGCTGCATTAACTTGCCAAAGCTGTCGAAGGAGTATGTTTTTGTTGTGTACCGTAGAGTTAGGACCAACTCATAACTGACCCTCCGGCAGGTTGTCAGAGGCAGTTAATTGCCCAGGAGGAGATTGCTCATCCTTCTCCTGCAGAGCAGCTGGTGGCCTCGAACCTCTTCCCTTTGGGATTGCAGCACAACTTCTTGCCACTAGGCCACCAGAGGGAGCTTATATAAAGCTGGTTGCCAGTAAGCAATTTCAAATGCTTGTTGATCCCAAGTGTTTCTGAGTAGAACTGCTCCACAGAGTTTGTGATGGCTGGGACCTTTCAGGAATAGGTTGCCAGGCCTTTCTTCTGAGGTGTCACTGTGAGGATTCTAACTGCCAGTGTTTTGGTTAGCAGCCAAACATGGCCATTTGTACAGCTCAGGTAAAGAGCCCAGCCAGTACACAGGGATTAAGAGCCCAGCTGCTGGCTGAAAAGTTGGTGGTTTGAACCCAATGACTGCTCTGTGGGAGAAAGATGACACCGTTTGCAAAGTTATACTTACAGTCTTGGAAACCCGCGGTGGCAGTCACACACACACACACACACACACACACACACACACACACACACACAGAGTCTGTCTCTTTGTACGTTGTATTATGGGTCATCAAGTCAGAACTGATTTGTAGCTGACCCTCCAGCGTGTTTTCAGAGGCTGTTAAGTGACATGGGAGGAGGAGATTGCCTATCTTTCACCTGAAGAGCAGCTGGTGGACTCAAAACACCTGTCCAAAGGCACATGGTTCGAATCCAATAGCTGCTTCATGGGAGAAAGATGGGCAGTCTCCTCCTGTGTGATTTAAAGCCTCTGCAAACCTGCTGGAGAGTCAGCCATTAGTTGGTTGACTTGACCATATATAACAACAACAACAACCATGTATATATCTAAATTTAAGGGTCTTTTTGTTTTTGTTACAGAAAATGCAACCACAGTATATGCAGCATTTACCAACCTGTATTTTCATTAACAATATTGTGACAATATATGTGTGTACTTAATCTAAAAAAACTCCCACAAAACCAAAACCCTAATATATGTGTGTACTTACCTAATTTTTATCTGTATCTTCTACCTTACCCTTTTGAATACTTGTTTTAACATTCATTTGTGGAGCTAGACTTTCATTAACTTAACCAACCCTCCACTCAAGGGCGTTTTAGATTTTAGCTGCTCTCCTTGAATGTCTGCAGGGCTGTCCTCCTGAAGGGAGGTGTTTAGATTGAGCCATGGATATTTGGGGAGGCAGGTTTTGTCCAGCTTTCTTGGGAATGAGCCTCCTGACACTGGAAGTTTTAAGCAAAGCTGTAGTGGTTGTCTCTCAGGAAAGCCACACAGGCATTTCTGCACCAGGTGTACCATGGAGGTGGTATGGGGAGGAGGGGGCGGCACTGTGGTAGAATGGAAACTCAGATTTTACCATAGTAAGGAGGCATGAGTTCAAGCCCCTGTCCTATCTTCTGGCAAATTTCGTGTAGCCTCAGTTTCCTCATCTGTAAAATGGAAGTAGACTATTACATAATTAAAATTAAGGACTCTGGAGCCAGGTTGAACATGGACTCCACCTCTTAGCAACTTGTAATCTAAATTTGTTTGAACTTAAGCTACAGTTTTCTCAGAGATAACCCAGATAAAAATCGTCTACCTTTCCATATCAGTCATGTTTCTGAGCACCTGTTCTGGGGCAGGCACAGGGGGTTCAAGAATGAAAAGAACAGATGAGTCCTCTGTCCTCAGGAAATGTATATTCTAGAAGAGGAGACTCAGACTCATTGCTGTCAAATCGGAACTGACTCATACCTAATCCTCTGTTGGGTTTCTGAGGCTGTGAATGGAATGGGAGGAGATTGCCCATCTTTCTCCTTCCAAGTCTATGGTGGACTTGAACGACCAGAGAGGCTTAGTCTTTTTGAGGCGTCAGCCTCAAAAGGCCCCACTACTAGCTCAACAGTCAGTCAGCAAACAAGTACACAGGATGACTACAGAGTGTAGGAAATGCGAGGAAGGGTCTCCAGTAGGTGATGTCATAGAGTTGAGGAAGGTCTAGAATCAGTGACTGAGAAAGACCTTTCTGAGGACTTGAATTGCGACCTGGAGGACGAGAAGGTCCATTCACGCAGAGAGCTATTGAGAGAGTGTTTTGGCAAATGAGACAGCAAACTCAGGGGCCCCATGGTGTGCTGGGGTGTCCAAGGAACTGAGGGGCCAGTGTTGCGGGAGCAGGGTGAGCCCAGGAGAAGAGCTGGGATCCTTGAGGAAGGTCAGCCAGTCCAGGCAGGACCTCAAAAGACCTAGGAATCTGATACCTGACAAAGGGCAAACTGCTGCCTCCTAGGAGTCGTGCATGGGGTGGTGGTGGTGTAATCCATAGGCAGCTGCACTGCTAAGCCAAAACGGTGGATGTGCTGGTTCGAATCCACTGTGACTCTGAGGGAGAAAAATGGGCGGTCTCCTCCAGTATAAGTTACACCTTGGAAACCTGCTGAAGGGTCTGCTATGGGGTGGTTCCGACTTAATAGCAGTGAGGTTTCAATTGGGTTTTTTTTTTAATAAAAGGAACCAACACTTTTGCCCACTAACTGAAAGGTTGGCAGTTTGAATCCACCAGCAACTCCAAAGGAGATAGATGCATAATTTCCTCCTGAAAAGATTTACATCCTCAGAAATCCAGTGAAGGCTTGAAATGAATTGGATTAGACTCATCAGCAGTGGGAGTGTTCTCATGAGGATGAAATGAGATTTGCGTGATATTTAAGCTTAGGTTTCCGTGAATACAGATTTGAATGCATGAGCCTCGGTGGTGTAACAGTTAGTGCTTGGTCACCTGCTAACCAAAAGTTTGGCTATGTGAACACACCTACTGGCTCTGTGGGACAAAGACCTGGCGTTCTGCTTCTGTGCAAATTACAGCCTAGAAGACACTGCCAGGAAGTTGTGCTCTGTCATGTGGGGTTGCTATGAGAAAGAATCGATTTGAAGTTCACAACAACAGCAACAACAACAACAAGAAAGTGTGATTTAGGAAATGGTGATAGCGGAACAGGGAAGTCAGGGAAAGGGAGGATATGAATAGAGGAGCCTCCTTCAGCAGGGTACAGGTTCCCCCAGACAGTGGAGCTCAGTTCCCCTGCCTGCCAGGACCTTTGGGTATGGCAGCCTGGTCATTTAGATACCCCACTATTAGCCAGTCCTCCTGGGAGTGTGAATGTTATATTCCAGCACTCCAAGTCTGCTGTTGGAGAACAGACCAGGCTCTGGAAAACCAAAACTGAAACCAAAATTTACAGATAAACACTAAGATGGGGTGACTGGAAAGAGAGTGGACTGGATGGATGATCAGACATGGTGGGTTTTATAATTGATGTTATGGAACAAAAGGCACTGGAATGATTGAAAGAAATAATGTGCTTTGTAAATTTTCACTCAAATTGTAGTTAAAAAAATCAGTAAATTTGTATTTGAACTTTGTAAATAAACTAGTAGGGGGAAAAAAATCAGTCAGGATTTAAAATAAAAACACCCCACTACAAAAAGCACCACCAAAACATCAGTGCTATCTAGTAGATTCTGACTCATGTTTGTTGTTGTTGTTGTTGTTATGTGCCGTCGAGTCGTTTGCGACTCATAGCGACCCTATGCACAACAGCCCTAAACCCTGCTCTATCCTG
>NW_006399799.1:8802900-8879646 GCF_000299155.1 Elephantulus edwardii
GTTGTGCCAAGAAATCTGGAGAACAACCACTTGGCCAACTGACTGGAAGAGATCTATATTTGTTCCCATTCCAAAGAAAGGTGACCCAACTGAGTGCGGAAACTACAGAACAGTGTCATTGATTTCACATGCAAGCAAGATTCTGCTGAACATCATCCAAAAATGATTAGAACAGCACATCAGCAGAGAACTGCCAGATTCATGTTTACAGAGTAGAATTATTCTGCAGGGTTTTAGTGGCTGGGACCTTTTGGAATGCATAGCCAGCCCTTTCTTCCAAGGCATCTTTGGGAAGTTCAAAGTGCAAACCTTCCTCGCTTGAATTCTTAACTATTTGTGTCACACAGGGTAGACCCATCAGGGCCCGGAAAAGTCCTTGGGCAAAGAATCAGCTGCAAGCGGATGAAAGTCATAAATAGTATGGCCTGGATACATGGGATAAAGCACTGTCTACCACGTAGAAATACTTTTATTATTATTAATAGCAGTTACAATAATAATTGCTGTTACTGTGAGGGTTAAATTATAGGATATTAGTAGTTTACTTATATTGTTTCCGAGGTACTAAGTACCACTTTGGGGAGCTCTAGTGGCATAGATCTCTGACAGAGACTTGCTATGAATCGTACTCGACTCAATGGCACCTAACAACAGTAACAACAACAAAGTGGCCTGGGGATAAGGACTTGTGCTTTCAATCCAAAAGGCCAGGGATTCAAATCCATCAGTCTTCTCTTCTGAGATTGACAGCTTCCAACAACCCACGGGAGGGTCAGCTATGAGTCAGTTCCAGCTTGACAGCAATTAGTGAGTGTGAGTGCGTGAAGTATCATTTCAAGCACTTCATGTGTTGTCTCATTTGCAACTTTTAATATTATTGCTGTAATATCATATAAGGACTCCAGACAGAGTACTGCATAATGTACTGGGTTGCTGATTGAAGGTTGGAGCTTCAAATCCAACAGCTGCTGCTTGTCAGTCTCCTCCCTCAAAGATTTGTGGCTGTGGAAACATGATAGAGCGGGGCTATGAGTCAGAAACCACTCAGTGGGTGGCGTGTGGTAAGTGAGCAATGAACAGTAGTGAATACTCTCAACTGAAGAGAAAGGGATCACCAGCGCACCCCTAGAGTCTGAGCCCCCCTGTCCCAGACCTCCTGAGCCGCAGGCAGCCTCCCTGGTGTCTCGAGATGCTGATTCAGCAGTGAAAGATGTAAATTCCTACCTTGGTTTGCATATGATTTACACATATTTATTTATGAGTGTTTTTGATTAATGTCAAAGTGCCTCTGTGATTTTTCTACCAGGCTTCAGGGCCCTGCAGAGGGCATGGCCAGTCTGGAATTGGCTGCAGGCTCTGAGTGTGGTATGTGGTTGTGAGCTGTTGGGTGAATGAGGGTCACAGCTGTGGGTGGGTGATGGTGTCACGTGGTTAGGTGGTGGGCAGACTAATGCCTGGGATAAAGGATTTGGGAAGTAGAGGTGAGTGGGAGGTGTCTGTTAGCATATGGTAGGGACCAGCTAAGGGTCTGGGAGATTGGACACAAGGCTGAGTTTTTTTGGAACTCAGAAGTGCCTGTGGTCTTGGAGAAGTCAGGGTGCCCGTCAGGCTTTCCAAGGGGAGCTCAGATTCAAAGAATCAGAGAAAGGATCTGGGGTTCAGGATCCCAGGGTAGGACATAGTGGAGAGGGTAGGAAGCAAGGCAGGAGCTCAGAGATAAAGAAGGCCCTCCTCCTGGGGTCCACCACCCCACCCCAGAGCTGCCCAGGGCGGCAGTGGGAGTGTTTACTGCCATCAGGTCTGGGACAGGAATTGGGAAGACTCTGCTGCTCAGCAAGAATTTTGTGTGTGTGCTGGCAGTGCCCAGCCCAGTGCCTGGCACTGTGAGAAGACCAGTCCCAGCCTGCAAGCCTTGGCAGGGGGGCTGGTGAGATAAGGAGGGAAGGGCAGGCCCTGACCTTGATTGAGAGCTGCGTGCCTGGCACCACACGGCACTTTTATCCATGATCTCCTTTAATCCTCACCAAGGCCCAGAGAGGTGGTGGCTGTCTTATCATCTCATTACACATGAGGAAGCAGAGCCCCAGAGAGCTGCAGTAACTTGCCCAAGATCACCCAGTGAGTGGAAGAGCCTGGATTTGAACCCAGCTCTGTCTCATTCCTGAACTTGAGCCCTTTGTCCTGCCTTGGTCAAGCATAAGAGGAGGATAACAAGTACCTCACTTACATGTGAGAGTAAGATGAGCTCAGAGGATGAGGGGCAGGTGGCACAGTGATTAGCACATATGTTGTTGTTGTTATGTGCTGTCCAGTCGCCTGCGACTTACAGCGACCCTATGCACAACAGCCCTAAACTCTGCTCTATACCGTGCCGATCTTATTGTCTCCGACACACCTATCCCCATTACCCGAGTCACTGAATCAATCCATTTCATCGGGGGTCTTCCTCTCCTGCATTGTCCCTCCACCCTCCGAAGCATGGTGTCCCTCTCCACGGACTGATCCACCCTTGCAGAATGTTCCAAGTATGTCAGACGAAGCTTCAGAATCCTTGTTTTCAAAGAGCAGCCTGGCATCACCCTCTCTGGGATGAACTTGTTTGTTCTCCCAGCAGCAGTCCATGGTATATTCACTACTCTTCTCCAGCACCACAGCTCAAAGGCATCAATTCTCCTTCTATCCTCCCTAGTCTTTGTCTAGCTCTCTGATGCATATCAAGTAATTGCAAAGACCATGTCCTTTATCAGGCACATCTTAGTCTCCAGAGTGAAATCATTGCTCTTCAGTACTTTGGTGAGGTCTCTGACAGCCAACTTCCCCAGGGCAATATTTTGTTGTGATCTACACAGTTAAATGCTTTTGCATAGTCAATGAAACACAGACATTCTTCTGGTACTCCCAGTTTTATTAGCTGTAATATCCCTAGGATTGTTGTTGTTGTTGTTTGGTGCCATCAAGTCGTAGGTGACTCATAGCAACCCTATGAACGAAGGGCCTGAGCGCTGTTCGTACATAGAGTTTCCAGAGGCAAGCCATTTCGGAAGTGGATGCCGCTCCTGCTTCCAGGCTTGTTTTAGTCGGGAAGTTCCAGCCAACACTGTCCACCATGGGTACACATTACCACGATTGACACATCACTGTCACAGTCTTCAGCATCACAAGAGTTACCTCTGTACAGATAGGAGGTGCTTAATAAAAGGTTTCTTTTTAAGTGATAAAGATGATGCTGTTGTTATGTGCCTTTGAGTCTACTGTTACTCTTTGAAAAACAGATCTGAACTTTGTCCTATGCTGTGCCATCCTCATGGTCTTCAACATACTTCACTGTTACAGTCACTGTGTCAGTACATGTTGTTGAGGACCTTCCTTTTTCCCTCTGACCCTCCACCTTTCCCAGCATGATGTCTTTTCCCAAGGACTGACCCCTCTTGACAACAGGCTTAAAGGATGTGAGACAGTTACACCCTCTCAGGAGCACCCTGGTGGCACCTTATCCAACACAGACTTGGCATAATACATGGGATAATTCAAAGGTTGTTGTTGTTAAGTGCCGTTGAGTCGTAGGCAACTCTTAGTGACCCTATGAAAGAAAGAGTCAAACTCTTGTATAACTTTCATCGTTTTTCAAGTTCATAGGGTTTCCGGAGACAAGCTATTTCGGAAGTGGATGCCACTCCTGCTTCCAAGCTTGTTTTAACTGGGGAGCTCCACCAAACACTGTCCACAAAATAGGGTTCTTAAATTGTGGTCTATTGGATTCTTTGGTTTGCATAGTATTATGGTTTTGCCAAGGCTGGTTGGAGAGTGAGTAGAGACAGAACCCACCTTCCCCTGTAGGTTGGATGGGTCTTCATTATACATAGACACTTGTGACCATCAGAATATGAGTGTGACCACCTACCAGGTCAGAGCCCCTATCAACTCAGATCGTGGTTCCGGGTATGGTGAGGATACGGAGATTGTCTAGTTACTGATGTGTGTGGACTCGGGTAGGTCCTTGAGTGGGGAAGGAGATAGAGGACTTAAGGGAAAGTAGGAAGTTCTCTTAGCAGGCCAGTAATCAGAACCTTTCTCAGGGATCTGAATCAAGTGAGGGAGTAAACTACATGAAGACGTGTGAGAGTGCTTTTCTGGCAGAAGAACAGCAAGTGCAAAGGCCCTGGGGTAGACCTGAGCTTAATGTGTACCTGTCCCAAAGTAGCTGCAGTGAAGAGGTTAACTCTTTAAGTGTTGGAAGGAGAGGAGCTAAATGAGAGCCAGATTCAATTGACATCTATTCAAGAAATATTTTATGAGTGTCTGCTTTCTGCCACCCCAGGTGTTGATGGATAGTTATTACTATGTTTCTAAGCACTTTGCATATATTAACTAATTTAATTTTCACAACAGTCCATCCAATGAGCTAGAGAAGCCCTTGGGAAACAGTGTGGCTCCCTCTGGCTTCTGTAACCTTTTCTATCTCCCAGTCACTGTGGGGACAAGTGTCAGCCACAGAGAACAAGGCCAGCACCTCCATGGTGGGGGAGGTAAGGCAACCCCAGAAATCATTGCTCCAGGGTCTTGATTCTCCTGGCTGGGCCCTGCCCAGGATTAGACCCAGAGCCTCCTGGAAGCCACACAGTGAATGGAGAAGGTGGGGTGCTAGGTTAATCTGCATTGAATCAGGGCTGCCTCATAACTTCCTCTCCCCAAGTAGCTCCATATCTCCCATGTCCCTCCTCCTTCACTCACCTCCTGGCCTCTGCCCAGCCCGCTGAGCTTAAGCTCTGTCCTGTGGTCTCCGCACAGGGAACTGAAGATTAGCTAATGACTGAAGTCCTGACAGGGAAGAAAAGAAGATCGGGTGCCTGTTCTCTGATGGAATTGTCCCTGAACACTCCCTGTGGCTTCACTAGCTGCTGGAGGCATCAGAGGTGGTGCTGCCCTATCTGGCTCACTCTGTCACGTCCTTAAGGTGCTTGCCTCTCGGGGCCTGACTACCTGCTATGCACTTGGCCTGTGCTCCTGACTTGAGCCTTCTCTGGGAGAAAAGAGGGAAGAGTAGAATAAACAGAAAAAGTGTTCAGATTTCAGAGCCTAGCTCTTCAGCCAGTTTTGACTGTGTGGATAACCCTGGCAAAGGGCTTTTTCTGGGTGGGATGACAAGAAAGGAAGATCTTGTACTAGTGGGCTGCGCTAACCAGCAAATCCTGACACCATCTGCCATCTGTCTTTCCAGCCACGCATTCTTCCATCCACCCACCTGTTACCATCCACCCACTTGCCCTTCCTTCCTTCTTTCCTGCCTCCTTTTCTCCCTCTCTCCCTGTTCCTTACCCTTTGTCTTTCTTTTTCATCTGTCTCCCCTTCCTTCCCTTCATCAGTCTATCCTCTTAACTGCGCACTCACCAAGCCTTTATCCACCCATTCACCCACTTACCTATCCACTCAGTAATCCATCCATCCATCCATCCATCCATCCATCCAGCCAGCCAGCCAGCCACTCACTTATCTCACCCACCTTTCTACCTTTTCATCTGTCCATCCATTCTTCTATTCACCTATCCTTCTTTTCTTCTTCACATCCTTCCATCTCTTTACCTATTCATCCATCTAGACACCCACCTACCCACCCATCCACCCATTGCATTCCACCCATTGCCTGCCCATCCATCCATCCATCCATCCATCCATCCATCCATCCATCCATCCATGTAACAAACAAACTGACTGAATACCTAATAGATCCCACCAGCTACTCAGTTATGCTTACTGAATGTATTTGGGGAACCTCAGATTTTATATTTTGGAGGTTCCTTTCTTTATATCCTTTCTCCCCTTGACTCTTAAGAGAAGCGCCCTGTCCCCACCTCTACAGTGTGTAGAAGAAAGGACATAGTCTTGGCAGTGGAGCTGGTAGCAGCTGCCCAGCTTTAGCTCTTCCAGAGAGACTTGCATGCTGCTCCCACTTCTGCTGGACCATCTCTCTGACCCTCACTTCCAGCTGTGGAAGATGCCAGGGTGGTCGCCAGGTGGGCAGTGCCCAGGGCCTTGCGCTAATCCAGGGGCGGGGCTTTGCTGCCTGGCAGCCTGCCTGAGCTGCTGCAGGGGCTGCTGGCCCTCTGCCAGCACCAGACTCTTGGAGCGAGTGGGAAAGTTGTGTTACTGTGGAACCTCTCCACACTGCTGTAGTAAACAAACAGGCTGTGACTCTGGGCCTGGGATCTGAAAGAGAGAGACTCAGAGAGTCAGAATCCCTGAGACAGAGATTAGAGTGACACAGACACAAAGTGGCAGAAGAATCTAGAGGCTGAGGTTCTGAGAGGGGCTCACAAAGGCAGAGACAGACTTGGATGAGAAGGGGAAGAGTGAAAGGACTGGGAACAGAGTCAGAGGAGTCTGGGGGAAGGGAAGAGAGTGTGAGCCCAGGAACAGGTGTCTCAAAGCAAGGGAGTCTGGAGAGAATGATGGCTTAATAGATAATAACGCTGTCCTGTCTGGACAGCACACTGCAGTGAACAAAATTTACCAATTGGTTGAGTTCACTCAACCCCACAGCAGCCTGGCTGGGCTACAGGTAGGACTTCCAGGGTAGGATGGCAACTCTGGAGCTGGGAGCAGGGAGGATGGGGTTGTGTGCAGCTGTGACAGGAACCCAAGGACTGGCTGTGAGATGAACCCACACAGGGGGTGGTGAGTGGTTCAGAGATACAGCCCCTTACTGTGCCTGAGGCCTTCCAGTGACTATGCTGTTTGTGGTTGTGTTCTGGAGGCTTGCATTATTGCTCCTTTTCCTGGGATAAAGAAGTTGTCAGACTGAAGATGGATCTATTTTGTCCCCTCTTATCTTGGCCCTTGCCTGCCTGGCTGTGGTGGATGCTGTGATGTGACATCCAGATCCCCTTCAGGACCGAAGCAGTCACGTGCCCAGCTTCTGGGAGTGTGGCCTGTGGAGGGCTCACAGCTGAATCCATCCCGTGGACCTGCCCTTGTGGGATGGGTGGTGCCCCACTCAAAGTTAGGCTCCTGCATCTGATGACTGGTCAGTTGTGGAAGTAGGGCATAATGGTCATGCTCACTGCTTCAGCATGGGACACCTCTGAAGGGTCATGCCCACTCCAGAGTTCCCCAGAGATGAAGATGTGATGGCATTGCAGATCGATTTTTCCCTTTCCCCATCTTGCTTCCCTCACTCCTGTTGTCCCTGAGAGCACTCCCCAGTGCACACACATCTCAGAGTCTTGAGTTATTTCTAGGCAGTCTGCCCTGTGATGCTAACCCTAACCGTTGGGCACCAATGTCAGCAGACCCCTAGCATTTAAAAAAAATGAGTGAAAGTTTACAAATCGTATTGTGTTTTCATTCAGTCATTCATAGATATTTTGTTTCAGAACATTAATATCTATTAAAGAAATTAATTATGATGTCTACTGAGATGTGCATGTATCAGGTTTATTGGGGAGTGCTCTCAGGGCCAACAGGAATGAGGGGAGCAGGATGGAGAAAGAGAAAACGCTGATATGCAATGCAATCACAACAAAGGTCTCTTCATCTTATTTGGATCCACAATCAGTACACTTGGTGCCAACAGTCAGGAAATCAGGAGATGTATTGCACTGGGAAAGTCTGCAGTCAGGAGCAATGATGTCAGTTTGAGGACTAAGATGCACCTTATTCAGGCCATGGTCTTTTTCAGTCACTTGCTATGCTGCTGAGAGCTAGACAGTGAACAAGGATTACAAAAGAAGAATTGATGCCTATGAACTGTGGTGTTGGGTAGAGTACTGGTATGGACTGCCGAAGGAACAAGCAGATATGTCTTAGAGAAGGTGCAGCCCGAGTGCTTCTTAGAGGCAAAGGTGATAAAGCTTCATTTTGCATACTTTGGACAAATTACTAGGAAAGACTATTCACTGGAGAGGGATATTATGCTTGGGAAGGTGGAGAGATAGCAAAAGAGGAAGACCCTCAACCAGATAGGTTGACTCAGTGACTGCAGCAATGAGCTTGAGTGTGTCAGAGATTCTGAGGATGGCACAGGAGAGGACAGGATTCAGATCTGTTGTTCATAATGTTGCTGTGAGTTGTTCTCAACTTGATGGTACCTAACAACAACCACCTCTCCTATTTTGTGTTGCCTTTCTCTTATACCCAACTTATCTGTTATTTATTTGTTCCCCTCTACCTCTCTTCTCACACAAGTTGGTGAGCACATCCAGGGAAGTGTCTGTTGAAATATGTCAGTTGGCACACTGACAAAGAAGATTAATCAGAACTGGCTTTGACAAGCACTGTGGCATTTGGACAAGAACAAACTGGGAGGAGGGTAGAGAGAATAGTGCAACAATGAATGAATGGAAACCCAAAATCTCTGTAAATGTTTATGAAAATTAATAAAATATAGAAAAAAAAGAAATATGTCAGTTGGTATGCCATCAATTCCTGGAGTCTTGTTTTTTTGCCAGTTCTTTCAGAGCAGCTTAAACTTCTTCCTTCATCACCAAAGGCTCTTGCTCATACATTGTTTCATGAAATTCTCCTATGTCCGCCAATTCCTTTTGGTACAATGATTCTGTATATTCTTTGCAATCTTCTTCTATTACTTCTTGAATAATTTAATATCCTATCCAAAGCATCCTTAAGTATTGCAACTTGAAGCTTAAATTTGTTCCTCAATTCCTTCAGCTTAAGAAATGCTGAGTGACTTCGGCCCCTTTGACTTTCTGGCTCCAGCTCCTTGCACATTTAATTGTAATACTTTACTTTGTCTTTTTGTACTGCCCATTGGAATCTTCTGTTCAACTCCTTAATATTTTTATTTCTTTCCTTTGCTTTGGCTTCTCAGTGCTCTAGTGCAATATTCAGAGTTTCTTCTAACATTCATCTTGATCTTTTCTTCCTCCTCTGTCTTTGCAATGACCTTTTGCATTCCATTCTTCCTGGATGATATTCTTTATATCCTCCCATAACTCATCTGGTCTTCACTCATTTGTGTTCAAGGCCTCAAACCTGTTCCTGAGATGGTTTTGAAATTCAGGCAGGATAGACTCAAGGTCAAATTTTGGTTCCCGTGGACTTGATTTAAACTGGATGTGCTCACTAAGTTGTGCCAAGAAATCTGGAGGACAACCACCTGGCTAACTGACTGGAAGAGATCTATATTTGTTCCCATCCCAAAGAAAGGTGACCCGACAGAGTGTAGAAATTATCGGACAATATGACTGATACCACATGTGAGCAAGATTCTGGTAAAGATTAAAGGACTGGAACAGCACATCAACAGAGAACTGCCTGAAGTGCAGGCCAGGTTTAGAAGAGGCCATGGTACTAGGAATATTATAGCTAATGTCAGATGGATCTTGGCTGAAAGCAGAGAGTACCAGAAGAATGTCTATCTGTGTTTCACTGACTTTGCAAACGCAACTGTGGTTGACTCTGAGAAGAATGGGAACCCCAGAACACTCGATTGTGCTTATGAAAAACCTATAAACCTTGAACCAGGAGGCAGTTGTCAAGGAAACACTGCATTGTTCAAAATTGGGAAGGGTGTATGCCAAGGATGTGTCCTTTCTCCATGTCTTTTCAGTATATATGTGGAACATATTATCTGGGAGGCTGGGCTCTATGAAGAGAAATGTGGCATCAGGATTGGAAGTAGACTCATCAACACTCTGCGTTATGCAGATGACACAACCCTGCTTGCTGAAACTGAGGAGGACCTGAAGTGCTTTCTGTAGAAGGTAAAGGACTGCAGCCTTCAATATGGATTGAGGCTCAATGTCAAGAGAACAAAGATTCTGACCACTGGGCTGATTGACAGCATCATGATAGACAGTGAAGAGACTGAGATTGTTAACAGCTTTAGCTTCTTACTTTCTGCTGTTGTCCTACCATTGGGCCAGCATTCCATCGACACTGTCATTCTCTAACTCAAATCATCTGATACTTAGCGACTCTGTGAACAGTGAATCTGAACCCTGCCATATCCTGTCCCATCTTCACCATCTCTAATATATCTGAGCCCTTTGCTGTAGTCATTGTGTCATTTCCATGTTATTGAGAGTCTTCCTTTCCTAAACTGACCTTTCTCAGCCTGATGTCCTTCTCCAAGGACTCCCCACTTCTTGCAATATGCCCAAAATATGTGAAATGAAGCTTTATCATCCTTGCTTCCAAGGGACACTATGGTTTCACTTTCTCCTAGACATACCTGTTTGTCCTTTCAGCAGTCTATGCAATATTCAATACTCTCTTAAACACCACAGCTCAAAGGTATCAGTTCTTCTTCTGTCATTCTTAGACAGTGTCGACATTTCAGATGCACACCAAGTGATTGAGAGGACCATGGGTTGGATCTGGTGCATTTTGGTCTCTAAACTGATGCCATTGCTTGTTAGCACTTTGGAGGGTTCCTTGACAGAGGATTTTCCCAGTGTGGCACATCTTTTGATTTCTTGATTGCTAGCACCAAGGGTGTTGATTGTGGATCCAAGTAAGATGAAATCTTTGACAATTTTAATCTTTTCTGTATCTACTGTAATGGAATGGGAATAGATTGAAATTGTAAACAGCTTTAGTTTGCTTGACTCCACAATCAACACTCTTGGCACTGGCAGTCAAGAAGTTAAAAGACATATTAGGTTGGGAAAGTCCGCTGTCAGAGACCTCGCCAAAGTACTGAAGAGCAATGATGTCAGTCTGGGGAGACTAACGTGTGCCTCATATAGGCCATGGTCTTTGCAATCACTTGTTATGCATCAGAGAGCTGGACAGTGACTAGGGAGGATAGAAGGAGAATTGATGCTTTTGAGCTTTGGTGGTGGAGAAGAGTATTGAATATATCATGGGCTGCTAAGAGAATGAACAGGTTTGTCCTGGAGGGGGTGAAACCAGGCTGCTCCTTGGAGACAAGGATTCTGAAGCTTCATCTGACATACTTTGGTTATGTTGCAAAGAGAGGTCAGTCTTTGGAGAGGGATGTCATGTTTGGGAGGGTGGAGGAACAGTGCAGGAGTCTTCACCCTGGATGAATGGATTGATGTAGTGGCAGGGGTAATCAGAGTGGGTGTGTCAGAGACAGTAAAGTTGGCACAGGTTAGAGCAGAGTTTAGGGTTGTTGTATATAAGGTCACTATGAGTCACAGGCGACTCGGTGGCATGTAGCAACAACAACCACAACCATGATGTTGCCTATTGATCCAGGGGTAAGAATTTTTGTTTTCTTGATTTGAAATGTAATCCGTTTTGAAGGCTGTAGCCTCTGATATTCTTCAGCAAGCATTTAATTTCATCCTTACTTTTAGCTTCAAAACTGTATCATCTGCATAATGCAGGTTGTTAATGAGTCTTCCTCCAATCTTGATGTCACTTTCTTCTACATAAAATCCAGCTTCTCAAGTGATTTGTTCAGGATTCAGATTGAATAAGCATGGAGAAGGATGCAGCCCCGATGTACCCCTTTCTTGCTTTTAAATGACACAGTGTTCCCATTGCTCTGTTCAGACAACAGCATATAGATTTCATATGGGCACAATTAAGAGTTTTGGGATTCCCATTTTTCTCAATGTTAGCTCAATTTATTAAGTTTGTTCCTGTTTCAGTCCATTTTTATTTATATTTATTCTCTTATTTGAGTGAAATTTTATAAATCATATTGGTTTTCCACTCATTCACGTACATTTTGTTTTATAATATTAATTACAATTGGCTAATGTAGTTAATGAATGACAATATATAACTAACCCCTTATTGTGTATTTTCCTTCACCCAGTTTATCTGTTCATGATTTTTTTTCCCTTTGGGAAAGTCATATTAGTTGGAAGTTAAGCAAACAAATAGTCCAATGGTGCAATATAGAAAGATGACAAGAAATGACACTTTATGTTGTTTATAACATAAACAGAGACTGTGTATACATGTGCACACACACACTTACATAGCAGGAAGCGTCATATTCCAGAACAAGTGTGGAGCTGTGTGACACAGACTTTTCAGGAGATAGAGATGAAGAAGGAAATCATGTGATTGTATTTGAATTGTTCTTTGGACAGTAAAAAGGACTTGGATGGGTGGGCAAGCCATCCAAGTTGTTGTTGTTAGGTGCCATCAGGTCAAATACAACTCACAGTGACCCTATGAACAACAGATCTGAACCTGGCCCTAGCCTTCACCATCTTCAAGATCTCTGCTACATTTGAGCTCGTTGTAACAGTCCTTGTGTACTGAGGGTCTTCCTCTGCCCTTCACTTTTCCTACCTAGCATGATTTCTTTTTCTGAGAACTGACCCTTCTTGACAATATGCCCAAAATACATGAGATTGCGTTTCACTATTGTTGCCTCTGAGGAGTACTCTGGTTGTACTTACTCCGAGACAGACTTGTTTGTTCTTTCTTGGCAGTCTGTGGGATGGATAGCCAGTACTCTTTTCCACATCACAATTCAAAGGCATCGACTCTTGCTGTCATCTTATTTATTGTCTACTTTTCAGATGTATATGAAGCAGTTTTGGAGGAGTGGTGTATACTTCCTAAATAACATGCCCCTGGAAACTCTATCTTCTTTGATAAATGTCGATGGTTGTTGAGGGATCACTATGAGTCGTGCTTGACTCGAAGGCAATCATCAACAACAACAACATGAAGCAATTGGAAATACTATGGCTCGGATCAGACACGCCTTCATCTTGAAATTGACAGCTTTGCTTTGAAAGCTTTGGAGAAGTCCTCTGGAGACAGCAGCTTTTTCCAATGCAACATGTCTTCAGGTTTCTTTTTTTTGTTTGTTTTTATTTTATATTTGTTGGGATACAAAGTTCATATACATTGTGTTTCGTGCTATTCTTCATTCATACAATCATTCCCATTTATTATGTTTTATAAAATTAATCACCATTGAGCTATGCTCACTATTACCCAATCTTTTCAGATCCCGATCAGATCTTTCCCATTTCCTTTACCTGCCCCCAACAAATGTGCAAACCTCTGATTTTTCCCGCTGCCCATCCTCACCCCTCTGCTCCCACCCATTCCTCCCTTGAATCCCCATACATGTATTACTAGTTATTCTAGTACTAGTTACTGTTTTTACAATAATACTCTTAAGCAATATTTGTCCTTATGAGAATGAGTTAGTTCACTCAGAATAAAGCTCTCCAGTGTCTCCCAAGTTTTATAGTATTTTTCCAAAGAGTTGCTCCTGAGTGCTGCATAGTATTCTAATGTGTGAATGTACCACTATTTCTCAATCCATTTGATTATGGTTAAACATTTGGGCTGTTTCCATGTTCTTGCGATTGTGAATAACACTGCTGTGAACATTGGTGTGCAAATCTCTATTTGTGTCTCAGTTCTAATTTCCTCGAGGTATATTCCTAGAGGTAGAATAGGTGGGTCATATGGAATTTCTATGTTCATCTTTTTGAGGAAATGCCAAACTGCCAGATTTGTTATACCATTTTACAATCCCACCAACAGTGGATGCGAATTCCTATCTCTCCACATCCTCTTCAACAATAATTACTTGCTGTTCTGTTAAATTTTGCCAAAGAGCTGAACAGAAGATTCCAAAAGGCAGCATGAAATGACAAAGCAAAATATTACAGTGAAATGTGTGAGGAGCTAGAGTCGGAAAATCAAAAGGGCTGAACTCGTTCAGCATTTCTTAAGCTCAAGGAACTGAAGAGCAAATTCAAACCTCGAGTTGCTACAATCAAGGATGCTTTAGGCAGAATGTTAAATGATCCAGGAGGTATCAAAAGAAGATGGAAGGAATATACTGAGTCACTGTATCGAAAGGAATTGGCAGATAGAGAAGAATTTAATGAAATAGCATTTCAGCCAGAGCCTACGGTGATGAAGGCAGAAGTTCAAGCTGCTTTGAAATAAATAGCAAAAAATAAGGCCCCAGGAATAGATGGTATACCAATTGACAGATGCTGCCATGGATGTGCTCACCAAGTTGTGCCAAGAAATCTGGAGAACAACCACTTGGCCAACTGACTGGAAGAAGTCTATATTTGTTCCCATCCCAACGAAGGGCGACCCAACTGAGTGTGGAAACTACAGAACAATATCATTGATTTCACATGCAAGCAAGATTCTACTGAAGATTATCCAAAAACGACTGGAACAGTGTATCAGCAGAGAACTGCCAGAAGTCCAGGCTGGGTTTAGAAGGGGTTGTGGTACTAGGGATATTGTAGCTGATGTTAGATGGATCTTAGCTGAAAGCAGAGAATACCAGAAGAATGTCTATCTGTGTTTCATTGATTATACAAAGGCATTTGACTGTATGGATCATAACAAACTGTGGCTGACTCTGAGAAGAATGGGAATCCCAGAACATTTAATCGTGCTAATGCGAAACCTATACTTGGACCAAGAGGCAGTCGTCAGAACAGAGCAGGGCAACATTGCATGGTTCAAAATTGGGAAGGGTGTACGCCAGGGATGTGTCCTATCTCCATACCTTTTCAACCTGTATGCAGAGCAGATTATCCGAGAGGCTGGGCTCTATGAGGAGAAGTGTGGTGTTAGGATTGGTGGGCGATCTATTAACAATCTGCGTTATGCAGATGACACAACCCTGCTCGCTGAAACTGAGGAGGACCTCATGCACTTACTGCAGAGGGTCTAGGACTGCAGCCTTCAATATGGACTGAGGCTCAATGTCAAGAAGACAAAAATTCTCACCACTGGACCAATTGGTAGCATCAGGATGGATGGCGAAGAGATTGAGATTGTTCACAGCTTCAGTTTGCTCGGCTCCACGGTCAACACTCTTGGCACCAGTATCCAGGAAATAAAAAAACGTATTGCGATGGAAAGTCTGCAGTTAGGGACCTCTCTAAAGTACTCAAGAGCAGCGGTGTCTCTCTGGAGACTAAGGTGCACCTGATACAGGCCATGATTTTTGCAATCACTTGTTATGCATCAGAGAGTTGGACAGTGACTAGGGAGGATAGAAGGAGAAATGACGCCTTTGAGCTGTGGTGCTGGAGAAGAGTATTGAATGTACCATGGGTTGCCAAGAAAACAAACAGATTCATCGTAGAGCGGGTTAAACCAGGCTGCTCCTTGGAGGCAAGGATTCTGGGGCTTCGTCTGACATACTTTGGACATGTTGCCAGGAGGGACGGGTCCTTGGAGAGGGACATCATGTTTGGGAGGGTGGAGGGACAACGCAGGAGGGGAAGACCCTCTATGAGATGGATTGATACAGAGACTGGGGTAATCGGGATGGGTGTGTCAGAGGCGATGAGATTGGCACAGGATAGAGCAGGGTTTAGGGCTGTTGTACTTGGGGTCGCTATGAGTCGCAAACGACTCGACGGCACATAACAACAACAACAACTGGGGTGAGATGGTATCTCATTGTGGTTTTAAATTTCCATCTTTCATGTTGCCAGTGAGTTTGGTTATTACAGCTGATAGTAGATTTTGAGATCAGGGAGTGCTAGTCCTCTTATTTCATTCTTGTTTTTCAGCCGTGCTTTGCTTATTTGGGGTCTCTTTTCTTTCCAAATAAACTTGCCAATTGCCTTTTTTTCTTTGTCTCTTTGAAAAATGAATTTGGTATCTGCATTGGGACTGTGTTAAACATGCAGATTGCTTTTGGTAGGATTGTCAGTTTCACTATATTGAGTCTTTATGTCCATGACCAGGGGACTAACATTTTTTCCATTTATTTAAGTTCTTCATTCTTTCTCATAGAAGTGTTTTGTAGTTTTCTTGTAAAGGTCTTTGTGTCTCTCTAGTTAGGTTTATTCCTGAGTATCTCAATTTGTGGTTGGCTTGTTTATTTAATTTTTACTCCCTTCACCCTGCCTTTCCCTCCCTGTAAAACACCCAAGAATGGTTCTATCTGTATGTAAACCTTTCCTTAGCTTTTTATATTAGTGATCTTCTCACTTCGGGACTTTTGCACTTGGCTATTTCCTCTGTCAGGAGTAAATTCTCCACCTCTTTACTTGTTCTATACAAGGGGCCCTGCTGGTGTAGTGTGCAACATCTTGGGTTGCTAACTGAAAGGTTGGCAGTTTGAATCCCCTAGCTGCTCTGAAGGAGAAAAATGGGCAGTCATCTCTTGTAAAGATTCGCTGCTGTTGCTGTATACCCTAAAATCAGAACTGATTCATAGCCAACCATCCAGCGGGTTTTCAGAGGCAGTAAATAACACAGGAGGAGATTACTCATCTTTTCTCTGTGGAGCCGCTAGTGGATTCAAATAGCATGACTTTGAGTTGGCAGTGCAACTTGTTACCACTAAGCCACCAGAGCTCCCTTGTAAAGATCAGGCTGTTGGAAAGCTGATGGAGGGTGGCTGTGAGTGGGAATTGATTTGATGGCTGTCAGTTGGGTTTTTTTTAATATGTTCAACAGGAGCCCTGGTTACACAGGGAATGAAGCATTGAATTGCTATAAAAAATTGACAGTTCAAATTGGCTGGGAGGGATTGAGTATGGGCTGCCCCTGATTCTTCAATGATGGGATAGAGTCAGCACTTCTCTCTCCCCAGGACATCCTGGTCCTTTCCTCTTACTGTCTCTAGATCCTGAGTAGGGAAACTGAGGTCCAGAAAGGACAAAAGGCACACAGACACCCTGGGTCTTAGTACAGACAATTTCCATGCCAGGAAGAACATTTCCTAGGATGAACTGTCAGGGAGATGGATTGTCTTGGGAACCTCTGGGATTCTGTCTTTGGCTTGGGGTTTCTCATTCTGTAGTCATGAAAATCTTAAAAATGCCACTGATGCTTAGAGGGTTCTTAGAGATCACCCCACTCAACATCCTCATTGTAAAGATGAGAAGAGTGAGGCCCAGAGAAGATAGAAACTAAAGTTCATAGTAATAAAAATAAGAATGAGCTGTGATTTACTGGGAAAAGAGAAGGGTGAAGAGAGCAAACAAGTAAGGTACTCGAGGGCTTACCAAAAGCATAGAGGGTAGAGTCCACTCTACGTGCCTTGGAAGAAAGGCCTGGCAATCTACTGAAAGTCACCCACTGAAAACCTATAGAGCACAGCTCTGGCCTGACACTTATGGGCTGACTCTACAGCAACTGATAATTGTAGCGCTTATTGACTATTTAGTCTATGTCAGAGATTTCATATCTGTTCTTTTGTTTATTCTTACTAACCCTTAAGGAGCCCCGGTGGCATATTGAGTTAAGTGTTGGAGCGCTAACCAGAAGGCTGACAATTCAAACCCACTAGTTATTTCCCGGGAGAAAGATGAGGCAGTCTGCTCCTGTTCAGATTCACAGCCTCTGAAACCTGGGGTGGCAGGTCTATCCAGTCTGTCCAGCAGCGTTCCCCTGAGTCAGAATTGACTTGACAGCAGAGAGTGATAGGAACTATCCTGTGTCTCTGACTCAGAGAGGTCAAGTCAGTTATTGGAAGTCACATAGTAGGAGAGCTTGGACTTGGTCTTGTTCCTTTGCCCTTCATGACCTCTAAATCTCAGGAGCCAGGCTTCCTGTTTTTTGGAAGATTTCCTTTGCTAACAACAGGTTCTCTAGGACCCAGGCAGTAGCTGAAGCAGGAAAACACAATTAGCAAAATGAGGGGCACCAGTGTCTGGCCATGAGTGCTTGACATACACAAAGCAGATGGGGGGAAGTGGGGACTTCCATGACCCCTGCCCCACTGCCCAACCCCACTGCCCAGCCAGCTGAGCCTCCAGCAGCCTTGCTCTCTCCCTTGAAGAGGGGCTGCCGTTGCCTCTCCTCCTCTGACCGCCCACCTGATCAGGGCAGAGCCGGCTTCATGTATTATTAATAGCACTGCCAGCCTTCCTGTTTTCACGCTGATAACCTGCCAGGGAGGGCGGGAGCAAGGTGGCAAACCCTGGAGCTGGCAGGGCCCCTCCCCTGCCGGTGGAGCAGCTCTGCGGGGGCTGGCGCAGCCCCAAGTCTCTGAAGTTGGTTTCTAGAGCCTCCCCCATCTGAGCCCACAGGAGGGGACCAGGCCCTCGGCGGGGAATTCACGTGGGAGGTTGGAATGTGTGACTCTGGGAAGGGCTTCATCTAGGACACCAAGGACTCAGATCACCTTGGCCTTCCCCAGGGTGGGTGTGCTCATGTCCAGGTGACCGTGGGCCTCAGGTGTGTGAATGTGTGTGTATGCACGTACATGCGTGTACACATGTATGTGATACTGACCCTCATGGTTTCTTGGGGCAGATCACTGAAGTCCAGCCACATATGACCCTAAGGACTCCCACACCATATATGAGCAGGCATCTCTCTGCCCTACCCCAGTGTCTAATCCCTTCCCTTCTGGAGCTCAACTTGAGGGCCAGAGTCACAGTATGGATGGAGCCAGTCCCATCAGGGATGCAGAGTGGTAGAGATGGTAAGGACCAACCATTCCCTTTGAGCCAGTGGACAGAAAGGGATCCCATGTTAGATCTGTGAGTGTAGATTGTGTATCTTTTCCAACTCCTTGTTCTGTGATGTCACACTGGCAGCTTGAGATTGGCCAAAGTGGGAATGTTTATACCAGGGGCATTCACAATGACTAATAGTTAGGGTTACTCACTCCTAGAGCCAGTTGTTAAATTTTTATCCCTGTGACTAAATAGTGAGAGGTCTGCTTTAACCTTGAACCTGCCCTAAATTCCTTCCTAGGCTGCTTCCCAAAATTCCTTTCTCCTCCCCTTTACCTACTATAAAACTTCAATAACAAAACTAAAAGTGACCATAATGACAGTTAACATTTATTGTGTGCTTACTAATTATGTTCTAGGTTTGTTCTCAGAGCTTTAAGAGTCAGTTCATTTTATTGTCTCAGTCACCCAATGAATTAAAAATGCAAAAGCTTATACTCATTGTAACCGAGTCATAGCTGACCCTTCAGTGAGTTTTTTGAGGCTGTAAATGGCACAGGAGGAGATTTTTTTCTCCGTTTAGCTGAGAGTGGATTTGAACCATCAGAAAGATGCCATCTTTGGGTTAGGAGCACAGCTCCCTATGGATTGTGCTATCAGAGCTCCCTCTGCCATCTAGTGAGTAGGAGCAATTATCATTTCCAGTTTACTGATGAAGCCGCTGAGGCACATAGGTTAGGGGACATTGGAGGTCACATCACTGGGAAATGGTGAAGTTGGGATCCATGTCTCACTTCAGGGCCTCTGCTGCCAGTTTCACTGGCACTGCTTTGCTTATGGGGCATCCCTTATGAGAGGCTCTGGTTGTCCTAGCTCCTGGGGCTACATGGCTAACACCCTCTGCCTTCTCCAGTGTTAGGGATTGAGCACATGGAACTTCTCTAGTCAGGGTTGAGTCTTCTGCCCTTTTACTGGAAACCCCTCAAGTACAGTGCCTGAGATCCATGTCTTTCTGTCACACTTGTCATCATCTTGGTGTTATGTGCTCCTGAGTCAGAACAGATTCATAGCTGACCCTCCAGGAGTTTTTTTTGAGGTTATAAATTACATGAGAGGAGATTGGCTACCTTTATTCCATGGAACAACTGGTGGATTTGAACCGCCTGGTTTTGGGTTGGCAGTGCACCTCCTTATCCCTCAAAGCCCCCAAAGCTTCCTCATGCCTGCTGTAGGAGCTGGTTTTGAGGACACTTGATGAAAGAGCCGTTAGCAGAGATGATCATGGGAGCCCTTGGTCCGGTGCCTGGCACATTGTAAATGCTCACATGTGCAATGCTACTGGCAGTGATGATTACTAGACAAGGAGCCCTGGTGACACAAATGTTTAAGCACTTGGCTGCTAATAAAAAAGTTGATAGTTTGAATCCAGACAGTGGCTCTGCTGGAGAAAGACCTGGCAATTTGCTTCCATGGAAATGACAGCCAAGAAGATCCTATGGGGAAGTTTTATTAAGTCACATGGGATTGCTGTGAATTGGAATTGACTTGGTGTCACCTAGCAGCAACAACAACAAGAACAACAACAATTACTGGAATTGGGACTCAGTATTTCAGCAAACATTTTTTATTGTTGCTGTTTGGGGTCATGTTTGATGTGTATTATTGCTCTCTTCCCCCGCAAGAGCGGGTGTCCTTGAGCTTTTGCCTAGGGTAAAGGTCTGCTCAAAGGTGTGGCTTTAGAATCCCACAGGGCCCTCGGGCCTGTGGCCTTTGGGCCAAATGTATTAATTTTCAAAGGAATAGTCCTTAAATGATACAGCAGTCTTTTGTCTATTGCTGAACTGAACAACTTGGTGTTGCTGTGATGCTGCACACTGTTCCATAGACTTGTCAAATACCATCATGGTCCCCCATTATGTACAATGTTTGGATCAGCTTCCAGATCGACTTATGCTGGGAAGCAGGAGTGGCATCCACTTCCTAAATTAGATACCTTTGGAAACTCTACAAACTCTATAAATATACAGAAATGATGTTAGTTATAGAACAGAGGTCTGTACATAAATGATGTTAGTTATAGAACAGAGTTCAGGTCTTTTGTGCAAAACTTACTCATAGTTGTATTTGACTTGATGACACTTAACCACTGCTAAGTGAAACTAGTGCTGTTCTAACTGGAGGAACACTCTTCCACTTTGTACATCACTCTTTTGTCAATGTGCAGTATGAAGTAACCTGGGCTTGCTGTGATGCTGAACCTCATACCATTGGGGTACCAAAAACCAGAATGGTTTCCCAGTGTGGACAGTGTTTAGTGGAGCACTCAGTTGTAAAACAGATTTGGAAGCAGGAGTGGCATCCACTTCCTAAACAACTTGGTTCTGGAAACTGTATGAACTTGGAGAAATGATGATAGTTATGGAAAGGCATTAGGTCTTTTACTCATAGAGTCACTATGAGTCACGCTTGACTTGATGGCCATCAACTACAACAACAATTGTTAAAGTCTACTACTCTCAGTGTCCTCTGTTGTATTTCAGAAGTGGATGGATAGTCCTTCTTCCTACTCTGTCTTAATATGGGTGCTTAGCTTTAGAACAATATCTGACAGACAACCATTTTACTGAAAGGAGCAGATGAAAGACATTTTCCCTTACAGAAATAACAAATATATTCAGTAACCCCCGCCATGCGTGTCTTGTCCCTTGCCTTTCCCTGTACTCCTGCCTACCCGATGCAGCAGCTTCCTCCCCCCAGCCACCTCTTGATATAATGGTTTGGGCTACAAGTCACTTCTGTGATGTCTTGCACCTTGCACTGCTGCTGGTCTCTCACACTGATGCCTGTCGCATGTTTAGGAGGATTTAAATCCAAATCCCATGTACCAGCTTCAGGGAAGGATTTTTGTCTGAGGCAGTACTGAGAAGGGTTCTTGCCCTTGGGCTTCTGTTCCAGGACGGTTGTCTTGTGACTTAGTGGCTCTACTCTTCCTTTTGCATCACACTACTGTCACATGATAATACTTTCCAAGGTGAGGGCTAGATCTGGGATGCTGGTGTTTATTTGGCTGGGAATGAATATACTGTCTTGCCCTGCATGCCTGATTGTCAACAAAGCTGGTGGAATTCTGGGATAATGGACTTTTCCTGATTAGGGAGGGTAAAAAGCGATTTCAGTCCTGCCTTGTGAGAAGCTCTGAGGTGCCCAGTACTGGGTTAGAGGGGCAAAGCGTGAACCCAGCCTCTGGTTGTATATGAAGCTCTGAGGGTTTTGATGCAGGTCTGGGAATGAATGTCCCATCAGAGATGGAGGTTGTTAACAATTACAGCTTGCTTGGCTCCACAATCAACACTCTTGGCACCACCAGTCAAAATATCAAAAGATGAATCGCACTGGGAAAATCTACTGTCAGAGACCTTTCCAGAGTACTGAGAAACAATGATGTCAGTCTAGAGACTAAGGTGCACCTGATCCAGGCCATGGTGTTTACAGTCAGTTGCTATGCATCAGAGAGTTGGACAATGACTAGGGATAATAGAGGAGAATTGATGCCTTTGAGCTGCAGTGCTGGAGGAGAGTATTGAACATACCATAGACTGCTAAGAGAACAAATAAATCTGGCCTGGAGAAAGTGAAACCAAGTTTCTCCTTGGAGGCTAGGATTTTGAAGCTCTGTCTCACATACTTTGGGAACATTGTCAGTGTAGATTGGTCCTTGGAGAAGGACATCATGCACAGAAGGGTGGCAGCACAGGAAAGGAAGACACTGAGTGAGATGAATTGATACAGTAAGTAGGACAGTGGGGGTAGATGTGTCGGAGTCAGTGAGACTGGCTCAGGGGAGGGCAGGCTTTAGATCTGTTGTACATAGGGTTGCTATGAGTCACAGGCAACTCAACAGCACATAAGAACAACAATGATGATGTTAAAAGTGCTGTTACATATTCTAAAGTGCCATTTACATGTATAACACGGACAACTTCATGTACAATAGGACAAAACATTGCCTGATCTTCACTAGCATTGCCATATTTGAGTCCGTTGTTACAGCCACTGTGTCAGGGCAGCTCGGTGAGGGTCTTCTTTTTACCTGACCCCCGCCCCCCCTGTTGCCAAGCACAATATCCTTCTCTGGGGACTGGTCCCTCCTGATAATATGTTCAAAATATGTGTGACAAAAGTGCCACTGTCCTTACTTCTAAGGGTCATTCTGACTGTCCACTAGTCAAGGTGAGAACACATGTCCTCCATATACCTGATTCTGTTCTAGGAATTGGGGATCACAGCCACAAATAAAGCCCTCTAATCTCTGTTCTCTTAGAACTTCTGTTCTTAAGCTGGAGAGAGAAGTAATAAACGAAGAACTAAAAAATAAGTTTCTGACAAGAAAACAAAACAAAACAAAAAGCAGAGAAAGGACTTGGAAGGGTCCAGGGAGAGGCTGAAATTTTGCTTGCTTGGTCAGGAACTGGTAGACTATACGGAGGAGGAGGCACATAAGGACATAAGGACACCTTAAGCTGTCCTTAGCAAGTTACTATTAACTGGGAGAAGAGCCATTTGTGGTGCAAAGGTTCCGAGGCAGGAGTTTGCTGGGTATGTTTGAGCCACAACAGCTAAAAGACTGGTGGAGTAGAGTGAGTGCAGGGGGGAAAGAGAAGGAAGTGAAGTCAGATTTATGACAGCCAAGGGAAACAGGAGGAGGAGAAAAAAGGGGCTAATGAGAGGATAGCAGAGGAGGCAGAGGTGGGGTTATGAGGGACAGCAGTGTTCCCTTGGGTCACAACAGGAGCAGGAGAGGAACAGCTGTGGGAGAGGAACCTGGAGTGGCCTCTGCTTTCTGTGGCTAAAACAGTCTTGTGACGGTTGACCAGGTTCTTGGCTCCTTGAAGAACTTTGTCTCCCCTTTTGACTTATGTCTGCTGCTCCCTTGTCCTGACCAAAATGTCGTACCTACTACGTCCTACTTCCGGGGCACTTCTGCCTGAAATGGCCCCATTCTGCCTGGGTTTCGGCTGCCACCTCACACCTCATTGACTCCATGGTCCAGGCCACAAGGGCTGGCCTGCCGTCCCGCCACTCTTCTGCAGATGCTGAGATCCAGCCTCCAGGCTCAGCCTGCCTAAGGATGATAATACAGCACTTTCCCCAGAAATGATGAGAGATGCAGGGCCTGGCAATGGAGGGATGAGGTGGTGATGAGGGAGGAGTCTGCAGAATGGTGATCCTAGAGGAGGTGATGTGAGTTCCCAGGCAGAGGGACCCTGCAGGGACCTCTCACCTCTCCTAGGCCTGCTGAGTGGAGGCAGGTGATGTCTGGGCTGGGAGCGAGTGCACTGGATTTATTTGTCCGATGCCACACCCCACCCCAGATTCCTAAGTGCTTAGCATCGTAAATAAAACCCACCCAATAAATCTCCTCTGTAAATTTTCTGCGTAGAATTTCATTACTCGTCTCGTTTCCAGTCATTAGGTTTTCGTCCAATTTGGAGTTATCCTGATGGCTGTGTAAATCATGCCTGCACCCTGGGGACTGGGAACTCCAGGGAGAACTCATCCAGCCGACAGGGGTGACAGCTGCAGACTGAGGACCTGAACCTGGAGTGGTCACCTGTCAGCCAGCCCTGGGCAGTGAGGTGACAACTGTGTGCACTGGGGGGGACAGGGACTGTGAGAACCGAGCACCTGACATGTGCCAGGAGCCTCACAGACACCCCGAAGCCTCGTGCAAGCCCTGCAAGGTAGGATTTAGTACTCCCATATTTAATGATATGGTGGGTAAGGAGTTTTGCTGCCAGTCCAAAGGCATGTGGTTCAAATCCACTAATTGCTGTGAGGGAGAAAGATGGACAGTCTCCTCTCATGCTATTTATAGACTCTGAAAACCTGCTGGAGGACCAGCCGTGAGTTAGTTCTGAGTTGATGGCACATTGCAACAACAATAGTATTAAATAGTAGTCAAGGAAGGATGTAAAATATAAAATGTAGGAATAGATGCTCCAGAGAAAATGAAATGGAGACAGGGAGTAGAAAGTGTTCAGAGAGGGGAAGTTTTTTACCCAGCTTACACAGCTCTGCTCTGCATGGTGGAGTCTGAATTGAGCCTGGCTTACCTGCCTCCAAATTCACTGCATTCACTTGCTCTGGGTTTTGTGGTTGGAGGGGATCTTGGAGAACCTGGCACAAAGCCACCCCTTCCTTGAAGAGTTACCAGGTGGAGTCAATCCCTGTGTCTTCTGATCCCCCTGCACGAAGACCCCTGTTGGAGGCTGTTGTCATCATAGTGGTCTGCTGGGATTCTTCACGTGCTTTGTTCTCTTATGCACAGCTCAGCAAGCCTTTCATTCATAGCACTGTGCCCACTTGTACAAGACACATCCTGTTCTGTGGCTGTTTCAGTATATCTCTGTTCCCTTTAAAAATACCCTCCATTAAAGTAGCAGCCACGTGTGCTTGGCGTGCCCGAGCGTTTCCATCATTGAGCACAGGATCTAGGAGCTTGTGGCACAGTGCGTCACGTGCGGGCTGCTGACCAGAGACTGGAGCGTGGAGTCCACTAGCCTTCTCTCTAGGAGTCACTGTGTCGATGTGAGTCAGAATGGACTCTGCATTAGTAGGTTTGGTTGTTGTTAGTGCATAATATGTGATGAATAAATGTCTACGGAGCGAGTGAACTACCAAGTGAATGAATTAAGTCATCACTCCATAGGTGTGAAAAGGTGAAAAGGAGATGTCAATATGCCAGCACCTTCCCTGTGCAAGTCTATTAAGTTCTCAAATCCCAGAGGAGATCTGAGAGAGAAGGAAGCATTCTGGAGCTCCATACTCAGGCCTCTTTGAGTACCAGTCTTAGCTTCTACTCCAGCTTCAACTTCTAGCTCCAGATCCAACTCAAACATCAAACTCTGCCTCCATCCCAAACCCATCTCCTACTCTGATATCAGCCTTAATCTAATGTCAGCCTGGGTCCTAACCTCAAAGTCATTCTCAGTTCTGACCTCAGCCTCACCCAGCCTCATTCCTTGACCTAAGTTCCAACCCAGTCTCTACCTTAGCCCCAGCACTACCATGATAGCAAAACGAGTGTGCATCTCCAGGCCATCTCAGACCCCACTTTAGCCTTAGCTGCAGTGCTACACTCAATATTTATAATCAATCTCCCCTCAGTTTTAATGCTGATCTTGACTTTGGCCTGAAACTCAGCCTCAGTTGTCAACGTAAACCTAACCTCAAACTGAATCCCAACCACAACTTCATTCTGAATTTCAGCCCAATGGGATTAGAGCCCAGTAGCTCTGACATCAACTTCAGCAACAGTAGACAGTCTTTGGGAAAGCAGTTGGTCTTCACCCATGGGGCAGGGAGCAGCCCTGGTCTCCATATGATCTGTCATCCTCTCCCGTAGCCGTGTTGCTCACAGAGGACAGGAGTCCTGCTATCTCTTTATAGGTGCTTAGAAATAGTTTCTCATATACAAATAGAGGTTACAGTAGACAAAACACATCCATATCACCAGATTCTAAGCAATTGTGAGGATGTGTGCCTTTCTTCAGGTGGTTGTTGTTGTTAGGTGCTGTTGAGTTGAGTACAACTCATAGCGACCCTGTGAACAAAAGATCTGAACCCTGTTCTATCCTGTGTCGTCTTCACACTTCCTGACACATAAGCGCTCATTGTAGCAGTCGCTGCATTAATCCACCTGGTCAAGGGTCTTCTCCTTCACTGACCCTCTACCCATCATGTGCTTCTCCAAGGAATAGTCCCTTCTATCAATATGCACAAAGTATGTGAGGTGAAGCCTCATCATTCTTGCCTCCAAAGAACACTCTGCTGCACTCTTCTCCAAGATATCTTTGCTTGTTCTTTTGCTGTCCATGGATGCTCAGTGCTCTTCTCCAGCACTACAGCTCAAAGACATCAATTCTTCTTCTGTCATCCTTATTCACTGTCTGGCTCTCAGATGCATAGCAAGTAACTGGAAAGACTATGGCCTGCATCAGATGCACCTTAGTCCTCAAACTGACATCATTACTCCTCAATAATTTGAAGAAGCCCCTCTCTGCAGATTTCCCCAGGGCAATGCATCTCCTTATTTCTTTACTGATGGTACTGAAGGTGTACTTTTTGCAGAAAATTGAGGAATGCAGCCTTCAGTATGGATTGCTTCTCAATTTCAGGAAAACAAAGATTCTTACCACTGGACCTACAGGCAACTTCATGATGGATGGAGAAGAGATTGAAACTGTCAACAACTTCATCTTGCTTGGTCCTGCAATTAACACCCTTAGTACCAACAGTCAGGAAATAAGGAGACCCATTGCATTTGGAATTTCTTCAGGTTACATTGTAGGAAATGGAAATTAAGTGCTTCACCTGGCTTTGGTAAAGGTACTCTAATAGCTGTTCTGATGCTAAGCTCAGAGTTGCCTCTACTTCTCTTCCTTTACTGAGAAAGGTGAGAGGAGGCCGTTCTGTATATGAGGACTGCCCTTCTTGCCCCCTTGAGTGTTTCCACTAAAGGCTATGCCAAAAGTAGCCTCAAGGTGTTCTTCTATTTTAGAATAACTTGTAAGGGAGAGGAAGTCCCTAGGTGGTGCAGGAGATTAATAGACTTGGCTGCAGATTAAAGGGTTGGACGTTCCATTTCACTTAGAGGTACCTTGGGAGAAAGTCTTGGAGACTTCAGGAAGAGCAATCAGTGAAATGTCTATGGAACAGAGTTCTCTTGTGGCCTGCATGGAGTCATCATGAGGCAGAGTTGACTCAACGGCAGGGGAAGGATGGTGAGAGCTGTGGAGAGAGCCAGAGAGCGTATAGAGGGTGGTGCCGAGAAGGCAGAGAATTCCTCTCAGGTGGTTTATGTGGACATACTGTAATACATGGCTGTACGGGTGGAGATGAGAAAACACCGTGAGATTACAGGAGCCAACAAGAATTGGGAGCCCTTAGCATCTCCAGGGTATGGGGTGGGGGGTGGGGTTGGGTGGGTGGGGGACGATGGCCCAGTGAGAGGTGATGTCATGGAGGCGATGGTATGTAAATCACAGTCTTGGGGAAACTGCCCAGGATGAAGGGAGTGGTGAAGGAACTCCGCCTCCCTATTCTCCTTTCTTCCACTCTCCTGTTGGGGCTCCCAAAGGTCAAGGTACCCAAACTGTGAGCCGCTAAGGTCAGCTTCCTGGCCCAGAGCAGAGCTGAGAAGGCATGGGTGAACTGAGGGCAGGGCACAAACAGAAAACAAGCAGCACCAGGAGACAGAGAGCCTGACTAGTAAATCATCAAGGAGAGAAGAACAAAGAGACTCAGACTGAGGTACGCAATGTGTGAGAGAGGGGGTGACAAAGGGCTCAGCCTGTTTGCCAGGGTGGGTCTGCAGAACCCAAATCTGGCTCATCTGCCTCTCCTCAAATGCACTGTTGGGGAGTGAATGCCTGAAGCTGGCGGAGTGCAGAGAAGTCAGCAAATATGTGTGCACTGACTTCCAAGCCTTCTGTTCCCAGCTCCTGGGAAGAGCAGCGGAGCCTTGGGGTGTCTTCCCCTCCCCCCTGTAGGCCTGCCTTGCCGCTCTGATTCTAGAGAATTGCTGCTACTGTGGGTTTATGGGAACGAGAAGGGGTGTTTCTCATTTAGCAGGTCTTGATGGGTTGTTAACGTAAAGGTCAGTGGTTTGAGTCCATCAGCCACTTCTTGGCAGGTAGATGAGGCAATTCTCTTCCATAAAGATTTACAGTCTTTCTGTTCTACTCTGCTCTGTAGGGTTGCTATGAATTAGAATAGACTAGAAGACAGTCTGCTGGCTTAGTGGTAAGAAGCTGCGCTGCAACCCCAAAGGCACTTGGTTTGAGTCTACCAGCTGCTCTGTGGGAGAAGGATGGGCAAACTCTTCCTGAGCAATCCGAACACCTGCTGGAGAGTCAGCTATGGGGCGGTTCTGACTTGACAACACATAACAACAACAACAACAGAGAGTGGGAGGTCCAGGGGATACAGGCCGTATTGAAGAGCAAGGTGTTTCCAGGGGTTTGTACAGGCCCAGTACTCTGTGAAAGAAATGAGATGGGCATCACTTTTCCCATTTTACAGATGAGGAAACAGGCACATAGGTTAGAAATTCTCATAAGGTGGTATCAATGGCAAGTTTTTTATTTTAAAATTTTACATTGGTTAATATATAAAGTTTGTATATACTGTGTTTCACACCATCCTTCATTTAACATTGTGTTTCATACTATGATTCTCATTTATTATGTTTTATAAAATCAATCACCATTAATTAATGCCCATCATTACCCTGTCTTTCCAGATCCCTGCCAGATCTTTCTCATTTTTTTTACCCCTCCTCCTTCCAACCACCAAATTGTGTGACCCTATGATTTTCCCCCTGCTCATCCTCACCCCTCTACTCCCACCCTCCCCCTCCTTGGATCCCCATACACTTTTTACTAGTTATCCTAAGTATTTACAATAGTGGTCCTATGCAGTATTTATCCTTATGAGACTGTGTTAGTTCACTCAGCATAATGCCCTCCAGTCTTTCCCAAGATATGTAGTATTTTTTTAAATTGTTGCTCCTGAATGCTGCATAGTATTCCCCCGTATGAATGTACCACAATTTCTCAGCTCATGTGAATGTAGTTGGACATTTGGGCTGTTTCCATGTTCTTGTGATTGTGAATAATGCTGCTATGAACGTTATTCCTAGGAGCGGAATAGCTGGATCATACAGAATTTCTATGTTCAGTTTTTTTTTTAGGAAATGTCAAACAGTGGCAAATTTTTGAACTGGATGAGACAGAATTGGGTCCTTTAGCCTCACACTGAGCCCCAGGCCTTTTCTGAGACTGGACCCTGAACAAAACCCCACTCTGAGCCCCGACTCTATATAATCTGGGGCACAGAAGTAGCCCAGAATACTCTGCATGTGCCCAGGCCAAATCTGTTGCACACAGACTCTCAGAGCATCCCCAAGGCTTAGAATGTTTCCAAAAGAAACTTTTCGTAAAGACTTAATGAAACTTTTATGTTCTGGGCACCATGCTAAGCACTTTGCAAGGATAGCAATTTGTGGGCTTGGTGGTATTATTATTACCCTCATTTGCCAGCTGAAAGTGAGGAGGACTCTTAAGCACTTGTTGCAGAAAATCAAGGAATGCAGCCTTAGGTGTGGATTGTATTTCAATGTCAAGAAAACAGCAATTCTTACCACTGGACTAATAAGCAACATCATGATGGATGGAGAGGATATTGAAACTGTCAACAGCTTCATCTTGTCTGGATCCACTTTTAACACCCATGGTACTAGTAGTCAGGAAATAAGGAGATGCATTGCACTGGGAAAATCTACAGTTAGGGACCTTCTGAAATTATTGAGGAGTAATGATATCAGTTTGAGGACTAAGGTGCATCTGATGCAGGCTGTAGTCATTCCAGTTACTTGCTATGCATCTGAGAACTGGACATTGATTAAGGTGATGGAAAAAAGAATTGACACCTTTGGGTTGTGGTGTTGGAGAAGAACAATGAACATCCCAGGGATGGCCAGGAGATCAGATATGTCTTAGAGAGGGTACAGCTAGAGTGCTCTTTGGAAGCAAGAACGATGAGGCTTTGCCCCACATACTTTGGGCATGTTGCTAGAAGGGGCTGTTCCTTGGAAAAGGGCATGATTCTGGGAAGGGTGGAGGGTTGGCAAAGGAGAGGAAGATCCTCAACCAGGTAGATTGACACAGTGACTGCTCCAATGGGCTCTTGTGTACCAGGAAGTGTGAGGATGGTGCAAGACAGAACAGGGTTCAGATCTTTTATTCATAGGGCAAGTCATGCTTGACTTGATGGCACCTAATAACAATAACAACAACAACAACAACAACAACATTTTACAAATTAAGAAACTGAGGACTCTTAAAATGTAATTAACTCTTTTAGTGTCCCAGTATGGGGTATAGTCAGATTCAAACTCAGGTCTGTGTGACTGTACACTTTCACCATTATGCTATGCTGTCTAGCAGGGACTCAGAATTGAAGCAGTTCTCTCTTCTTTCAAAGACAAGCAAGCTACAGTTCCCTAACCTGGATGGTAACAAGTGGACCTGGTGGACACAAACAAGTCAGACCTGGGCAGGTCTAAGCCCAAGGGATTGCTTATGATGGAGACTGGAGAGCTGGCTGGTGTATGCCCCAGGGGAAGGAGAAAAGGGCCCAGAGGACCTGTGTCCCCTGGAAGGAATACCAGTTCTGTTCTCAATCTCAGGACAAAATGTCTGGATCCATTACATAGCTGGGCACAGTCCACAGGTGTGAACATGCTATATACACAATCACAAGCATCATGTGTCTACTGGTCATGCGAAGGTGCTGGGTGACTGTAAGAAGCCTCTGTTTAACCTCCAGGTGGTGTGCACAGTGCTTGGCAAATGAAAGATTGAGTATATCCCCAGATCAGAATGATGAGAAGATAGAGGTAAAGGTCACCTTCTAGGAAGACCCGACCAGGGCTGAGCCCCCAGGGAGAGCCCTGGTCTCCTGTCACCATCTATTTTCCCAGGCAGTCTCTTCCTGTCACTTGCTGCTACTCATAATCAAGAAGTTCCCTCTTGTGTCTCACCCATATTATTTTCCAGGAAGGAGAATAGCACTCAGAATTCTAACCTTTCCTTCTGAGGCTCAGCATGAGATTTGGAGATGCTGTGCCTGAGAACAGACTGGTATTGTCTTTGTGATTTAAGGTAGACACCCTGCCCTCCCTGAGCCCGTTTCCTCATTTAGTGACCTCTGTGATCCCGTTACACTAAATTTCATGATGAATTCTCCAGCTCCAATCTCTTCCTCCTCCACATGTTTTGAGGAGGCTCAAATCACTGAATCACTGAGCCGAGACTCTGGCCATGGTCCTGAAGGCGGCTGTGGCTTTACCAGGGGCTTGCAGGGGTGGAGGTGAGCCTCCTACTCACTTTAGGAGGGCAGAGGCAAACTAGCCTCACTGAGCACTTACCAGGCACCAGGTCTTTTGGTGTCCGCTTCAAATACCTCATCCCATCCACTAATCACAGCATCCCTGGAAGGAGAGAGCTTTTGGGGCCGTGGCCCCACATCTTTTGGGAAGCAAAATCTGCTCTCTTACTTTGGATTTCCAGTGGCTCTGGTTCCCAGAGATGGTCCTGGGACAATTAAGGGCAGCTGAGAAAACAGTGACATGCAGAAATGGTTGATAAAACTGCGAGGGAACGTCTGTTGACATTGATTCGGTGCCTGCGGCCAGAGATGAATGATTGAAACACCAGGCTTGTTAAAGTGAGAGCACGTTTGATTTCTCTCTCCTGCACTGCATGCGATTTCGCTGGAGGGAAGTTAGCAATCAGCTAATTGACATTGAATTAACCATGAAACTCAGCCCGTGCCTTCTCTCTGAAGCGCTCTCCAGCAAGACTTTTATCAAGGCTTTGAATTATTGATTATTACTTATAGCTCTGATGGGGTGATTTCCTTTTATTTGTTTTCACATTGGGTGTCCTTCATAAATGTCCCTGAGAGTGAGAAGCACCCAGATGGCAGCATTGTTTTGCCAGAGGAGCAGGAGGGCGATGGCTGCAGCTCAGAAAGGGTGGGCCTGGACAGTCCATCTTGCCCTAGAGCAAGAACCATGTATTTGTTAATTCACGGAGATATTTTTTGGTGGTTGCTGCTGTTACTGTAGCAAAGCCCACGCCAGCCTGACTGACAGAGGCTCTGGAGTCTTTCCTGGGTACTGAGCCGCCAGTCTGAGTGAGGCTGGGATCACGATCCTGTCACTTTTTCTATAAGGGTTTTTATTAGGCATCTGTTCCAGCTGCCTTAGAAACTCAAGTCCTTCCACAATGTCCAAACCCCATGCCCTCAGGACTCTGCTTGCAAATTCTCAGGACAAGAAGTTCCTTCTGTCCCCAGGCAGAATTTGAGTAAGTGCTTAGTTCTGATGCTTCACTTGAAATTGTTTCACGGAACTTCCACTTGTCAGGGCTCCGCCCCGTGGAAATCCACAGTTGTTTCACCCTTTTCTCTCTGTGTCAGCCCTTTCACAGTAAAGAGTAGAGGTCTGAGGTTTCTTTTTTTCAGGCCAAATCACATTTCAACTTATTCACAAAAGAGGAGGGTTTTCATTCCCCTCCTCAATTTGGTCTCCTTTTACGGTGAGAATTGAGTATGTGTGAGAACCACTGAAAATACAGCACCTAGAACTGGACGTAGCAGTCCAGGTACAGTCCGAGAGAGGCGGTAGTTGTTGGGGACCTTTGCCTATGATACATAGTGACCTTATTTATGCACAACAGATCTGAACCTTGCCCTGTCCTGCACCGTCTTCATCATCTGACCGGCTTGAGCTCATCTTTACAGTCTCCGTGTCAATCCATCTTGTTAAAAGTCTTCTCTTTCTCTGGCCCTCTACATTTCTCAGCGCAGTATCTCTTTATATGGTCAGTCTCTCCTGACAGTATGCTCAAAGTATGTGAGACGCAGTTTCACCATCCTTGCCTCTAAGGAACCCCCTGGCTGCACTTTCTCCAAAACAGACTTGTTTGTTCTTTTGGCAGCCAAGGGATATTGTCCAACACCACACTTCAAAGTGGTAGAGCTGAATAAAACCAGCACCTTTGTCATCCTGGATATTAGATAATAAGTGATACAGCTTGACTGGGGTGAAGAGCTTTGATTCTATACAAAGACATTTGTTTCTTACTGAAATCATATGCTCCCTGTAGCTTTCAGCTTCTGTGACCAGGTGACTGATGACTAATACTGTGGCCAAATGACTGATTACGGCTAGTTGTCTGTGAGCAGTGGTGATATGTGATGCTTCTGGAATGAACCACTTAAGATCTGGTAAGTGACACTGCAGCTCTCTCCCCCTGCCATGGTGACCTGGAAGCCATGTGTCCTAGGAGGCACTGCTATCACACACAAGCTGTTTGAGTCACTACTGGAAAGGCACCTGTGCTGAAGAATTGCTGGACCCACAGTGCATATTTTGTATGAACAGAAAGAAATACTTAGGTGCTGAGTCACTGAACCCTTCCTGTGTTAGTGGTTGTTACTGTAGCACATCTTACCCGAGGCTGGCTAACAGGTGTCCATCATACCCTAAGCTACAGGGGTCTTGAAGTTTATTTCACTCTCTGTGTAACACCTCATGTTGAGCCCTAACTCCACTCAGCTGGACTTTGTAGTGATTCTTTTGATTTATTGACTGTGAGCTCCTGAAGGTTAGTGGCCATGTTTTATTCTTCTTTGCATCTCCCCCAGGACCTAGCCTGATGCACAGAGGACATTAATCTTTGCAGAAGGAAGCAAGTAAGAGAAGGAAATTCTGGATCCAGCAAGATGGAGGCAGGAAATATCCCTTAGGATATTTCTTTGGAATGAGGCAATCTGGACTCAAATATCCAGTTCTGTCCCTGACCAGCTGTGTGCCCCTTGGCTAGCTACTTATTCTGTATGAGTTTCTGATCCCTCATCTGTCAGAACAATAGTGGTCCCAGTCTCTCAGAATTTACGTATAAGAATGTATTTTTGTAAAGCTATTTGGCATGTTGTTCTGCAAACAAATGGCAGACATCATCACCATCACTATTGAGAGCAGCAAGATCAGTCATACCATTGTCCCATATGACCAGGTGGGTGCAGAAAAGAGGACCATCCAGGAGGGGTCTTGGCCCCAAGACACTCAGTGGAAGAATTGGAAGATGCAGGATCCAATAGATCTTCTCTGCTTCAGGACCAGCTGTCTTGAGCACAGTATCCTTCAGAGACACTCACACACTGGTTCCACCTGCCCATCCTCATTGGGCTTTTACTTACCAGTAAAAAGTTGGCCCTAGGTACAACTTGTCACATCCATCTGGCTGTTTCCGTCTGTATGATTCTACCTGGTTCTTGGAATAAACCTTAGCAAGGTGATAGGATACTAGAGAGATCTCACTCTTCTCATAGGTGTGCCATGATAGGGAGAGTCACCTCTCAACAGATACCACATTAGAGAAAGACAGGAGATATGGGAAGAGGTCATTGAAGGATGGTGTTTGTGTGGACTACAGGAGTCATGCCAGACAGCTGCACACCGTTGTAGATGCCTAGTGTAATCCCCTTGAGAGGCACTGAGGGTTTAGTGGTATCATTCTTGCCTCTTACCTGGGAGATCCATGCTTGATTCCTGGTCATTGCATCTCATGCGTAGACAGCCACGACCCATCTGCCATTGGAGACTTACATATTGCTGCGATGCTGAGTAGCATTCAGTGGAGCCCCAGATTAGACAGATTAGGAAGAAAGGCCTGGGAACTTATTTCTAAAAGTAGATCAATGAAAGCCTTATGGGTCATGGGATTCTGTCCACAACCAATCATGGAGATGGTGTAGGACTGAGCAGTTTTTTGTTCAGTTGTGCATAGGGTCACCATGAATCAAGGCCACTTTGATAGCAGTTAACAAGAGCAACTACAATAACAATGTCCTTGAAGAAGAAAAGGATGAAGGGAGCTTGTATTTTTGAGCACCAGTATGTGCACATTATGAATGATACTATTTTAACCCATACAATTCTGCGAAGTAGGAATTTTTATTTCCATTTGAAAGGTGAAGAAACTGAAGCCTAGAAAGAATATGAGCCGAGGACATGAGGCTGAGTTTTCCTGCCTCCAAACCTGTTCTTAAACAAACAAACAAACAAAAGTATATATAAAAAATCTAGTGGTAAGAAGGGAGCTCTGGTGGCCTAGGGCAGGAAGCTGTGCTGCAATCCTGAAGGCATGACATTCGAATCCACCGGCTACCCTGCAGGAGAAGGATGGGTGATCTCCCATGTGGTTAACTGCCTCTGAAAACCCGCTGGAGGATCAGCTACGGGTTGGTTCCAACTCGATATTATACAACAACAACAGTGGTAAGAAGCTGCACTGCAGTCCCAAAGGCAGTCTGAATCAATCAGCTGCTTGACAGAAGCGTCAACAGTTTTCTCCCATACGATTTACTGTTTCTGAAAACCCTCTGGAGGGTCAACTATGGGTCAGTTCCACCCCGACAGCACACAACCGCCACCACCACCTGCCTCTCGGATTTGACCTGTCACTCACCCTTGCACTACTTTTCATCTTGACTAATGTGCAATTTCCTTTTTCACCAGGTCCTGGGCATGCTCTGATCCTCAGTTTCTTCTCCTATGAATGGGGAGAATAACAGTATCTGCCTCTTAGGATTGCTTTGAGGATTAATTGAGTTAATATGCATAATGTATTTAGTGTAGTGCCTGGCACAGAGTGTTATTTAAGTATTAATCATTATTATAATAATAGTTAGCATTTATCAAGTACTGTGTTTACCATGCTCCAGACATGCTGCTAAGTGCTTTACTTGGTTCATTTTATTTAATCCTCAAAACAACACTATATAGTAAGTGTTATTAAGCCTATTTTAATTTGGGGAGTTTGAGACTTAAAGATTCAGGTCTCCCCCGCTCTCTGAACTTGGTGTATTCCTAGGAAGCCTTTTGTAAGCTGAAATGGTGTAAAGTGGAGAAGCAATTGCCATAAATTAATATGGCAAAGTTTTCTGAACATTCCCAGACCCCCAAAATAATGTGTTAAACCATACCAAATAACATATAGAAATGAAAATAACACTAAAATATAGTGCTCACAGACACAGTTCAAACGTATGGAAGTTTGACGCTGGGATGTTGAGTGTGGTTCCCAGAAAAGGAGCTTTTGCTGCTTGGGGTACACACTGCCTTTTTAACAGCTTGCTGTGAAACAATTTCACTTTTTTTTTGCATTTTTTCATAGAAGTAAACATCTTCTCCTAGAATTTCTTTTGCTTCTTAGAAACAAGTTTTTTTTTTTTTTGAGGTGCCTGTGTACATTTTTTTCTTTTTTTAGAAACAGATTCTAATGAAAGCCTTTTGTAAAAGCCTGATTAGATAAGGGAAACTTTTGAAAAGTGGGGGATACTGAATGTAAGTGAATCACCCAAGTAAAGGAGCATGGATCTTAATTTTCTAATTCTAGCGGCTCTGCTAGGGAGCTCTGGTGGCCTAGTGGCAAGAAGCTGTGCTGCAATCCCAAAGGTGAGCGGCTCGAGTTCACCAGCTGCTCTGTATTCAACAGCTGCTCCACATCCTCCAGCTGCTCTGCAGAAGGATGGGCAGTCTCCCCCTGTGTGATTAACTGCCTCTGAAAACCTACCAGAGGGTCAGCTTTGGGTTGGATCGGACTCGTCGGTACACAACAAAGAACAGCAGAGGCTCTATTCTATATGACCTGAGCCAAAGTTGTCGTAACGTGCCATTGAGTCAGTACTAGCTCATATCTTACCCTTCAGTGGGTTTTTATTATGGGAGGAAGTTCCCTTTTCTTCTATGGAGCAGCTAGTGCATTCGAACCACCTGTCTTTGGCTTGGTAGTACAATTCCTTACCCACTAGGCCACTAAATCCCCTTGAGCTAAGGAGGAATAATAATAATAAAGAGTAACTTATTTGCATGCTGTTGTTAAGTAGCACAGAGTCAACTCTCATGCACAGTGATTGTATGCACAACAGAACGAGACTCTGCTCAATCCAGTGCCAGTCTCAATCTCCACTGTGCTCCAGCCATTGTTGAAGTCATTGAGTTAGTCTATATCATTGAGGATCTTTTTCTCCTTCACTGAACTTTTCCAAGCATAGTCCTTTTCCAACAACTTGGAACTTGCCCCAAAGTAGATGAGATGAAGTTTCACCATCCTGGTTTCTAAGAAATACCCTGGCTGCACTTCTTTTAAGATTTGTTTGTTCTTTTGGCAGTCTGTGGTATACTTAGTACTCAGTGAAGAGGAATGTGGCATCAGGATTGGAGGAAGATTCATTAACAACCTACATTATGCAGATGACATAACCTTGCTTCCTGAAACTGAGGAGGACCTGAAGTGAATTGAAGCTCAACATTAAGAAAACAAAGATTCTCACCACTAGGCCAATTGGCAGCATCATGATAGGTGCTGAAGAGATTGAGATGTTAACAGCTTCTGCTTGGCTCCACAATCAGCATTCTTGGTACCAGCAGTAAGGAAATAAAAAGGTGAATTGCATTTACAATTGCAATTGCAAAATTTGCTGTCAGGGACTTTTCCAGAGTACTGAACAGTAATGATGTCAGTCTGGAGACTAAGGTGCGCCTGATGCAGGCCATGATCCTCGCATTTATGTGCTATACATCAGAAAGCTGGACAATGACTAGGGATGATAGAAGGAGAATGGATGCCTTTGAGCTGAGGTGCTGGAGAAGAGTATTGAATATATCATGGACTGCTCAGAGAACAAACAAGTTCTTCCTGGAGAGGGTGAAACCAGGCTGCTCCTTGAAGGCAAGGATTCTGAAGCTCCGCAAGGAGGGACCAGTCCTTGTAGAGGGACATCATGCTTGGGAGGGTGGAGGGACAGCGCAAGAGGGGAAGACCCTGGATGAGATGGATTGACTCAGTGACTGGGGTAATGGGGTTAGGTGTGTCTGAGATGATAAGGTTGGCTCAGGATGGAGCAGGGTTCAGAGCTGTTGTCACTATGACAAGTCTCAAGTGACTTGATGGCAAATAACATCAACAAACAAGTATATCCAACACCACAATGCAAAGTCATAAATTCTTCTTTGGTCTTCCTTATTCATTGTCCTTATTTGTTTCCAACCTTCACATGTATATGAGGCTATTGGAAATATCGTGGCTTGGTTCAGGAGCACCTTAGTCTTTAAACTGACATAATTGCTCCTTATCACTTTTAAGAAGACCTTGCTAGGAAATTCCCTAATGCGTCTTTTAATTTCTTGACTGCTGCTGCATAGGTGGTGATTGTGGATCCAAGTAAAATGAAATCTTTGTTAATAATATTTATCCATTTATCATGATGTTGCCTATTGATGTAGTTGTGAGAGTTTTTGCTTTCTTAGTGGTGAGGTGGAATCCATATCGAAGGTTACAGTCTTTCTATTTTTCAGTAAGTGCTTCAAGTCCTTTTCACTTTCAGCAAGTAAGGTTGTGCTGTCTGTGTATGGAGTCCCTGCTATGTGCCAGCCCTAGTGCTGAGCATTACCTATCTAGTTTAAATTTATGAACTTTCCTCTGTAATGACTTGAATTTTTTTTTAACAGATGAGACTGAGGGTAAGAGAAATTAGAAGACTTAAGATCCCACAAGTGTGGGGACTTGAGCCTGTATCATTGAGAATCCCACACATCTAATCATTGTTCTGGATCACTTTAAAAGCAAGGAAGACATACATCACCATAGCCTCTGAATGTGATATGATATTTGGATTAAAACATGGTCTGCAAAGTACATACCAGCAACAAAAGGATTCAGCAATTTTTAAGAGGAAGAGATAAAGATATACGAAGTAAAAGCTAACATAAAGGAAGTGGGAGTAGACATTGCTGGCACTGCAGTGGCTCCAGGTGGTTTGAACAAGTCACAACCAGTTTGATTCAGCTTGATCCAGTCTTGGCCAGCCCCACATATTTTTGAACTCGTACCAACAAGTCTGGGTTGATTTGAGCCAACTTGGTTCAGTTAGATCTAGTCACAGCCAGTTGGGGCTAGCCTCAACCAGATTGACCTAGTTTTAAGTCTTTTCTCACCTCAGGTTGACTTCCCTCAGAGTTTTGACTTCTTGGAAATTCTTCTCATGGATTCCCTGGTTAAATGATCTTGTTTGGGATACTGGGGAAAAGGCCAGCCTTCTAGGGGCTCTTGGACCATTGAGGTGTACAGCTGGAGCCCTTCAGCTGGTGAACTCTGCTGTGACCACCTCTCCTTGATTTTCCTTCAGATTCTGTTCTCCTCAGATCTCAGTGCTGCACTTTTCTTGTCTTGTTGGTTTTGTTTGCTGCCCTGCGGTCTGGCCTTGGTTCATGCTGACCCCATGCACTGTGGGATGGGACTGCTAAGATCCACAGGGTTTTCACGAACTGAATTTTAGGAGTAGGACCCCCCCCCCCCTTTCCTAATCTGGAAGATCTACTGAAACTTGTTCAGCACCACAGCAGCATAAAAGACTGTACTGATGGGTGATGGATGGGGGCTGCACTTGAGGTACATTGGCTGAGAATCAAAGCCAGGCATCCTGCCGGGAAGATGAGAATTCACTCAAGTATCTCTTCTTTTCCGACATGTCCTGTGAGTAGACTTTTCCTTTCTTTTTGTTTTGGAATCACAACCATAGCGGAACTGAAGGAGCAGCCTTAGATCCATCTCCGAGCCGTGGGACTTGTCTGGAGGACCAAGCAGTGTGTGGATGATGCTTCTGGGTGGGTGGTGGGTGGGTGTTGCTGACTTCATTCTGAGACCCCGAAACAGATGTGACTTGCACCAGAACACTGCAATTCAATTAAACATTAATGTGCACGGGGGCTGGGGGAGGAAGGTGGGCAGAAAGGGCTGGTGCTGGCTAATGGGATGCCACATTGAATTATCATCCTGCAGGAACCATGCCCCCTTCAGAGAATCCCGTGGGCCAAATGGAATGAGTATTGAACAGGCCTGAGGAACAGGAGGGCCTCTCTGTGGGCTCAACCCCTGCCCTGGAGTGACAGAGGACCCCGGAGGCATCAGGATCCTGCCTCAGCTGTCTCCTGGAGGCTGATGCCCCGCTAGCACAGACCACCTTCTTCCCATTAGTACCCTGTGGAGGCTGTGTGTTGGTTCAGAGGACAGGGACAAACACCTAGTTGGAAATCTAAATCCTGAGAGCTAGGAGGAACTTTCCCAGCGAACTTAACCTGGGCACACAGAGATTCAGGAGCTCAGCCAGCCCATATTCTGCCACAAACCTGTAAGATCTATTCAGTATGTACTGGGAGAAGAGGGCGAAGAGGAAGGTCCCCTGCTTCCCATGTCAAAGCCTTCACTGCTGTACTTTGCAGCCCCTTCCCTTGCATGGCTGCACTGCCTACTCTCAAGGGAGACCTGAGAGGGAGCAGGCCTTGTTATCTCCGCAGATCTCCAATCTGCCCCCTCTACCTGTTTTGAGGTTGGCGTTTCCCAGGTCTTGGGGCTCTTCTTCTGACCTCCGTGGACCCCGTGTCTCCCGGTCCTTTGAGGGAGAGATTGAGTTCCCAGAAGAAGAAGAAGTGATGAGTCCATGCATGTCAGTCAAGAGGGAACCTCAGTGAATTTTGCTAAGAGGTTCACTCTGGACCCAGTGAAGAACCAGTTGTGCCCAGGGATCCGTAGTGCTCAAGGGCTGACTGCACCCAGGAGCCCCTGGACTCATTGCGCCCTGAGACAGAGGACTTTCTTGGTCTGACTCTTTTAATGTCACTGATTTTGCTGCCGGTTAGATTGTGCTTGAGGGTCAGCTGCACCCAGGGAGAACTGACTCGACCCAGGGATTCTTTATGGTTTACATTAGCTGTACGCAGGGTCACTGTGCCTAGGAGTGACTGACTACCTGTATTCTGGTGCTGGCTACCCACATGACTCCATACCTGGTGTAGGGCCTCTGTCAGCAATGCTTGTTCTGGGGCTGTGGGAGGAGGGAGCTTCCAGACTCAACACAGGCAATCTGATTTCTTCCAATTTAGGAGGCTGGTGGCTGGCGAAGGGGAGAGAATACAGAGGTATTGAGAATGCACTGGTGTGTCAGGTCCGCATCAGGCCCCACCTCCCCGTGATGTCTGTCATCCCCACAGCAATCCCATGAGGTGTAGTTCTCTTCCTCACTTACTGGTGAACAAACTGAGGTTCAAAGCAGTGGGATGCCTCTTCTGACTTTTCTAATGCCAGAGCTGTCAACCACGACACTGCTGGCCATCAGGTCATGGGCTGTCCCCACTCCATGCCTGGAGGGGAGAGGTTGAGGCCTCTCTACGTTTACAGAAGAGGAGAACAAGAAGGAGTCAGAACACAGCCATGTCATTGCCCTTGGCCGAGTAAACCTGCTTATGCTGGTGTCCCCACGTCCCCAGGGATCAGGGCACTTGGCAGGCCCGCTAGGAAGGGCTTCCTGTACCCTGCATTCCTGGGTGCTGTCCTGGAGCTCCGCAGGCCAGAGTGCAGAGGCCGGCTGTCCTGTTACAAGTCCTCTTTCATGATGCTCAAAAAGGCTCCTTCAGAGCCGGGAGTCGGCTGTGCAAACAAGCACATCTGGGCTGCTGGATGGAGTGGGCAGCGGAACTCCCCCACAGCTGGCCAGCTGCTCCTGCCCTTCTGCACAAAGGGAGCTTTGGCCCTGTGGGGGCTCGAGGGTACTTGGGGTTCTGGAGGGGAGAGTCCCTACCCAGACCTCTGTGGGGACAGCCCTCTGTGGCTGCTGCCTGCCATTTTCCTCAGGGCTGGGACTCTGACCCCAACAGCATTTCCTGCCTAGGGCATGCCTCCTTTTCTGGACCGACACCCGGGCAGAATTGGGGAAAACAGGACGAAGGCTGCAGCCAGAAAAACTCCAGAGCTTCTCTGTGGACAGAGACACATCCAAGCAGCCTGTCTATCCTGGCTCCCTGTTCACGGAGCTGCTGTTGTGGCTGGGTTCGTTCTGCCTCGTGGGGGGCCCCGTGTGCAGAGCGGAGCTGCTCCGTCAGATTTTTCAGGCCGTGACCTTCTGGAAGCAGGTCACCAGTTTGTCTTCCTGCATGCCTCTGGGTGGGTTTGGACCACTTAGTAGTCAAGCACTTAACTTTTTATGCCAACCAGAGAGCCCTCTTTATGGAGAGCATGAGTGTTTAACTTTGTGGTGAAAGTGAGAAATAAAATAATCACAAAAAAATTGTAAATGATATCAGGCTCTTACACAGACTTGCAGGTTGCAGGCACTCACTGTTCTAAGTATGTCTTTTTAATGCATTTAATTCTTACAAAAATCCTCACACTCAACAATTCAGCTCATTGCCATCAAGTTGGAACCGGCTCATAGCTGACCCTCCAGCAGGTTTTCAGAGGCTGTAGATTACTCAGGAGGGGAATGCCCATTTTCCTCTCACAGAATGGCTGATGGATTCAAACTGCCTGCTTTTGGGCTGGCGGCGTAACTCCTTACCCACGTACCCACTTTACAAGTTAGACAATTAAGGCACAGAGAGTGTAGGTGACTAGCCCAAGGTCACATCGCTGGTAAGAAGCAGAGTCAGGATTTGAACTCAGGTAGCAGGTAGTGTGTATTCATAACACTGATGCAAGCTTATACACCACTGGGAGGGCAGGAGCAGGGTGAACTTGGGTGGGCGTGGGAGAGAGGAGGCAGGTCAGCAATAGGAAGTCACTGAAGAGGGAAGCGGGGAGGTCACTCTGGGTGTTGTATGGAGCATGGAGTGGAGGGTCCAGCTAGAGGCTGTCACAAGAATCTGGGTGTAGGATGACCATGATGGGCCTCGACGAAGGCAGGGAAGTGGGCTTGGAAAGATGGAGGAGGCTTGGGAGGGGTGTAGGGTAAAGAATGGCACTCCCTGGCAGGTGAGTGGGTGTGAGAGTGAGGGGGACGGTGGAGTTCAGGACTCCACCCTGTGTTTGGAGAGGAACAGAGCCAATTTCTTCCCAGGTGTTCTCGCCACCTGTCTGGCAAGACCACCTGGCTTTGCTGCCTCCTTGGAATGAGGGATGGCCTGGGGAGGATGGTTGGGGGCTTACACCACTGTTGTTTTCCGGTTACCAGTAGCATCCCAGAGGGCTCAGCAGGAGAGAAAGTGAGAGGTGCAGTGGAAGGAGTTGGGGCTGTGCACCAGATAGACCTGAATTTGAATCCTGATTGTTCTTACGGGTTATGGGACTTTTGGTGGATGGCTTAATGTCTCTGCACCTTAATTTCTTCTGAAATTGGGAAGTGATTATCTCTCTCACAGGGCCCATGTAAAATGGGGATGAGACAGTGAATTGCAGACATACAGAGCTAGTTGTTCAGTACTATCAATCTCACAGTGTCATTTGAGGTTCCCATCATTGTGACAGGGAAGCAAGCTGGTGGAAGGATGCAGGAACCCGGAAACTAGCCTCTGTACAGTAATGAGTGCTCTGCATGCCTTCCCCTTTCTGGGCCTCAGTCTCCTGATCTGGGCAGTGGACCCTCAAGGGAAATGGAACAGAGTGTGTATTAGAGAGCACTCTATTGTCTCACTTCAGCACCTGGGACAGAGCCAGGCAGTATGGACATTTCACTCTAAGTCCTCTTTCAAAAAATACTTAACTGAACATCTCTGATGCATCAGACCTTTTTGTAGGGGCTGCAACAGAGCAGTGGAGCAAAGCTGGCAAAGACCTGACTTTCCAAACTTGTTTTGCAGTGGGAGAAGACAGACAGTACCAAGTGAACAAATCAACAAAGAGGATTGCAACAACAAAATGCACTGAAAAGACAGAAAACCGCACCGTAAGGTAAACAGGAGTGATGGGGGAGAAGGGAGGGTCAGAGGAGGGGAGAGTTATTCTCCCCAACATGGGAAAGATGGAAAAAGACTTGGTTCTTGAGAAGTCATTATGGGAAGAACCAGTTTAGGTGACATGTGAGAAAGGAGGAGTTTTGAGGGGAGGCTCCAGAGTAGGAGAAAGTCTAGATCATGTTGTACTTGCAGGTGCTTTCAAGGAGTTTGCATGTCACCAAGCACACCTTGGGCTTATTGGAGGTTCAGCTGTGAAACACTGCAATAAGACGAATATGGTAATAAAGTTAATCACATGATTTTTTTTGTTGTTTCTTAGATAAAATTATGTTTATATCATACACTAGTCTGTTATTAACAGAGCTCTGGTGGTGTAGTTGAATGATGCACTGATAACCAAAAGATTGGCAGTTCAAATCCACCAGCTGCTCTGTGGAAGGAAAATGGGCTAACTCCTCCCCTTAATGATTTACATTCTCAGAGAACTGCCAGAGAATTGTGCTGGGATTGACTGGAAGACAGGGGTAGGTTTGGCAGTCTTTTAAAGTGCTCAAGCATTAGGGTAAAGTTTGGAATAATGTGAGAATCATCAAAAATGTGACCCAGAGACAGAAGTGAGCACGTGCTATTGGGAAAATGGTTCCTATAGGCTTGCTTGATGCACAGAGGCCACAAACCTTCGACTTGAAAAAAAAATGTGCTATCTGTGGAGTGCTATATAAAGCAAAGCACAGCAAAATGAGGGACGCCTGCTTTCTGAGACAGTTACAGCCAGGCCGTGGTACTGGACCCATGTTTTAATGGGACTTCCTGGCAGCTGAGTGTAGAGGGGATTGAATGGAGAAAAATGAAATGTGACCTGGCTCCAACTCCTCCAGCCTGCCCGGAGGACCACACTTCTGTCTCTTTTGTTGTTATCTGCCCACTATCTTCTGTCTGCTCCTCTCCCACAAGGGGGTTGGTGGTGGTTCTAGGTTGCACCAGAGTCCCCACAATGCACTGAGAACAGGAGGGAGGAGCTGGGCAGGCAGGGGCTGTCAGCCCACAGGATGAGACTAGGTGAGGGACAAAGGACATGACATGAATGCCCTGCCGGAGACCACCCTTTCCTCAGGGCAGGTCCCCACCCCCACCCCGCATGGGGCTTTTGAATTCAAAAGTCTTTATTTTATTTTTTTTCAAATGGCAGCTCTGTGTACTGTACATGGTAATTAATACATTAGCATTTATGCAAAATACCATCACAGCCGGGCTGGTATGTCAGCTGCCTTCCTGAGCTGCAAAAATGTGAGCGCCCCGAGGTACCGCAGACAGGCCCCCGCCCCAGCAGACAGCTCCGTTTGACCTGCGTCATTCACTCGCGTGTCATGTGGAACATGTCTGTCTGTGCTGGCTGGTGAACATGCTTCTTCCTGGGAGGGCCTCTGAGGGTGCATATGAGTACCGAGTGTGTGTGTGTGTGTGTGTGTGTGTGTGTGTGTGTGTGTGTGTGTCTGTGCTGCCTGCATTTGTACACACACATGACTGGGCTACAAGGAGGTTCCTGTGTCTGTGTGTGCCTGTGTTCTCATATGTGCACATCTTTGATCATTGAGTATATGGCGCACATCTCTGTGTGCCTGTGTGCATGCCTGTGGGGCTGTGATTAGTCACATGTGCTTGCATATGTCCTTAAGTGTGTATGTGCGTAGTCCTGGATACATACGAGATGTGTCTGTGCATCTGTGTGGGCTATTCATGTACATGCATATATGCATACATTTGCATGCTCATGTTCATATGTATATCTCAGTGGGTGTTCCCTTGTGCTCATATCTTTAGGCATGTCTGTAGAGGCTGCTATTTATGTATATGTGTCTGTGTGTCAGTATTACTATATGTGTGTCTATATTTCCTATGTGTATACCTCTCTCTGTGTGTATGTGTGTATGAAAAACACCTCCTGCAGTGGTTCTGAAACAAGGTGTCCAGCAGTGCAATGAATAACCACTGGGTTCAAGTCCTACTGGCTGTTGTGACCTTGGGAAAGTCACTCCACCTCTCTGAGTCTCAGTTTCCTCATCTGTAATAAGGGATGATGAAACCTCATTGCCTGTGACAATAATATTAAGTATTCACTGGGTCCTGGGCACCCTGCAGTTGAGGCGCTCACAGGACAGTGTGGGCAGTGAATGAATAAACAGATCATCAGGGCCGTGACATGGGCCAGCACAGGTTGCTCCTGCATAAGCAACGGGGTGGGTGGGGTTATGGAAGGTTTCTCAGAAAGGTGATTGTTGGCTGAATCTTGAAGGGTGAGTAAGATTTCTTGAGATGAAGCAGCTGGGAAGAGTGGTAAGTCTAAGAGAATGCAGACATGGAGCTCTGAATCAGTGTGGTCCACTTAGGGTGACTGGAGACCAGGGGCTGACCTGGGAGGAGGCAAGGAGGCCATGGATCCGGAGGGCAGTGAGGGTGTCCTTTTTTAAATTTTATTTTATTATATTTTGTGTGTGTGCCATCAGATCAGATCTGACTGGTACAGGAGTAGATTGCCCCTCCTTCTCCAGCAGAGCATCTGGTGGATTTGAACTGTGTGCCTCTGGGATTGGAGAATGTCCTTTTTAAGGATATGAGTAGACACATCACTTTAGCTCCTGCAAAAAAGAAAGCTTGGAATGGGAGGTGATGGGAGATTAAACAGAGGGAAGGAGGTAAGGGACCTGCTGAGGATATGAAGGGAGACAATGAGCCTTGGACCAAGGCAGCGGATGGAGGGAGAGGGATGGGCACTAAGAGTGTTCTGACGACAAACCAGTAGAACCTGGATTGTGACTGGATAGGGGAGTGAGGGGGGAGGGGGAACCACGGGTCATAGTCAATCATAGTCAATTGCTAGACCAATTGATCAGGATGCTCACTGACACAGAGAACTCCATAAAGAAAAGATTCTCTTTTGTGGGAGGTTGGTGAGTTTTATACATCTTCCATTTGAGATGCCTATGGGGTATCCACTCATTCATATGTGTACCTTGTATCAGACATTTGAGAGACAGAGAAGAACAAGATAGGAGATTGTTTAGGCAGAGGATAATCAAGTGCAAATTCCCAAAACCCAGGTGATGAAGTCTGGGAGAAATAATAAAAGGTTCTGGAAAGTGGGAGTGTGGAGTTACGTGTAGGAGAAGAAAGAGGGTCAAGGCATTGAAGTCAGCAGAGGAGAGGGGAGATTATCATTGGGTCTGTAGGCTAAATATTTAGGGAAGTAGTGAGTGCCTCTAAGGACATGGAGGAGTGTCATGGCAGATTTGTACTTTATCTTCTGGAAGTGAAAGCGTTCTGTAAAATCTGGAGATGTGGACCCAGGCATCAGAGGGTTTGGGCTGATGAACTCCAGGCCTGGGAGTTTCTGCCTTTAGAAGCTTTTTCTTCCTTTTCTTGCCAAGGAGACATGCTGGATTTCTCTGACCTATAAAATGGGTCTCTGTGCCTTTGCTACACAGTTGTGAAATTGGGTTAGTGCCAGGCCCTGGTCATGAGCCTGCCCTTAAGGAGCTTACTGTTTATTGAGGAAGCACACAGAATCAGGAAACAGAACGTAGCAGACACCAAGATGAAGCCAGCACATAACAGGCACCTAGGAAATATTTGCTGAATAAACTGTTGTGTGAATAATAAATACAGGAATCTGTAAGAGCTGAAGAAGGTATCCGATCCAGCCTAAGAGAAGGGAAATTTGGGAAGACTTCCTAGAATAGATGACCCCAAACTGAGTTGTTAAAGGAGGAGTAGGAGTTTATCAGATGAAGAGGTGTCAGAGGCAAAGGCACAAGCAAAGAGGTGGAGATAGACCAGCCATCCACCAAAGATGTGGTACACCAGCCATCAACCAATGATGTGGAGTTATACTAGCCATCATCAAAGATAGGGGGCGGGAATACCAGCTATGGTGCTGGAGGATTTTAAGGGATTCAGTGTTGAGTTGTTTGTGTAGTAAGAGAAGTAGAGAGAGAAAGATACCATGTCTTAAAAGATCTTGACTGTTAGGTTAAGGAACTTAAATTCTGCCCTCCTCTCACTTCCCATGGAGTTACAGAAGACTTTTTAAACAGAGGAATGCCTGGTTATTTATATTTTCTAGAAATCTCTGGGTGTTGGGTCCTGGCCTGAGGAGCAGTAGGGCTGTAGGACGGGAGGGCCAGTGATGAGATTCTGTGTGGCTTTGTTAGGGGAGAGTGACCTTGCTTCCATATCCCTTGGGTTTCCTGTAAGGGCACACCTTTATTTTTAAAGGAGAATTGGAAAGGTGCACAAAACAGGTGGAAGGAGCCCTGTCTTCTCTCTGTGCTCAGTTCTTTTCTCATTCTCTGACTGCAAATTGGCCATGTTGCTTAACTTTAGCTTTAGGGCTCTTGGGCGAGGTGAGAGCAGGAGACTAAGAGGAAGTGGTCCAGGTAGAAAAGGGGCCTTTCAAAGGGCTTTTTGTCCCTCCCTCCAGGGGAGGAGAGCTTCCATCTCGGGATGGAAATTGTGAGAAGCTGTCTTCCTGTCCTTGTCCTCCTCCTTCTCCCCTTTTTCCTCCTTATCTTCCTCTTGTTCCTTCTCCCTTTCCTCCTCTTCTCTTCCTCTTCCTCCTCCTCCCCTTCCTCCTTCTCCTCCTCCTCCTTGGCAGAAGGGTGAGGACAGGGACAAGGACTAGCTCATGTATTTTCATGCTGTGGCCTTGACACTCGGCCCCACAGTCCCAGCTCAGCAGAGGCTGGGAGGCTGCTCTGGGGTGGGTCAGCCCCTCCTGCAAGCAAGTTCTTCGCTATTGTTCAAAATGGAATTGGTCCCAGGAAGCTTGGAGCCTGCAAAAACGGCTATGAATTTTGCAAAACAGCTCCGAGGCGGTAAAACATGTCGGAAGAATCAAATGCAGAAATCTCTATTTAAAATCTCCATTCTGGATAGGTCGGATGCTTCTGGAGAAAGAACCAGGGCAGGAGCTCATTGGAAATGCTGCCTTTTGTATCCTCGGAGACCTTGTGGTTCAGTGGCTAAGTGCCTGACTGATGACATAAAGGTTGGTGGTTTGAACCCTTCAGCTGCTGAAGGGAGAGATGGCTGGCTGTTTGAAAAAGTATTTGGAGGCCTGATGGAATGGTTCTACTCTGGTAGAGGGTGGATACTAGTTGGAAACTCTTTGTGTGTGTGAGAGAGTTCTTGGTAGCCTTGGAGAGCTCCCAGGCCTGGAGACCCCTGGGCACCAGCTTTGTCCAGTTTACCTGTCCTCTTTGGTTTTGAGCTGCTCACAGCCATTCCGACCCCACCCCACCGTATCTGCTGTTTTCTCTCTTGAAAGCAGCTTTGTTACTTTGTAAAATAGAATGCATATGCTCATTGCAGAAAAATTCAGACAATATGGAAAAGTTCAAAGAAAAAAAATGTAAAAGCCACCTCTGATTTCACCATCTAGAGATAACCAAGTAACATTTTGGTGATCGTCCTCCCAGACTTCGCTCGTGCATGGATATACACAAATAGACTCCGCGGATGCAGCTCTCGCCCGAGTGAGATCAGACGACACATGCTGTTCTGTCACCTGTTCCCCCTTCCCTCCTCTTCCATTCAGCAATATGTCACGGACATCCTTCATGTCAATACATCTAGAACCACCTTATAGTTTAAGCTCCTGCTGAATATCCTGGTGCATGGATCGACAACACTTACTCCAGCCCCAGCTGATGGAGATGGATGTTTCCCCAACTGTTTTTCTCTGTGAACATGCCTGCAACGAACATCTATGTGCTTATGCCATTGCTTATTCATTCATTCATTCATTCCACAGATGTTCATTGAGTGTGTTCTATATGCCAGCTCAGCCATGTGCTGGGCATAGAAATGATGAGCCCAACAGACAGGGGCTGCCCTTGCTCTAGGGATTTAGCGATGTACTGGGGAGACAGATGTTGAGACAGTGACACAATATCCAGGTAGCAAATGATGTGTCTCAGCTCATTGCTGTGGCCTTGGAACCGACTCATAGCTGACCCTACAGAGGGTATTTAGAGGTTATAAATCATAAGGGAGGAGATTACCCATCTTTCCTCTGCAGAGTAGCTGGTGGATGGGAATGACAGAGAGATGCCATCTTTGGATTAACAGCACCATCCCCTGTGCCCTGAAAGCTCTGAAGTAATGTTTTGTTGTTAGGTACCAGTCAAGTCGACCAGGACTTCGAGGGCCCCTGTGAATGAAGATCAGAACCTTCCCCTTATCTCTGATCATCCACACCATCTCCACCAGGCTCAAGCCTGTTGTTTAGTGACTGTGTCAGTCCATCTTGTTGAAGGTCTTCCTCTCTTCTCTCACCTTCCACCTTTCCCAGTCTTTCTAGTCAGGAAAAGCAGGGACTATCAGAAGAGAGAACAAAAGAAGGTTCCCTAGACGTGGATTTCAGGGAGAACTTTGCTGAGCAGGTGATATTCGAGTGGCAGCAGAGGCTGGGCCAGGGGACTGTGTTGGGAAGGAGTGGGTGGAGGTGGGGGAGAATGGCAAGAGGATTTTACTTAGAAAGAGTAGTGTTTCTAATGATCAATACGAGGACATTCCAGAAATGGTTCTGCTGGGTCAGAGGGTGAGCAGAATTTGTGTTCTGTTACCTATTGGAATTATTCTACAAATTTACAGTCCCACGAAGAGCATGTTCAGTGAGACAAGACACTCAATGATCAGATGTGAGCTGGTCACTGCTATCACCATTATTATTATGATAGCTATCTGTGCTCATGTGATAGTTTAAAAATAATAGCGCATCTTTGTTTTTAACCAATGAGTCTTTTTGTATATCTTCAGGGCACGGATCCCTTGGGGAGGACAGGAATGCACCTTCTTTCCTTCTTATGCTGTCTCTGTCAGAAGTCTTGCTGTGCCCCGTGGGGAGGCAGGAAATGCCCAGCATCCCCAGTCTGTGGTATCATCTTCCCAGCAGAGCCCCTGGAACTTGGATGACATCAGATCCCTTGTGGTTCTGTGTTTGTAAAGTCAGGCGTTAGCCAGAGAGGCTATGGGAGGGTTTGCAACCATGAGGGAAGGGTGCTGGGTGCCCAGGAAGGACATATAGAGAGGTGGGGACCCTGGGGGTGGACTCCACATACCATTAGGCATGCTTAGAGATCCCAGGTGCTCCCTGATGATACGAATGCAGTGATATGAATATTAACCACAGGGCCATTAATATTAATGACAATAATAAACAAGTGTGAGGATTATTTTTAAAGAAGGTTGCTGCTCCAGATGTTACCCCTTTCATTAAGAGGCATCTGGGGTTCCTGGCCTTCCTCTCTGGCAAGACACAGTGACATCTGCATGACCTCTGCTTGGCCAGGGCCTGAGCCAGAAGGGCATTTCCAATGCAGAGAATCGATTCAGGAAACCCTGGGTTTCCGTTCCAAAAGTTCTGGGCTGGGTGAGCGGGTGGGGAGACAGGAAGGGATGAATTGGCTTTGTGTGGGCAGCCAGCGGTTGTGACTGGACACTGACCTTCTCTTGAGCCTAAGGCCGTAAGCTGACTGCCTCCCCAGAGCAGAGTGGGCAGGGGGCTCACGAGGGACCAGTCTCTTGCCAAGGTGGCTAGAGGAATTACCCTGCTAAAGTGGTCATGAATTATAGAAAGGAAAGGGGTGAGGGGGAAGGCCTAGAATATCGTATGTGTAAATAAAGCGGAGTGGCGACCAGACATAAAAGCCGCCACCAGACCCTGGCACCCACAGCGCCCCTCTTCCACCGACCTACCTCCTGCCACGGACCACAGCGAGTCACTCACAACCTCCTTCTTCAAAGGGTTCGCTAATAAGTCAATGACGGAACATCTTAAGGGGAAAAATATTTCTCTTTATAGTTGAAGATAATTGTCCCAGGAAAAAAAACACAACACAACAAACCTTTAATTACAACTCACATGGAGAAAGCTTGATTTGTGGGCAGAGCCCAAATGCTGAGGAGCTGGATGTAAAATATTTGTAATATTTAGGGAACCTAGAGTTTTACATAAAAGTAAACAGCATTGCCTGAAGGCACAATTTCCAGCAACACAATAAAATGTGCAGTGAATTTATGGCGGCCATCCATTAGCTCTTACCAAGGCAACGTCGCCCCTATCTGTCGTCCATCATTATAATAGAGGGTTAATGCACCGAATTTACATAAAAAAGTCATATTGTCTGCATGAATTATTTACACTCGAAGCTGTTTTTACAGCTTGGTTTCAAGCTGGATTCTGGGAGAGATTCTGCCAGTAAATTACTCTGTGGAGACCTGGTTCTATAACTGTGCGCAGAGCCGGCAATGAAAAGAAAGGGAAATGGGCAGGCCCTGGCGGGTCGTTGGTGCTGCTGCCTCTCGGGCGGGGCCTGGAGGCAGCCGGGAGCCTCCAGGAGGCAGTGGGCCTGCTGCAGATGGGGCTCTGCCTCTGGGCTCCAGCTCCAAGTTGCCGGCCAGCTGTCCTTATGGCCATGAGAGCGTGGGTCCATGGAACCACAGCAATTCTCCAGAGGGGCCTCAGGACTCTTGGCTGAAGTCAGAGGTCTTTTAGGGAGCAGATTCCTAAAGAGAGAGAGGAACCATTGCATTGGTTGGAGCAGCGGTCCAACTGAACAATGTAAACAGTACCCGTTGTACAGATGGGAAGACTGAGAGCTTGAGAGTCATCTACTTCAGCAGCAGGCCAGGTGGTCTTGGGGAGCGTGGACAGTCCAGACCCGTCAAACTTGAGGGAAGAGAGATCGCAGCTCTCATCTAAGCCCTTTCCTGTTTTCCAGGACCATTAGTTAATTGAAAGCAGGTTCAGAGGTTGGCCCGCGATGTGATTGAAGCTGTTTTGTGACTTTTGGTTTATACAGTCTCCTCACTGTGAGGTGTGATTTGAAAGCCAGGTCATACTTCCAGGTTATGAGAAGTTACGACGGGTTGGTGATGTAATGAACAAAAGTGGATTTTTTGTTGTTGTTGTGAAAATACAGATAATACAACATTTGTCAGTTCAACATCTTTCACGTTTACAATTCGGTTACACTCATCAAATCAGTCATGTGTGCAGCCATCGCCATATTCCACTGCCAGATTTTCAATCTCCATAGACAGAAGGTTAATGCTTCTGCAAGGTCCTTACTTTCTCCATCCTGGGGACCACTACTAAACTCTGATCTGCATGCATTTGCCTATTCTAGGTGTTTCATACTAGCAAAATCACACAGTATTTGAAAAAGGATCTGGATTTTTAATTCCATTCCAACTATGTTGCCTTGAACAATCCTATTTCTGAAGATTCAGTCTCCTTATCTGCAAAGTGAGACTTGCAGAAGAGGGAAGAAAAGCCAAAGTCAGCGACCACTACCACCTATTCTAAGAGAGGTCACAGTAAAGATCTTGCAGTGAACTATGGAACAAAACCAAAAAGCATTAAAAAAAAAAGGCCAGCCTTACTGGCCTGCTAGAGACTAGAAGAACTCAGGAGACTATGGGCCTTAGTCATCCCTGGAAATTGGAACAGAACTCAACGTTCAGCCAAACGATTGTTATTGTTGCTAGGTGCTGTTGAGTTGATGGAGACTCATAGTGACTCTATGAGCAACAGGTCTGAACCTTGTCCTGTCCTGTAGCCATTCTCACCATCTCTGATATGCTCGCATCCATTGTGCGGTCACTGTGTCAGCCCATCTTGTTGAGGGCCTTCTTCTCTTTCTCTCTCTCCACCTTCCCCAGTGAGCTGTGTTTTCCCAAGGGTTGGTCCCTGCTCAAATATGTGGGATGATATTTCACCTCTAAGAAGGCAAGCACTCTGTTAGCATTTCCTCCAAGACAGACTTGTTTGTACTTTTGGAAGTCCGTGGGGTATTCAGGACGTTTCTTCAACATCACAATTCAAAAATCAAACAATAGACAGGCCTGCAGGGTGAAGCAACTCGAGGGAGGTACTTATTCCTTAGAGTAACAAACCACAGAGGGTCAAAACAGCAATATTTGGCCAAAGCTGAAGCCCTGATGGTATGTAAGGGTAGTATAGGAGGATTAACAGATGTGGGAATTACAGGGAGGAAATGGGAAGTGTGAGCACAGTGTGGGCATGGCAATTAATGTTATGAACAAAATGTGTATGAATGATTGGATGAAAAACTGCTTTGTAAGCTTTCATTCAAATCACGCTAAAAAACCCCACAGCCCAACAGAGGAAGTAATTGGAGATGTGAGGCCTTATAACTCTCTAAGGATCCAAGAAATAGATGCTGAAAAGTCACAGAGAGAAAGCTTTGCCTTGAAGTTAGAGCCCTGAATTTCGACTTCTAGGTTCATGAACTGTGGAGAAAAAAAAAGTTTGTTAAGATTCAAAAACCAAAATACAATGAGCTTTCTGACCCCTGCCTTCCCAGCCTGCACTGAAGGTGAGAGAAAATGTGCTTGGGAGGGGGGGCTGTATAGTGCCGGGGACAAGCAGGGCCACAGGTGAGGGGGCTCAGCAGATCGGGCGATGAGATCAGGGCTCAAGGGGAGACTAGAAAAGAGAAGAGCAAGACTGACAAGTGGCCATCCAGCCAGAGATAGAAATAATTAGAGAGATAGGGAGAAGCAAGGAGAAAACCCAGAACAAAGAGAAAGATGTGGAGACTGGGAGAAGGGAAAAGGGCCTGAGAAAAGTAGAGGCAGACATAAGGCAGAGGCACACTTAGGCTCTTCGAGGCTCTGACCTCCTGGAGCTCTGAGCATATTTTTTGTGGTGAAGGGATTGGGCAGTGGTTTCTTGCCTCGATCCTGTTCCTTCTTCGTTCATCCCTAAAGTGTCTGGACTTTTTTTCTGGCTGAAAGATTCCTGCTTCTCCTTCCTTTGCTTTCTCACAGCCCAGAGGCCAGTGCTGGATGACAGCCCCTCCCCAGCCCTGCAGTCCCAGCACCCCTAGGGGGGCATGTCAAGGCTGCACTTCAAGCTCCTGCTCCTGGAGCAGCCAGGCAGGTCCCAGGGGCCTGGAGACAACAAATGACTCCCTGCTGCTGGCTGCTGGCTGCCTCCCGCCTGGCAGCCCATTCTGCTGTGCACGGGCAGATAATCATGTAAGGCAAGGAACCCCTCCTGCCCACGGTGGTGTGATTTAAACCTGAACTTTGCTTTGCTCTCATTCCCCAGAGAAGCAAGATTTAGATTATAAATTTTTCTGTCTTTCTGGGCGTTCAGGCACACACACGTGCACAAATACACACTTGCATATATATATATATATATATATATATACACACACACACACAAAGGTGCTCACACATTGTAGCAACTCCCATGCATGCTTGTCCACATGTGGATATTTGTACACAGATATGCTTAACGCCTTTTCCAAACCAACCACATGGGTACATGTTTATGCATGATGTGATTATGTGTACACATACTCCTCATAGCCACAGGTTAGAGCAGGAAGAAAAGGTTGTGGGGACTGGAGCAGCTGTGGGTGGTGTGGGGGTATCCAAGCAGATCTCCAGCCCACAGCCCACCCTCGTTATGTGGAAGAACGGAATCGCGCCGTGGTGGTCTCTGTATGTATGTGCCTGTGTGTGTGTGTCTCTGTTTCAAGTCTATGTGTTTATCTGTGAGTGATTTGCCTTGGTTAAGTTCTGTGATTGATGGGAGTGTAATGAAATGGAAAGAACCTGGACTAGGAATCGGGGCTCCTGGGCTGCATGTCCACTGTGCCTTAGACCCACTGTGTGGTCCTGGGAAAACTGTTGTCCCTCTGTGGGCTTCAGTTTCTTCTGGCTCCTAAGGGTTCTGCTAATTTTAACTTCCTGGTGTCTCTGTATGACCTTGAGTGTATATTTCTTTCATATAGACAGGGCTTGGGTTGGGGGAGGTGTGCTTGTGTGAATGTTTGGTGAACATGTTGCTATTGTTTGTATATGTTTGTGTGTGTCGGTGTGTTGTATTTGTGCTAGTGTGTAGATGTGTTGTGCTTTGTATAAAAGTGTAGGTATTTTGCAGTTGTTTGTATGCATGCTTTTAAGCATTGTTTATGTGCTTGCATGTACGTGTGCTTATATGCATGTTTCATATTTGTGCATGTGAGTGCTTGTGTAACTGTGGGTATGTTTGTATGAATGTAGTTTTCAGTGGAGAAAAATGTCCACATGTCTATATATATAAGTTCCTATATTGAGTTCTGTAACAGAGAGAGCGAGCAAGAGAGTGTGAGCCGTGTGTGATGGTGAGCTTGAGAAGTAATCTGTGTATTTGCTTTGTGGAAAAGTTTGTGAGGGAGAGGACATGAGAAAAGTTACACCTCTTAACTTTTACTCTTTCCCTGCATTATTCTTCTCCATAATATTTGTTGCAATTGGACACACTCTAGACTTATTTGTTTAATGTATTTGTGGTCTCTTTCCTCTCTTCCAGAACATCAGCTCCATGAAGGCAGGGACTTTGTCTGAATTGTTCATAGCTGTGTCCTCAGTAAGTACTTCCTTGTGAATGAATAAATGAATGAATGGATCAATGGATGGAAGCATTCCCACCTTCTTCAGTGATCTCCTTAATAGCACTTTCCTAATAAAACCGTGACCCCTCCACTTAAGACTGTCTTCTGCCCCCTAACACTACAATTCCTCCTTTTATTTTTCTTTCCCCTCATTACCTTCCAATAGGCTAAATTAAGCTATTGATTTGTTGTTGTTGCTATGTGCCGTCGAGTCGCTTGCGATTCATAGTGACCCTATGTACAACAACTTTAAACTCTGCTCTGTCCTGTGCCAATCTCATTGTCTCCGACACACTTATCCCGATTGCCCCAGTCACTGAATCAATCCATCTCCCAGAGGGCCTTCCTCTCCTGCGCCTGCCCGCCACCCTCCCAAGCATGATGTCCCTCTCCAAGGACCGGTCGGTCCCTCCTTACAACATGACCAAAGTATGTCAGACAAAGCCTAAGAATCCTTGCCTCCAAGGACTAGCCCTGTTTAACGCTCTCCAGGATGAATCTGTTGGTTTTCTTAGCAGTCCGTGGCACTCTCAGAAATCTTCTCCAACACCAAAGCTTGAAAGCATCAATTCTCCTTCTATCTTCCCTGGTCATTGTCCAGCTCTCTGACGCATAACAAGTGATTTCAAAGACCATGGCCTGTACCAGACACACCTTAGTCTCCAGGGACACATCGTTGCTCTTGAGTACTTTAGAAAGGTCCCTAACAGCAGACTTTCCCATCGCAATATGTCTTTTAATTTCCTGGCTGCTGGTGCTAAGAGTGTTGTTTGTGGTGCCAAGCTGACTAAAGCTGTGAACAATCTCAATCTCTTCACCATCCATCCTGATGCTGCCAATTGGTCCAGTGGTGAGAATCTTTGTCTTCTTGACATTGAGCCTCAATCCATATTGAAGGCTGCAGTCCCTGACCCTCAGCAGCAAGTGCTTCAGGTCCTCCTCAGTTTCAGCAAGCAGGGTTGTGTCATCTGCATAATGCAGATTGTTGATAGATCTTCCACCAATCCTGACCCCACATTTCCCCTCATAGACCCCGGCCTCCTGGATGATCTGTTCTGCATACAGGTTGAGAAGGTATGGAGATAGGACACATCTCTGGCATACGCCCTTCCCAATTTTGAACCATGCAGTGTTTCCTTGCTCTGTTCTGACGACTGCCTCTTGGTTCAAGTATAAGTTTGCATTAGCACTATCAAGTGTTCTGGGATTCCCATTCTTTTCAGAGTCAGCCACAGTTTGTTATGGTCCACACAGTCAAATGCCTTTGTATAATCAATGAAGCACAGATAGACATTCCTCTGATATTCCCTGCTTTCAGCCAATATCCATCTAACATTAGCTACAATATCCCTAGTACCACGACCCCTTCTATTGATTTAAGTTTACTTTTTTCTTATTTTTTTCCTTCTTGTCTTTAGATGTGTTAGGATGAAAGTTCTCCACCAGTTTACACTTTTGTGTGAGTTGTTCCCTCAGTAGTAATTGCTCAATAAATACTTCTGGAATAATATATGAGAACAATCTGTAACAAGGGGTGCATTGCAGGATGGCTTAGGGGAGTGGGAGGAAAAGGGTAAAAAAATGTACATCAGTGAATAAATAAAAAATAAAAATATATAACTTTTGCTATATTACCATTAAAAAAAGTATTTATGGATTAAGTACAGGGAAATTTCTGTTTAGTGAGAGCATGAAGGGACCAGCAGAGCATTTGGTGTGAGTGCTTGTGAAGCAGGAATCCCTGGGTGGTACAAATGGTTATTGTGCTTGGCAAAGATTGACAGTGCGAATCAACCCAGAGGTGCATCAGAAGAAAGATCTGGCGATCTACTGCTCCTTCTGAAAAAATCAGCCATTGAAAACCTGTGTAGGGCAGTTGGACTCTGACAGCCACGAACAGGGCTGTGAGTCAGCATTGACTCCATGGTGGCAATTGATTTTGGCTTGCAAAGCAAGGATTTATAGGGGTGTGATTGTCAAAGGACTCCCTTTTTGTGTGGGAGTGTTTGTGAGTAAGGTGAGCTGACTCCACAGGCTCTATTCCTGCGTTGTGGTTGTTGTTATCTGCCCTTGGGTCGGAGTTGACTCATAGCTGATCCTCCAGTAGGTTTTCTGAGACTGTAGCTGGTGAATTCCAACGGCCTGCCTGCCTGCCTCTGGGTTGGTGCGACTTGGGGAGGGGAAGATCTTTGACAGAGGTTTAAAGTTCTGCACACCCTACATTAGCATTGCCAAAGGTTTGCAAACAGACCCATGATGGCTTCCCAGGAATCTTTATGAATCCTTTCCTTGGCTAGAAGAACTGAATGGTGCCTGGTTACCATTGCTAACTCCTCTAGTATGGATTGCAATAGAGGATTCTGGGCAGAGGGGAGGAAATGGTGGGACAAAACTAAAAATCATAGAAACGGCTGAGCTTGCTGGTATGGCAGAGATTGGTGGAAACCCCAAAAGACGATGGCCCTTGGTCACTTCTGGTGATGTAGTCCGTGATCCAAAGATGAATCACGCTAGGGTTTGAATCTACCAGCGGCTCTACAGGAGAAAGACGGACAATCACTTCTCCTGCAGTTCACAGCCTCTAGAGTGTCCGCTGTGAGCCGGTCCTGATCACTTGCAATGAGTGAGTGATGAGTGATGGCTCTTGTTGTTGTTAGGTACAGTCAAGGCGAGTGTGGCTCAGTGACCCTGAGAACAACAGACCTGAACTCTGTCCTGTCCTGTGCCATTCCCACAAGCTCTGACATACGCGAGACCATTGCTCTTATTATTATTACTAGGTGACATCCAGTTGACTACAACTCATAGAGATCCTAAACCAACAGATCTGAGCCCTGTTCTATCCTGTGCCAAATTTACCATCTCTGACACACTAAAGCCCATTATTGCAGTCACTGTGTCAGTCCACCTGGTTGATAGTTTTCTTCTCCTTTGCCGTCCTTCCACCTTTCCAACATAATGTCCCTCTCCAAGGATAACCTCTCCTAGCAACATGCCCAAAGTAGGTGAGATGAAGCTTCATGATCCTTGCCTCCAAGAAGCACTGTAGCTTCACTTCCTCCAAGTCATATATATTTGGGGTTGCCTTTTTTTTTTTGGCAGTCCATGGGATATTCAGTACTCTTCTCAAAGGCACCCAACTTTCTTCTGGCATCCTTATTCCTTGTCCAGCTCTCAGAAATGCACAGCAAGTAATTGAAAAGATCATGGTCTAAGTGAGGTGCGCCTTAGTCCTCAAGCTAATGGCATTGCTCTTCAGTAATTTGAAGAGGTCCCTGACTGTAAATTTCCCAGTGCAGTACGTGACTGCTGATGGCAAGTGTATTTATTGTGGATCCAAGTAAGATAAAGTCATTGATAGTTTTACAGTTTCAATCCTTTCTTCATCTATTATGTTACCTATTGGTTCAGTGATGAAAATTTTTGTTTTCTTGACATTGATGATGTCCTTCTCCAAGGATTTGTCCCTGCTGCTAACATGCCCAAAGTATGCAAGATGGAGCCTCAAAATCCTTACCTCCAAGGAGTAGCCCTATTGGTTCTCCTAGCAGTTTGTGGTATATTCAGCACTCTTCTCCAGTGCCACAACTCAAAGGCATCAATTCTTCTTCTGTTATCCCTAATCATTGTCCAGTTCTCTGATGCATAGCAAGTAATTGCAAAGACCATGGCCTGGATCGGGTGTGCCTTAGTCTCTAGACTGACATTGTTGCTCCCCAGTGTTCTGGAGAAATCCCTGACAGTAGAATTTCTCTTTTGATTTCCTGACTGCTGGCACCAAGAATGTTGGTTGTGGAGCCAAGCAAGCTGAATCTGCTAACAATCTCAATCTCGTCACCGTCCATCATGATGTTGCCGATTGACCCAGTGGCAAGAATCTTTGTTTTCTTGATGTTGAGCTTCAATTCATATTGAAGGTGAGTCACTCTTTAAACCTGTAGCTCAACCTTCAGTCCATAGATAAGTTTATAAAATAAATGGTAACACCAGAGAGGTACTCACTCGTTGTTGTTGTTGTTGTTAAGTGCCGTTGAGTCATAGCGACTCTTAACACCCTATGAAGGAGAGTTCTCAACGCTTGGGTGCCTTTCATCCTCTCTCCAGGTTCATAGGGTTTCTGGAGGCAAGCTATTATGGAAGTGGATGCCACTCCTCCTTCCAAGCTTGTTTTAATCGGGGAGCTCCACCCCACTCTCTGTCCGCCTTGGGTAGCCAACCATTAACGCATTTGACACATCAGTGTCACAGTGTTCAGCCTCACAGCAACCACAGGTGACCGCAGTACGGCAACTTGTACACCAGGGCTATACGACCTAGAGGAATGTCTGAACAAAAACAATGAAAGACAGGCCCGAGGGCTGTGGATTAAAAGTCACCCACCTTCGGCTTGGTAGCATCGCTTTCTGTCCACTGAGCCAGCTGATCTCTCTCTCTGTGTTGATATTATTGTTAAGTGCCATCAAGTCACAGGCGACTCATAGTGACCCTGTGAAGGAGATCCCTCCACGCTTGGTTGCCTTTCATCCTCTCTCCAGGTTCATAGGGTTTCCGGAGGCAAGCTGTTATGGAAGTGGATGCCACTCCTCCTTCCAAGCTTATTTTTTTTTAGAAATTTTTTATTGTTTTGTGTGTGTGTTTGTGTACCGTCAAATCGTATCTGACTGGTACAGGAGGAGATTGCCCCTCCTTCTCCAGCAGAGCATCTGGTGAATTCGAACCGCATATCTCTGGGATTGCAGTGCAGCTTCTTGCCACTAGGCCACCAGAGCTCCCCTCCAAGCTTGTTTTAATCGGGGAGCTCCACCCCACTCTCTGTCCGCATTGAGTAGCCAACCATTAATGCATTTAACACATCAGTGTCACAGTGTTCAGCCTTACAGCAACCACAAGTGACTGCAGTACTCACTCATTAGAAGGATAAATACCGGAAGACCAAAAGGCAGCGTTTGCCTAGGGAGAAAGCTCAGAAGGCGGCGAGAATGTTGAATGGAAATAGAATCCCAGAGAGGGAGTAGAAGAGTGTTGTTACAATGTAGGGATGTCACAAATATCATAAAACAAAATCTGTAGGAATGATTGGGTGGAAGAACAATTTCTTCTGTAAACTTACATTCAAAGCACGAGAGGAAGTTTTTTTATTTAAAAAAAAAAATCATCTGAAAATCCTATGGTGCGTACTTCTATTCCGGCATATGTGGGGTTGCTATGGGTTGGTGTATCATTGACAGCATTTAAACATTTTTATTTTTTTTTTTACTTTTTACTAATTAAAAAAAGTGTATGCAGTTTCTAGAAGGGAAGGCTCTTGCAGCAGGAATTCACCTAGAAAATATCTTGAGTTGTGGCTGGCTTGATATTTGTGCAAGTGTCTAGAATGGAAGGTGAAACTTGTCACACTTAAGAAAGAAGGCAGCGATCCCCAGAGCCAACACAGCTCACTTATACCAGGTGAGTCTTTTAGTTTCTTGACAGCTTAGTAAATAACTGGTAGGTAAAGTAAAGTAGTGAATGTGGGAGTGGGGAGGAATCTAGCATTTATTGAGCACCTACTGTTTGTTGGATACTTCACAAACACAGTCTTACTTAATCACTGCGAGTATGTATACTAGGTGGGAATATCTCTATTTTACAGACAAGAAAATGAGTCTCCAGGAAGGACTGGGGCAAGTGGAGATGAAGATCTGTCTGATCCTTTCTGTCACATCACATTGCTCCCCAAGGAGCTGGGTCTCTCAAGACCCTTGCGGATATGATGACTAGCATATGAGAACCCTAAGTTCACTCCCCTCATTGGATGACAGGTCATGGAATATTCATGCAAGTGGAGCCAGGCTGATGTGGAGAAGAATTCCAGAGGCTGCCCTGGGACTCTGCCTTCCACCCAGGTCTGCCCATCATATGTGAAGGACCCAGAAGAAGACATTGAGTAAAGGCCTGTAACACTGGCAAGTCGTAGGAAAATTCAAGGGACAGAGAAAAGCTCAGGTAGCAGAATTAATATCCAGAAAGATCCTGATAGGCTGGAGTGACAAGGTAAAGTTCATCATGATGGAATGCCGTGGATAGATGCTGGGACTCATCTTGGCTGCAGGGAGAAACTTACAGACAGGAGTAGCTACTCATGAGAAAGGGCATTAGGAACTCAAGGGGCCGTACGTTTAGTATACGGCAGCCAGTTACACCGATCAAGGGACAAAGGAGGACAGCGATCTGGCCCTAGCCTGCCCTCTGCTCTAGGCACTCCTTGTAGTACATACTGGAGGCTCATATCTTAGTTCCTGATTTCCCAGTTATCTGTGTCTCCTTTTGCATTCTTGGGGGACCAGAGCTTTCCTGGGGTTTGACCTTTGGCTTCCATTCACAGCAGTCCCCGCGAAAGGATATTTTTGAAGATAGAAGTTGTAGATTTTTCCAAGCTTTCATTTGAGAGGCAGGTCTTAGATCTGACCTTTATGCCCAGTGGTCCCTATTTGGAAGTGAAGAAGTGCTGGTCTGTGAACATTCTGGAATTAGGAGGGGCCCTGGTCTCCTTGGCCCCTGGCCAGGTGCACCTGCCCCCTTTCCTGCCATCTCAGAGTCCACCTTGTGGTCTGTGGGCTGCCAGGACCTGGCAGGGCTGGGCCTCCTGTTCTGGAGCTGGACAGGAACTGGGCGTCTTGGTCTTGCTTGATCACGCTGGGGCTGGGTCCTTGCTGGAGCTGGGGTGTCACCTGCCAAGTTGAATTCGGCACAGGAAGCGCCTGGCTGGGAGACGTGCTGTTTAATTTGGAGGCTCTGAAATGCACTTCTCCTGGCAGCTGCAGTGAAGTGAAGCTGTTGAGCTTCCTTCTCTTATGCCAGGATCACAGCCACTTTTTCCCGAGAAAGAAACAGGGCTGCAGACAGTTTTACTCATTAAACACTTCTTTTCCTCTTAAATCTGTTTTTATAAATTTTTTTCCATGAACGGAAAAGTAAAACGGATGATATTGAAATAAACAAGGCATTTTTGATAGGAAGGTTAAAGCAGATTGTTGGGGATGGGGAGGGGGGTTGGAAACACCCCATGTTTCTGCACACAGGCTGCTCATAGCCTGTTGAGAGGAGTGAAAGAAAGTGTTCATGGATCTGCCCACCTCCAAGCCCAAAGAAGCTTTTTTCTCCAACTATGTTAGAATTCAGGGAAAAAGGCAGTGGGGAGGAAAACCATCACTTATCAAGAGCATACTAAGTGCTGGGTGTGTAACATGAAGGTGCTTGTTTAGTCCTTTTAAGAGCCCTATTTTACAGATGAAGAAAGTTGAGGCTCAGATAGAGGAAGGTTGATCAGTCAGGGATATACAGAACTGGGATTTGAACCTTCACCTGTCTCAACTCAGATACTATGCTCTTTTCAAGAAACTTCATTACACTGAGCAGATGGATCAAGTTGAAGGAAGTAAAGGGGAAGAAAGAGGAGGAGGAGAAGAAAGCGGATGAGGAGACAGTGTTCAGCCCTGAGGAGTGAGCATCCCACCTGGCAAAACTGGAGGTCTTCATTGCATGTGAGTGCACCAGGCCCTGGTCACTGGGATCTGACAGATGCAAATAGCTTGGGGAAGGGTGTGTATGTAAGTGTGGGATGTGGGTGGATTCGGCTTGACAACCGAGAGAGGCGTCTTGGAGGTACAGGGCCCTGGAGGCGGATTGGAGTTGAGGGAATGACTTTTCAGAAGCATGTACAAAGACAGGAAAGAGGTGAGCCCTGTTTGAGTGTGAGAAGTAGTGAGTCAGAATGGGGAGTAAGTCAGAGAGGGGCTAGCGATGATTATGGAGAGAATGTTTGAATGCAAGAGGGAATTAGGTTGGAGGGTGCAAAACGGATAAAGAGCTCTGGACTTGGAGACAGGTGCGTGATTCTAGTCCTGGCTGTATCACTGACGTGCTGTGTGTTCTTAGGCAAGTCCTTTCCCTCTCTTGGTCTTGGATTCTCTATCTTTAAAATGATGATTGGACTAGAAGACTCTTAAGGATTGGTAAGGGTCCCATGAAGAGAAAATCCTGCAGTCTTTTAATAGCAAGGATTGACATTAGAATATGGACTGCGATTAACTAACAGGATCCCCTGGGATTATACACTTAAACAATTTTATTTTCTGTTTTTAAGGAGGAGTAGGAGTTAGTCAGATGAAAGGAGGGGCTACAGAGAGAAGAGAGCATTCCAGGTAAGGTGCATAACATGAGTGAAGGCCTGGGTGCAGGTGAGAGACAGGTGTGCAGGGAACAAGAAAAATTTGGTGTAAGAATAAAGATCAATATATTGTGGAGGGAGCAGTGATTGATTAAACTCAAGCAGAAGATAGGATCAGACTTTGGAAGACTGATGGGCTTCGAGTCCATCCGCTGATAATGGGGAGCTATTAAAGGGATTGGAACAACATGCCCAGAGATGTGGTGTGGAATGATCACATTGGCAGCTTTGCCAATGATGGATTTGACAGAGTGGTTGGAAGTGTGGCAAGGGCAGGGATAGGTATTGGAGAGCAGGAGATGGTCATATTAACCATTGTTGAGTTGGGGTAGTAGAATGGGGATGTTGGGGGAAGGATGCCTTTAAGAGATTGATGGAATATAGGAGGGAGGAAATAGGAATAGGGGTTCCTGGTTCTGACTTGGTGCTAGTTATTGAGGAACGGAAATGAAAAGGAGGGATAGGTGGGCTCTTTTTTAAAGATAGTGAGTTTAGTTTTCAAGTTGGTGAGTTTAAAGTAGCAGTGGTCCTTGCATCCGTCCATCCATCCATCCATCCATCCATCCATCCATCCATCCATCCATCCATCTATCCTCCTTTGTCAAGCATTTTCTATGTGCTGGATGCTGTCTGCTTGGAGCTGCCTGTCTAAAGAGGCATTTGGAAAATTCTTCCTAATGCTGATTCTAAATTTGCTCAATTTCACTCGCGGCTACTGTCTTGCCCCTCAAGACCTTGCTGGACTCTAACCTCTGACAGAGGCCAGTGATCCCGGCTTCCATATTGGCTCTACTTCAGGGAATGTGGAGAGCTGCAGAGTGAGTACAGACGTTTGAATGTTGTAAAGACGTAGGTTTCAGCCTGAGTGCCTTTTTGCATGACCTCATCTGTAAGGCGGGTTTAATAAAACTTCTTTTACAGGCAGTGGTGTTCTGGAGTGGGCTCCCACTGGCTCATAGAACCGAATGTGTGTAGCTCTTGCCAATCTTGTGTTCAGAGACATCCCATTGGTACCTTGAAACCCATGCTGGTGGGAGTATTTACATCATAGAAATTGGCAAATACTTACAGTCAGGAGTCCTTTATTTCTTCTTGAAAATAGGTTGGTAAATATTTACCAGAGCACCATCACTTACTTACAAGGTTAAAGGTAGGATGGTGGATTTTGTGCACCTGGCACATGGCTTCTGCATATGGAAACATGGTTGGCAATGGATGATGTTGACTACAAATCCAACCCCAACTCAAGGAACTAGATGTTGCCCTGTCTGGCACTGTCCTCATCATCGCATGTGGATGGAACTGTGTAACCTATGGTGACTTCATTGGTTGCTTTTTGGAAGTAGATAGCCAGGCCTTTCTTACTATTCCATCTTATCCTGGAAGCCCTGCTGACATTTGTTCAGCATCACAGAAGCATGCAAGCCTCCACTGACAGATGGCTGATTAGCTGTGTATAAGGTTCATTGAGTAAGAATCAAACTCCTGTCTCTCATATGTAATATGCCAAGTGAACAAACAGGCCTGTCTTGGAGAGGGTGACACCAGGCTGCTCCTTGGAGGCAAGGACTGTGAAGCTCTGTCTCACATACTCTGGCCATGTTGCCAGGAGGGACCAGTCCTTGGAGAAGGACATTGTGCTTGGAAGGGCAGAGGGTTAGTGTACAAGAGGAAGACCCCAGATGAGATGGATTGACACAGTGACTGTGGCAATGGGGCAGGTTTGCCAGAGACAGTGAGGTTGGCTCAAGAAAAGGCAAGGATCAGAGCTATTGCTCACAGGGTTGCTATGAGTCATAGTTCACGCCGGCACCTAACAACAATAATATGTGGAAGGTCAGACTTCTACACTGTCCCACCACTGCCCCCTGACATGCAGAGGGCACCTAATAAATACCACTACCATTGCCTCTCACTTTTCCCTTGTGTGCATATCTGTTGCTTTGTTTGCTCAAAATAGAAACATCACTTTAGCGAAGGAGTCGCCTTTCTTTTTTCTCAAACAACATACTTGTAATAGAAGGACCCAGCTTTTACTCCCCTGGCTTTCCCAACAGGGAGGAGCCAAAAGAGTAAGGATTTTGGAGGCTGAGGAATCTAGGTTTGAATCTTGGCTCTGCCCCCTGCTAGCTATGTTATAACCCTGGGCAAGTTATTTAATCTCTCTGAGCCTCAATTAAGTCATCTGTAAAGTGGGGATGGACATGCCTCCCTCATTAAGTTGTTGTGAAGATGAAGTGAGGTAATGGATGGGAAAGGATCTGGTATGAAGGCAGCAGTTTCAGGGAAAGCTTATCCAACGCTGCTTCTCTTCCCTGGTGTTGTCTGGTGAGGGCTGGGAGAAAGGTGCTGACAGCGCTGTTGAGGGGAGGGAGGGAGAAATTGGGGCTGCAGCCCTGGGAAAGATGTTTCTTGGTGGAACATGTAGGCCGGGAGAGGCCGTGGGCTGTAGGACCTTCCAAATGTATTCCGAGAGCAGTGGAGGGGAACTCCCCTGGCTGCAGTTCACGCTTCCCGGGCCCTCACCTGCAGATCTGCAGATAAACGCCTATCATCAGCGCTGGCTGGTGAGTTTCTGGGACGGTAGTGGCAGCCTGGGCTGTGCTGATTTACCACCCCAGCCCCAAGCAGATTAAATCACCTAGAGTCATTTGCATTTTACCCGGCCTTGTCACACAAATCTTAGAAACTGCTGTCTGGAAAGAAAACTTTCTCTGTACTTTTTGGCGGAAGTCTATCTAAGAGCCCTAGAAACTGGAGGGGGAGTAAGAAGAGGTGGGGCCACTGAGGGATCTCTGTATCTTTAGGTGGGGTGGAAGGAAAAGGGTGTTGTGTTTACGAATTTGTGTATATGTGTGTGTGACTTTGACGCTCTCCTCCAGCTGTGTGGCATTGAGCAAGGCCCTTAAACTGAGTCTCAAAGGATTATGAGGAAGTTCCAAAGGACTAGTTAGTAGAAAGTGTTTTGTAAATAAGAATCAGTTCTTTGGTTATTAGTTGGGAAGATGGACACGACTGTACCTTGTGTTGAGCAGAGAGCAAGAGCTCCATGTGCACAGAATAGCTCTGCCCCTTAGCATTTTGAAGACCTTTGGGACACAGATTATCAGGCCTGTCTTCTATACTTCTGACAGGGCTTGAAATGCCAGCCCACTCGAAGACCCTGTTCTGAACCAGTTAGCACATGCATTTTCCTGGTCAAAAGGATTAGTTCAGATTTGGTTAATCACGGAGAAACTCAGAATTTTTGGTAGATGGCGGAAAAAAAAAACATAGCTAGAATCCTTCTATAAATATTTGAATGGAGAAGTATGTGGTCCTAATTTCCAGAAGACATCTGGCGACTTCTAGTGACTTTCTAGAAAACATCTAATTTCCAGAAGACATCTGTTGAGGTACGAACTGCTTGGTGTTAGACAGCCACTAGGAAAGACTGGCTGGACTGAGGAGTTGGGAGCATTGTATAATGGGGAAGCATCTACAGGAGTTAAGAAGAGAAGGAAGTCAGGAGTAAAATAATAGAAGTTAGATCCCAGTTTAAGAATTTGGACTTGATTCCATAGGGAATGGAAAGTGATTAAAGGTTTGTGACCACAGCACAAGGTGTGGTAGAGAGAAAAGAACTATAGGCATTGTATCAGAGTAGTAAAAAAAAAAAAAGATATTTACTGACACTTCTCATGGTCCCCATATTAGCTCATTTAGTCCTCAAATTAACCTACTCTCTCATATTTTCTTTTTCTTAAATTTCGAAGATCTTGAGTAACAACCAGAATAGTTAGAAAGTGGCTGTCAGGACATGAACACAGGAGCTGTCCTTTAATCTTGTGCCTTCTTCACCTTGTATTTGGTAACACAGATGACAAATTATACATTATACTATAATGTCTTTGAAACCTAGTATATTCTGTGGTGTATTGAATATCTCATGAACTACCAAAAGAACAACCAAATCTGTCTTGGAGGAATTGCAGCCAGGGTGCTTCTTAGAGGCAAGGATGGTGAGATGTCATCTCACATACTCTGGACGTGTTTGCAGGAGAGGTCATTCCTTGGAAGAAGACATCATCCTGAGAAAGGTGGATGGCCACACAGAGCTAGAGAGGAAGACCTTCAACAGATGGAATGAAACAGTGACTTTAACGGTAGACTTGAACGTATCAGAGGTGCTGCGGATGGTGGATGATAGGGCAAGGTTCAGATCTGTTGTTCATTGGGTTGCTGTGAATCACAGTTAACTTGAAAGCATATAACAACAACTAGGATATAGGAACCCTGGTGGTCAAGTGTGTTATATTTTAGGCTGCTCACCAAAAGACTAGCCATTTGAATTCACCAGCAACTCCTGAGGAGAAGGGGAGGAGATCTGCTCCTGCTAAGATTTACAGCTTCAGAAATCTGGTGGAGGGTCACCATGAATAGAACAGACCCGATGGCGGTGGGTTTTATTTTGTTTTAGACTAGGGTGAGGGCCACAGGTTGGAGAAGAGCTATAACTGGGAAGCTACTGTTATAATGTGCTTTCCCTAACTTGTTAGACGTTGCAATCAGATAAGAAATTGAAACAGAGTGTATAAATACTAGAAAAGTTATCAAATAATCACAGTTTTCAGATCTAATTAAGTTATCTGGAAAAGCCAAGATACTTTCCTGAAAAGCAATTAGGGGGAAAAAAAGGAGTTTAGTAAAGGATCTAGTAACAAAATGATAAATAAAACCAATGTATTCTTTATTTATAAAAGGCAAAATAAGAGACCTTATTCAGTATCTAGAAGAAAAGAAAAACACAAAATACCTGAAAAGAAACTTTACAAGAAATGTATAGAATTTAGATGAAGAAACATAAAACTCTTCTGAGGGATATAAAGGAGGTTTGAATAAATATGATGCATATCTAGATCTTGGGCAGAGAGATTTGGTATTATAAACATGTGCATTCTACTTGAGTAAACATACAAAAGCAAGGTACTCCAACCCAAATTCTATTAGGATTATTATCTTTTGGAACTGGAAAAAAATTATGAGATTAACATAGAAAAATAAGAATTGAGGGTAATTAGGAAAATGAAAAAAGGATTCTATTTTATTACCATATAGTAAAATATTTTATAGAGATTATGAAAATTATTTAGGCTATAATTGTTATGTGTTGTTGTTGTTAAGTGCCATCAAATATGACACATAGCGACCCTAAGAACAGCAGAGATAATGAGTCTTGTCCTATCCTGTGCCATCTTCATCATCCCTGACATTTTAAAAGCCATTGTTGCAGACACTATATCAATTCAACTCATTATGGGTCTTCCTCTCCTTCACTGACCCTCCACTTTTCCAAGCATGATGTTTCTTTCCAATGAATAGCCTTTTCTTTTTTTTAAAAAAATTTTTTAATTTCTTTTAAATAAATAAATTTTTAAATTTATTTTCTTTTTACAGTGGTTTGCATACAAATTAATATAGGCTGTGTTTCATTTATATATATTGTGTTTCACACATTCTTTCATTCACGTTGTCTTTCATATGATCATTCGAATACATTGGGGTTTTTTTTGATAGCAGATTCTATTTTTTATTTTTTTATTTAATTTTTAAAAAATTAATTTCAATGAACATTTACAGAGATTTTGGATTTCCATTCATTTATTGTTGCACTTTTCTCCCTGCCCCCTCCTTCCCCAGTTTGCTCTTCTCTTTGAAAAGTAAAAGAAAAATTCCTTCATTGGTATAAAATCCCCCCACACCCCCTGTCCCCACCAGAGTATACTCCACTCTGCAACCTTCATTCCGGACTCTTATGATAATCATAATGCCCTAAAATATATTGCTTTTAAACTGTTCTCTCCCTCATCGGTTTCAATGCAGTATACAAAATTAATCCAGTTTTTCTCATTCTTCCCCCCACCCTGATTTCAGTCCTGTTTTACAACAGTGGTACTATGCAGTGTTTGTCCTTTTGTGACTGAGATATTTCACTCAGCATAATGTCCTCCAGGGTCACCCATTTTGAATAATATTGCATGAGTTCCTTGTTTTTCAATGCAGCATAGTATTCCATTGTGTGAATATACCACAGCTTCTCTATCCATTCGTTTGTTGATGGGCACTTGGGTTGTTTCCACCTCTTTGCTATTGCCTTTTCTAACAACATGTCTAAAGTATGTGAGATGAAGCTTCACCATCCTTGCCTCCAAGGAGCATTGTGGTACATTTTCTTCAAAATATGTTTGTTCTTTAGGCAATTTATAAGATAATGAACAATCTTCTCAAACACCACAGTTTAAATGCATCAATTCTTCGCCTGTCATTCTTATTCATGGTTCAGCTATCAGATGCATAGCAGGTGATTGGAAAGACTGGTGGCTTGAATCAGAGGCACCTTAGTCATTAAACTAACATCATTGCTCTTCAGGATTTTGGAGAGATTCCTGACAGCAGACTTTTCCAATACTGTGTATCTCCTGATCTCCTGATTGCTGATACCAAGGGGTGTTGACTGTGGATCCAAGCAAGATGATATAATTTCCAATTTCAGTCTTTTCTCCATCTATCATGATGTTGCCTATGGGCCTAATGGTGAGGATTTTGTTTTATTGATAACGAAATATAATTCATACTAAAGGCTACTGTCCTTGATCCTCTGCAGTAAGTGTCTCAGGTCCTCTTTGCTTTCAGCAAGCAAAGTTGGGTCATCCGCATAATGCAGGTTGTTTATGAGTTTTCCTCCAATCTTGATGCCACACTCTTCATAAAGTACAGCTTCTCAGATGATTTGCTCAGCATACAGATTGAATAAGTATGGAGAATGGATATAGCCTTGATACATACCTTTGCTGATTTTAAAACACACAGTGTTCCCTTGCTTAATTCAGATAACAACTTCTTGATCTACGTATAGATTTTGTATAAGCATAGGTAAGTGTTCTGGAATTTTCATTTTTCTCAATCTTAGCCATAGTTTGTTATAATACACATTGTCAAATGCCTTTGCGTAATCAATAAAACCACAAACATTCTTCTGGTATTCTGACATCAACAATGACAGATATCCCTGACGTCACAGTTTATAAACCCAGACTGGACTTCTGGCAGTTCTCTGTCAATGTACTGTTCTAGCTCTTTTTGGATGAACTTCAGTTATATTGTGATATTAATGATGATATGTATCATTAATGCAATGTGATAGTAATGTTTGCATCTATTATTATGAATATTGTTCAATAATTTTTACATATTTTGGGATCATCTTTCCTCAGAATGGCAACAAATATGGATCTCTTTCAGTTAGTTGGTCAGGTGCTGTCTTCCAAATTTCCTGTCATAGCCTGGTGAGCACATCCAGGGCTGCATCTATTAGTTGAAACATGTCAATTGGTTCTCCATTGATTTCTGAGGCCTTATATTTTGCCAATGCCTTTAATGTGGCTTGAACTTCTTCCCTCATCACTGTTGGTGCTTGATCATATGCTACTTCCTGAAATGGTTCTCTGTCCATCAGTTCTTTTTTTTTTACTCTGTGTATTCACTTCTTCCATCTTCTGATGCTTCTTGGATCATTCAAGACTTTTTAAAAAATATTTTAAAAATTGTGAATTTAATGACAGTTTACAGAAAGACTGGGTCTTCATTCATTGTTGCACGTTTCCCTCCTTCCCCATCCCTTTGTGCCCCCTACCCAGTCCACCTTGCAATGCACCTCTTGTTCCAGACTGCGGTCGTAGATATAATGCCTAAACGTACATTCCTTTCAGACCAGTCTTTCCAACATCCGCTCATTATCTATACACTCAAGATTTTGTCATAGCATCTCTCAATATCGCAGCGCAAGGCTTGACTTTCTCAGTTCTTTCAGTTTGAGAAATGATGAGTAAGTTCTTCCTTTTTTATTCAACTGTAGATCTTTTCACATTCCATTATAATAACTTGCTTTGCCTTCTGGAGCTACCCTTTGAAATCATCTGTTCGTTTTAAATTTTTTTTTTTTTTAACTTTAGAGCATCTCTTCCCTTTGTTTTGGCTTCCTGATGCTCTAGTGCAATTTTCCGAGTCTCTTCTGACATCCATTTTGGTCTTTTATTTCTCCTCCGTTTTTGTAGTGACCTTTTGCCCAAAACTTATCTGGTCTTCAATCATTAGTGTTCAATGGCTCCAACCTATTATTGAAATGATATTTAAATTCAAGTAGGATAGATGCATAGTCATACTTTGGTTCTTGTGGACTTGTTTTCATTTTATTAAACTTCAATTTGAACTTGCACGTACGTAATAATTGATGGTCTGTTCCACAGTCTAGTTCACATGGCCTAGTTTCGACTGCTTTTGGTGAGTTTTCCAGTGATGATTTTCACACAGTTATAGTCAGTCTGATTCCTGTGCAGTCCATCAGGTAATATCCATGGATATAGTCATCATCTGTGTTTCTTAAAAAACTATTTGCTATGAATAAATATTGAGTGTACAGACTTTTCTGCAGAAGGCCAAGGACTGCAGCCTTCAATATAGATTGAAGCTCAAGATAAAGAAAATAAAGATTCTTGCCACTGGGCCAGTTGGCAACATCATGATAGATGGAGAAGAAATTGAGGTTGTTATTAGCTTCAGTTTGTTTGGTTGCACAGTCAACACTTTTTGACACCAGCAGCCAGGAAATCAAGACAAATTGCATTGGAAAAGTCTGTTGTCAGGGACCTCTCCAGAGTACTGAGGAGCAATAATGTCAGTCTAAGAGGCTGACTGAGACTAAGAGTAAGGTGCACCTGATCCAAGCCATGGTCTTTGCAGTTACTTGCTATGCATCAGAGATCTGGACAATGAATAAGGATGACAGAAGAAAAATCAGTGCCTTTGAGTTTGGAGAAGAGTATTGAACATACCATGGATTGCAAAGAGACCAGATCTGTCTTGGAGAGGGTGAAACCAGGCTGCTTCTTGGAGGCAAGGATTTTCAAGCTCCATCTCACATACTTTGGGCATGTGGCCAGGAGGGACCAGTCCTTGGAGAAGGACATTGTGCTTGGAAAAGTGGAGGGACAGAACAGGAAAGGAAGACCCTGGATGAGATGGATTGACACAGTAACCAGGGTAATGGGGTTAAGTATGTCAGAGACAATGAGTTTGGGTCTGGATAGAGCAGAGTTGCAAGTGACTCGATGGCACATAACAACAACCACAACAGTAGTAACAACAAACTTCACTCATTCAATCCCCAACCTCATTTCTGTCCCCATATCCATAATTTCCAACTACTAGTCCTGCTTCTTTGTTTCTAACTTTTGCATTCCAGCCAGCAGTTATTAGTAAAACATCTTGTCTGCATGTTTGGTCTATTTCAGACTGTAAAAGTTGGTAGAATTCCCCAATTTTTTCATCTTTGGTTTTGCCTGTTGATGTGTATATTCGAATTATTTTTGTATTAACAAGTCATCCTTGTATGTGTATGGATAGTGTCCTATCACTCACAACATTGTACTTCAGGATAAATCTTGAAATTTTATTTTTAACTATGAATGCAACATCATTATTTCTCAATTTTTCATTCCCAGCACAGTAGATGATATTATTTTCTGATTCAGAGTTGTCAATGCCAGTCCACCACAGCTTGCTAATGCCAAGACTGTTGGTCTTTATTTATCATTATTGTTAAAGAATAGATATTTCATTTCAGTTGATAAGCTAGGAATGGATTCAAGTATTTTAGGAAATTTTGTATATCATAAAATGATGCTTTTGACTGAATTAGGGAAAAGATGGGCTGTTACATAAATGGTGTTGAGGAACAACTATAAAACCCAAGCTGGTTTTCTACCTTACTCCTAACATTAAATCATTGTCGGTAAGATTAACCCAGGAAATGTATATTGTTAGGTAACATGAAGTTGAATCCTACTTCTAGCTGTGGTGGCCTAGTGGTAAGAAGCTTCTCTGCAGTCCTAAAGGAACACAACTCGAGTCCACCCGCTGCTCCTTGGGAGAAGGATGGACAGTCTCCTGTGCAATTTACTGCCTGTGAAAAGTGCTGGAGAGGCAGCTATGCTTTGGTTCCAACTCGAAGACACACAACAACAACAACGTAGCCTATGTGCAACAGAACGAAACACTACGTGGTCAGGCATCATCCGCATCGATGTTGCTTTGTTTCAGCCCATTGTTGGAGCCAGTGTGTCAATCCATCTTCTAGAGGATCCTTTGTTGATATTCTTCTTCAGCCACTGGCCCCTCCTGTTACGTGCTTGAGATGAAGCCTTGTCACCTTGGTTGGCTTTGATGGAACATTGTTGCTCTACTTCTTCTAAGGTAACTTGTATTGTTCTGGAAGTCCATGGTATTCAGTCTTTGACAATAGGATTTTTTTCAAATGATTAATTTCTTCTTTGGTTTCCTTATTCATTGCCTAACTTTTGCATGCATATGATATGATAAAAAAATACAATGGGTTGGACCTGATGCATCTTAGTCCTCAAAGTGACATATTTCCTTAAAAACAATTTTAAAAAGGTCTTCTCCAGCAGGTTTGCCCAGGGCAATGTCATTTGATTTTTTTAGCTATTGTTTCCATAAGTATTGACTGTGGATCCATGCTAGAGGAAAGAACTAACAACTCCAGTCTTTTCTCCTTTTATCATGTTGTTGCTTGATGGTCTGGTTGTGAGGATTTTGTTTTCTTTATGCTGAGTTGTCATCGATTCTGAAAGCTTTTAATCTTTGATCTATGCCAGTAAATGCTTCAGGTTCTCTAGGTTTTCAGCAAGCAAGATTGTGTCATCTACATATGCAAAGTTGTTAAAGTGTCTTTATCCAATCCTGGTGCTGCTGCTTCTTCATATCATCCAGCTTCTTGGATAATGTGCACAACATCCAGGTTAAATACATGTGATGAAAGGATCAAAACCTAGTACACATCTTGCCTGACTTTAAGCCAAGCAACGTCTCCTTGTTTGGCTCAAATGCCTGTCTCTTGGTCTATGTACACGTTCCACTTGAGCCGTATTACCTATTCTGGACTTCCTGGTCTTTACACTGCTATCCATAATTTGTTATGATCCACACGGAAAAATGCTTTTTGTGTGGTCAAGAAAAGAATTTTACATGGTGGTGGTGTGCTTCTAACACACTGGCTGTGCCTCTCAGGCAGTTTGACTCTACCAGCTGTTTCATTGGAGAAAGTTGGACGATCTTCTTCTGTACAGTTTACAGCCTCAGAAACCCACTGCAGGGTTGGTTAGGAGTCAGTTCTGGCTTAATGGCATTGAGTTAATGAGTGAGTCAGTAAAACACAGGAAATATCTTTCTGATATTCTCTACTTTCAGCCAAGACCCATCTGGTACCCACAATCCTGTCTCTCATTCTATGGCTTCCTTTGAATCCAGTTTTTGTCAATTGTCTGTAGAGATTCTGCTGCAACCATTTTTGAGTTCTCTTCAACAAAGTTTTACTTCATGTGATGAGACCATGTTGTTTGGTAATTTCCGCATGCTGTTGGATCACCTTTTTTGGTAATTAGCAGATATGTGGATTTCTTTCAGCTGGTTGGCCAGGTAGCTGTCTTCCAAGTTTCTTGGCATGATGCATGAGCATTTCCAGTGTTGCATCTGTTTGTTGAAACACCTTCTTTACTAATCTGTCAATTCCTGGATCCCTATTTTTCACCAAAGCTTTCAGTGTAGCTTAGAATTTTTCTTCTTCCTGAATGGTTGAATGTCAATCAGTCCTTCTTGGTACAGGGACTATGCATTATTTTTAACTTCTTTTGATGCCTCCTGTGCCGTTCAATATTTTGTCCACTGAATCCTTCAGAATTGCAACTCAAGGCTTAATCCTTTTCTTCAGTTCTTCCAATTTCAGAAATGTGAACATGTCCTTCCCTTGTGTTTTTCTAACTCTAAGTCTTTGCACATTTTATTATAGTGCTTTATTTTCTGAACCTACCCTTTGAAAATTTCGGCTCAGCTCTTTTGCTCCGTTTTGCTCATCCATTTTCTTTAGCTGTTCTATGTCCAGTGTCTCTTACAACATCTCTTTTGCTGTTTTTTACTTTCCTGTCTTTTAAAATTACTTTTTTCTTATATGATGTTCTTGATACCATCCCACAAGTCCTCTGATCTTCGGTCATCAGTGTTCGGTGCATCAAATGTATGTATTATTTTTAAAAAAATTGAGTGAACATTTACAGATAGTGTTTCTTTTTGTTCATGTAATTACTCATATCTATTTTATTTTATAATACTCATTGCAAATAATCACAATATATGATTAGCCTCTTATTGTATATTGCCTTTCCATTCACTGTTTTTTTTTTGTTGTTTTTTTAATTTAGGTTGTTTATTTTTCATTTCAATGAACATCTACAGAGATTTTGGGATTCCATTCATTCATTGTTGCACCCTTCTCCCCGCACAAAC
>NW_006399799.1:8879801-8926185 GCF_000299155.1 Elephantulus edwardii
TATTTCATCCAGTTTTTCTCAGTCTTACCCCCACCCCAATGCCAGCCTCATTCTACAACAGTGGCACCATATAGCATTTGTCCCTTTGTGACTGTCACTGTTTATTTTTACTCCTTTCTTCCTCTTTTCCCATTCTCGTAGCCATATAAAATATATTCTTGGGCTCATGGCAAGAAGCTGCGCTGCAATCCCGAAGGCATGCAGTTCAAGGCCACCAGCTGCTCTGCGGGAAAAGATGGGCAATCTCCTCCTGTGTGATTAACTGCCTCTGAAAACCCTCTGGAGGGTCAGCTGTGGGTTGTTCTGACTCAACAGCACACAACACTTCCCGTCCCCTCCCCCCACTCCCACTCATGAAATTATGATCATCTTGAGGTGGAGAAGCGATTCCTGGTAACCCAACAGTTAGGTGCTTGGTTGCTAAATGAAGTAGTGGTGGTTCAAACACACCTAGAGATTCAGTGAGGGAAAGTTCTGACAATGTGTTCCTACAAAGATAATCGTCTAGAAGACACAGTGGAGCTGCTCTACTCTGTCATGTGGCACTGCTGTGAGTTAAACTGGACTCAATGGCATGCAACACAACAACAACATGACAAAAGTTCTTCTAAGCATGGAGTGATATTCCTAAATCATAAAACACAAATAAATATAAGTATAAAAACAATTTTTTTAATAAAAAAATTTAAAGAACACTATAAGGAAAGTGGGGAAAGAGGGAAACTTTGTATGACAGTTGGCATTTTGGTCCTACTTCTAGTCTGCAAAGAACTTTTACAAATCATTGCTGTTATGTGCCATTTACTGCCATGGACTGCCAAATATCCCATGAACTTCCAAAAGAACAAACAGATAGATCTTAGAGAAAGTGCAGCCAGAATACTCCTTGGAGGCAAAGATGACAAAGCTTCATCTCACATACTCTGGGCATGTTGTTAGGAGAAGCTATTTCTTGGAAAGGGACATTATGTTTGGAAAGCTGGAGGGCCAGTGAAATAGAAGACCTTTGACGAGAAGGATTGACACAGTGACTGTAGCAATGGGCTCAAGTGTTTCATAGATTATGAAGATGACACAGGATAGGACAGAGTTCCTATTTATTGTTCTTAGGATTGTTGTAAATTATACTTGACTAGATAACACCTAACAACAACAAGAATAACAACAACATGTGCCATCCAGTTGGAACCAACTAATAGGTAACTCCCCCAGTGGCTTTTTATTCCCCCCAATACAACAAACTTTTTATTTCTTTTCTTTTTAAAAAAAATCCATTCATTGTTACAGGTTTTCTTCCCTCCTTCTTGCTTTCCCCTCCTCTAGTCCACTTTGCAAAGCACCTCTTGTTCCAGATTGTTGTCATACATATCATGTCTAATCATATGTTCCTTTCAGGTAGTTCTTCCCCTCTGTTCTAAATGCAGTGTTCATTATCTATCCACTCTTTCCCTATTCTCCCCTCAATCTCTCATGTCAGTCTTATAACAGTGGTGTTATGTAGTATTTTCCTTTTGTTACTGAGGCATTTCACTCATCAGAATGCCCTCCAGGATCACCCATGTTGTGTAATGTTTTACAAGTTCATTGTACTTTAATGCTGCATAATATTCCATTGTGTGAATGTACCATAGTTCTTCTATTCATTTGTTTGTTGATGGGCACTTGGGTTGCTTCCATCTCTTTGCTATTGTGAATAATGCAGAAATCAACAGGGGTGTGCATCTGTTTGAGTTGTGACTTTGGTTTCTTTAGGGTATATTTCCAGGAGTGGAATTACTGGGTCTTATTTATATTTCCAACTCCAGTAGGTTTTGTGTTTCTTTCTTTTTTTTTTTTTTAACTCGTTGTGTGCCATCGAATCAGATCCAAGTGGCACAGGAGGAGTTTGCCCCTCCTTCTCTGCAGGGTATTTGGAGGATTCGAACCACACATCTTCAGGATTGCAGCACAGCTAGTAGGTCACCAGAGCTCCCCAAGTCCAGTAGGTTTTAAAAGGCTATAAATCTCATGGGAGAAGATTGCCCATCTTTTTCCTGAGGAGCAGGTGGTGGGTTTGAACTGTGTGCTTGCGCATTGGCAGTGCAACACATCATTAGAAAAGAAAAATAAATACTTTGTTGCACAAATGAACAAAAGACATGAATGGAAATTTTTAAAAAGTGAAATAACTCCATATGACTGAAGCACAGAAATATATATTTATGTGCTCAGCCCTCGTGATACAGTGGTTATTAAGCATCCAGCTGCTAACTGAAAGGTTGGCAAAATGAACCCACCTACCACTCTTTGAGCTGTGGTGTGGGAGAAGAGCACTGAACATTCCATCGATGGGCAAGAGAACAAACAGATGTGTCTCGGAGAGGGTGCAGCTAGAGTGCTCTTTGGAAGCAGGAATGATGAGACTTTACTTCACATACTTAGAGCATGTGGCTAGGAGGGGCTATTCCTTGGAGGAGGACATGATACTGGGAAGGGTGGAGAATAAGTGAAGGAGAAGACCCTCAACCAAGTGGATTGAAACAGTGACTGCTGCAGTGGGCGCTTGTGTGTCAGAAAGTGTAACGATGGCATGGGATAGAACGGGTTTCAGATCTTTTATTCATAGGGTCTCTGTGAGTCGTGCTCGACTTGATGGCACCTAACAACAACATCAGCAACCACTCTGTGGAGAAAGATGTGACAGTTTGTTCCTGTAAATAATGAAGACTTGAAAGCCCTCTAGGACATTTCTATTCTGTCTTATAGGTTTGCTATGAGTCAAAATTGACCTGATATCAGTGGGTTAATATGTTAAGTAATGCTAATAAAATGAATGCCATTTGCCTCTATTTGCTTGGTCATGTTTTAAGGTTAACAGAATCCAGAGTTGATGAGGATGTGAGCAAAGCATTCAGCCCTGTCTGTGAGAAGCACATTGTTCTATGCTTTCTAAAGGGCAGAGTGGCAAAATTAGAAAGAACATATCTTTATCACAGCTATCTCATTTGTAGGATTTTATTCAAAGGAGATAATTACAAAAATGAGCAAAGAGATAGACAAGGATATTTATCACAACATTGTTTATAATAGCAAAATGTTGACAAGATCCTGAAATGATCATCAATGGAGATTAAATAAAGTAAGATACATAAATAAAGTTAAATATAGTAAGATGCATACATAATGGAATACTATAAAGTAATTAAAATGATTTTGTGGAGCTCTATTTATTGACATAGAAAGATGTCTATGACATATTGTTGAGAGAGAAAAGCAGGTGTCAGCAAGAACAGTATGTATAATACAACCCTTCCTCTATAAAATTGTATACATAGATCTCTATGTGTATATATGCATGGAGATATGTCTGGACGGCTGTTCACCAAAATGCTACGAGTGGTTATATCTGGGTAGTAAGATTTTGGGTGATTCCACCCCCTCTTCTTCATAGCCTTAACTATTAGTTTGAGATAAATATATATGTATAAATATATATGCTTTTTTATAATGAGGCTCTAACATGTTTTTCAATTAGAACAAATAATAAAACTATTCTCATTTTGAAGAAATAAGATACATTTAAATAGAGAGAATCAGCACATGGTGATTTAATGATGTGAATAAGGAGTCAAGACACTAGCCAAGAATCTGATCGCGGTGCCTGGGAGGCTGATGGCCTTCTGGAAAGCCTGGAGCTGGAGCCGATTCTGCAGGAGGAGGAGGAGCCTGGGCTTTGGGAGCTTGGTGTAGGTTGGAGGCTGACAGTGGCCAGTAGGGCTCCCTCTTAGGAGGCAGGTCAGAGAGCTACTAGCAGGGCTGGTAAGGTGAGTAGAGCTTTTCTTCAAGGATAAGACTGTGGTGTGTGGTGGACCAGATCATGGAAGAAGGGAGCAGAAGAGGGATGAAAATGCAACCCTAAATTGGTTTGGGGAAGGTCCTGCAAATGGAAAAATATGAAAAGCTGTCCATGGAGCTCTAAAGAAACAAACCAAAAGCAGGGTCTTGTAATGAGACCACGTATCTGGGCAACACAAACAATTTGCGCTCCACACTAAGCTGAGGTTGGTCGCTGGAACCTTGATAGTGGCACCTGTAAGAAAGGACTGGCTATCTGTTTCTGTAAAGGTGGAAACCAGGATGGCAATGGGTGTGGGGTTTGGAATACGGCCACCTTTATGAGATGGTGGCAGACTGACAGGATGAGTGGTTGGGGAGGCTGAGATGACGAGAGTGAAAAGTTCTCTGAATTCTTGTGGGGAAGGGTGGAGTGGATTTCCAGAGAAAGAGCAACTGTATCTGATGATGCAGAGGCACTGAGACTGAGGAAAGGGCACAGGAGTTGTTAAGTGGGGTTTGTTTAGTGGAGGAGTAGGGCCATCCATGAGAGTAAGGGAGAGAATGTTGATGGGTGGAAGGAGACAGAACAGGCGGAAGGAGACAGAAGTGGCGGAAGGAGTGTGAGCCTTGCTCAGAGATGGAAATAACTGGATATGTACTACCCTCCCCACCTTCCCCAGGACAGAAGGCACGGATCACGCTGCAGAGCCAGGATGAAGCCTCAGACTCTCAGCAGCCAGTCCAGGGAGCTGCTTCCAGTCTATCAGAGTTGGCTGGTGAGATGAACCTGTTTTCCATGCCTGGGCTTGAACACATATTTGAAGGATGATGGGAAGGAACGCAAAGAAGGTGATCAAAGGCCCAGCAGAGAAGCAGCCTGGGGGAGCCAGGGCATCCCAGTGCAGGTGTGGACTACGGCGTCGGCGCTGGAGGCTTCTGAGCCTGGAGCTCTGGATGAGCAAAGGGCTCTGCCTGCAACCTCGGCAACTCGGTGTGAGCACAAGTACATGTTTTGGGTATTCTGTGGAAATGTCTGACTCGGTGTGATGCACAGATCTGTGGGGCTCACCGTGGTCCATGAGCTAGCTGTTCGGGGAAGGCATAACAAACACCCTTGGATTTTTATTTTATTTTTTTAAAGACTGTTGTCTGGAACACTGGATGTAAGCTGTGGGGTCCAGCTCCGTAGCTTGAGAGGACATGGAGCTGAGGCTCAGTTATGACTTTCGGGGAGGGTTCTTAAGGAGTACATGTAGCTGTCACGTCTCCATCAACAGGAGCAGGGGGTCTTGTATATGGGACTTCAGGGAGGTAAAGGTCTTCCTGGGCTCAGAGTGGCTAAAGCTGGTTTGGAACAGAGCAGGAATGCAGACACATAGGCAGAGCTTGTCAACGGAAAATGATCAAGTGGGGAGAAGGCTAGACATCAGGCCTCTCTTAGTTTCCTAGGGCTGCTGTTAACAAAACAGCACAAACTAGGCCACTTCAAACCACAGAAGTTTATCTTCTCACTCTCTCTTCAGGAGGCTTGTTGTTATGTGTTGCCAAGTTGCCTGTGACCCATGGCGATCCTTTGTACAGCAGCTCTGAACCCTGCCTGTCCTGATCCAGTCACACTGACTCCAACACACTTACCCCCATTGCCCTAGCCACTGTATTAATTCCTCTTATCCAGGGTTCCCCTCTTCGGTGCCATCCTTCCTAGTATGATGTCCTTCTCTAAGGACCAGTCTCTCCTGGCCACGTGCCCCAAATATGTTAGACAGAGCTTAAAAATCCTAACCTTTAAGGAGAAAGTTGGTATACAGGTTGGAATTTTTTTTTTTCACGTACTGATTTTATTCATAGTTTTGACTGGCTGATTTTTAGAAGATGATTGCCAGCCCTTTCTTGCTAGTCTTAGTCTGGAAGCACTACTGAAATCTGTTCAGTGTCATAGCAGCAGGCAAGCCTCCACTGGCAGATGGGTGATGGCTGCACAGAAGGTGAAATGGCCAAGAATTGAACTCTGGTCTCCATCTTGGAAGATGAGGATTCTACCATCAAACAACCACTTTCCTATCAGTTTTTAGCCTCTATTGTCAAATGGTGTTTGTATTAAAATTTTATTCTTCTTAAAAGGAAACCAGTCATATCAGATTATGGTCCACTCTAATCCAGTATGACCTTATTTTAAGTTAATTATAACTGCAAAGACCTTGTTTCTAAATAAGGCCACATTTAGGTACTGGAGCTAGGATTTAAATGTATATTTTTTGGGGGATAAAATTCAGCCCACAATAATGCCCAATGTAAAAGAAATGCTTGAGGGAGCTCAGACCAAGATAAGACTTTCCTTTAACTTTCTTAAGCAGTGTTTTCTAAAACAAGCTTGCTAGAGCCCTGAGTTTTTGAGGCTGTTATTTGCACCTCAGAGCCCTGTGAGCAAATACGTGCATGAAATGTAGCACCCACAGCTCAGTGCACATGAGCAGTAAAGAAAGTTTTTGTTTAATAAGAATTTTTCCAAACTTATTTGACCATCTTCAATTTAGCACAAGTTAACTCCTGCAGAACTGGTGACTGATACAGGACAGAGGAGGTGACATGGCTTGTGTGGTCCTAAAGACAGTGTTGGACTGAGTGGTGGGTGTTGCAAAGTGATTGATTTTGGCTCAATTCAAGGAAGAAATATTTAATTCCGTGGAGCAAATTTCTAAGAATTTGTTCATTTCCTCTAGTCTTTCAAATTTGTCAGAGTGTAGCTTTTCATACTACTCTGATACTATCCTTTTCATTTTGATTGGCTCTGTTGTGATGTTCCCATTTCATTTCTTATTAGAATTATTTGTGTCTTTTCTTTCTTTTCCTTTATTAGGATTGCCATTGGTTTGCCAATTTGTTGACTCTTTCGAGGAACCAACTCCTGGTTTTGTTGATAGTTTAAATTGTTTTCCTGTTTCCTAGGCCATTTATTTCTGCCCTTATTTTTATAATTGTCTTTCTTTTAGAGGTTGTGGGGTTAGCTTGCTTTTCTTTTTCTATTTGTTGACGATATTGGGTTCAATGGGAGTGGTGGGAGCAAAGAAGAGGGAAAAAAGAAGCAGAAGGTTGGTGAAGGGAACAATAACGGTTTGCTTAGACATTATAATAAATTAATTGTATCAGTCAATGGTAATTAATGCCTATGAATGATGATACTAAAAAATCTCCAGTGTAATTTGTGAAATCTCACTCAAATAAAATAGGTTGGTTTTATTTTATTTTATTTTTTTTAAAGGGACAAAATGTGTAACAATTAGAGCTGCCTTATCTATGAAAGATGCAGCAAAAGAATTCTAGTCCCTGGACGCCTCAGGCTGCTTGGTGACCTGTCAGGAATCCTGCAGGAGGGAGCCAGGCTCCAGGTGAGTGTCACCAAGGATCTCTGGAGTTCCATGATTCCTGGATGAGGCTGCCCAGAGGTGGTACTGCTCCCCTCAAATCTGTAGCCTCACTGGTCTCCCCGCACTGTTTGAAATGAACAATGGGTGCAGTTAAGATGCAATCACATAAATATCATCCTTAAGTCTCCAATACATATCCCAAACTTTACATAACAGGAGCAGCAGCTGGAGACGCCCACAGCCCCGTTTGCTTTTCTGAACTCCCAGATCTTCCTCTCTCAGGGTTCTGCCTTTCCCATTCATTCAGTCATGAGGGCGCAAGCTGTGGCTGGTTGGGGGGGTACGCATGCTTGTAACTCCACCTAATGGGGGCCGTCAGTAGGGTAGGATGTTAAGCTCTCTGTTTTCTTCAGGGAGAGGGTCATATCCTGAGGATGGGAGGCTGGCCTTTCAGCTTCGGTTCTGATCTCAATGGCCTGGGATGCCTCACCTCCTGGAGATTTGACGAACACAATTCCGAGCAGTGGCAAGAACCCAGGGCACAGACAAAGGCACAGTTCAACAAACTACTCAAATACCTTCTCCGAATCTTGCACTGGGTCTGGGACGCTGAGACCAATCAGCCACGGCCTTTGTCCTCAGCGCAAAGGAGGAAATCGCCATGGGCCGGAAAAGGGCAGGCATCAGGGGAAGCTTTCAGAGCTGGAGCAAGCAGAGCCTGGAGAGCCCGACTCTCTGTTGGCAGAGAGGGGTCCAGTGAGGGCTTCTTGGCACTTTCTGGTGGCCTGCTGGTAAAAAGCTGCACTGCAATCTTGAAGGGACATGGTCAAATCTACTGCGGGAGAAAAATGAGCTGTCTCCTCCCATGTGATTTATTGCCTCTAAAAACAGAGGGTCAGCTGTGGGTTGGTTCTGACTCAATGGCAAACAGCAACAGAACGGGATGAGTATGGCCTAGAGAAGAAAATTACCTGCAAATTGGAGTATTTCCTTTTACACATGGGACCATGGTTACTTCCAGGCCTCAACGTGACTCCTGGTCTCTAGTAAGAATGAATAAAGACATTTTTGAGGCTTCTTTAAGACCGTACACAGCATGAAGCTGTCAGAGGGGGCTAGTCTGCACCCCCTTGGTGGCTTGCCAGGGTTCCCAGGGGCTCAAGAGGGCACCCGTGGCCCCAACGCTCTGCCCACCAGGCTTCCAGGGGGTGGTGAGTGAAACTTTTCTTCCTGGTTCTCTGCCAGCAGCCAGCGCCATTCCCCCAGCCCCAAGTGGCAGCTCCTTGGGCCGGAAACAATGTGCTTTCTCCTTGCCTGGGAGTGGAAGTCAGCAGTTTGGCACCGTCTGGCTGGCAGCCTCCACCGGCTTCCTTTGGCACTTTATTGGCAAAGGCGGTGACATTTCTTTCAGTTGGGTGGGTGGAGCTGTTATGCAAACTCCCGCTCTCCTCATTCGCCAGATGAATATTCATGACTCAGGCAATCTGTACCAGCCAGACTTTCCTGAGGGCGGCAGCTTTTCTTCTCTTCCTCTCTCTCTTTTTCTTTCTCCTTCTCTCCTTCCCAGCTCTTTGGAGAGCCGAAACGCAGCTATATTTAATTTACAAATACAGAGCTATTTAGCTTGCCTTTTGAGATGCAGGCTTCGGGAAGGAAGCCCTGAGCAATGGGAACACTGGCTGAGGCGTTTTGTCCCAGGGTCTCTGCACCCAGGCGCCAGGTCCTGCAAAGTCTCATGGATCTGGGCTCCCTTTTGAGTGTGGTGTCTACACGGCCTCAGGCTTGAATGAGCTCATACTGGCCCATCTCACAGTGGCCTCTCAGGTCCACAAAGAAATGGAAAGCCACGGTGCTTCGCCACTTGCCTTGTGAGCCAGTCACTGATGCGCCCGTCTCCTCTTGTCTTTCCCTGCTTGTCAAGCCCATCCAGACACTGCTCTAAGCCCCAGGTCAAATCTCAGAAGCTACTAGGACATTCCTTAGACATTGGCTTCTTAAGAAGTCCATCCCTTCTTGGGGTCCCAGGGCTTATACCTGCTTCCCTGCTAGCTTGCTTTTTCTCTTCCTGCCAGGGACTCTGGCCGAGGGGGTCAGATTTCCCCCGAATTTGCCCAGGAATTTGGTCTTAGTGAGGGCGTGCTCGCGTGAGCATGTCTTGTGTGTGTGTGTATGTAAATATTTACGCACAGTTTAAGTGAGTCTGTATGCCTACATCTATGTTCAAGTGTTTGAGTGTGTGTGTCTGTATGTGTAAGGGCGTGAATGTGTATGTCGCAGGAAGTCTGGGAATGTTTGCATGTGCGAATGCGCCTCTTCAACGGAGCTGCACGTGTGTGTGCCTCTGTGGGTCTGGGGGTACTGTGTGCAAGGGTGCCCTGGAGGAGGAGACAAAGGTCTGTTCATGTGTCTGAGTGTGTAAGTGAATTGCAAGCATATATACAAGTGTTCCTAGACCTCTAAGGATCTGCAAAGAGAGACAGAGATAGACATTTGGGGTGCATTTCCTCCTGACCCTCATTTCTTCCCAAATAATTTCCTCTCCACCGAGGTGGAGGGGGACGTTCCCCGCTTTGCAAGTGGTACAGATTCTATCCAAGGACGTGAACAGAAGGTTCCCAGCACAGAGCGTCCTGAAATTACTTTATATTCCCCCCTCCTTGTTTCATCTAATCAAAATAGCAGCGTTAGGCTCACCCATTCTCCCTGCCCACCACTCAGCTTCGGGGGAGGGAGGGAGGAAAGGAGGGAGGCGGGTGTCTCATCTGACCCCCTCTGAAAACACCTTGCAGCCACGAGCCAAGGAGCTGTCTTCCCATCTCTTCACCCTCGGCCCATGCTTCAGTGGCAAGAGCCAGCTGCCTCCCTGCCTGCCAGCAACTGCCAAGCGCTTCCAGAACCCACATCCAGGCCCGGCCTCATTTACAAATATGCAAATTTGCATCTTTTCTGGTATGCAAATGGAGACATGACAAATAGCTAATTAGGGTCAAAAGAAGCACTCTGAACCAATTAGTTGTAAGGTCGATCCCTTTCTGTCTGGAGGAGAAGGGGCCTTCCTGCTCACGGGGTGTGGTAGGACACTCCCCATCGCCTCAGCCCTGACTGCCCCACACCTACGTGTGTTCTGGCCAGTCTGGCAGTGGCCTTGGAGTATTCAAAGAGCACTGAAATGGGAGTCAGTTTGAGCACCAGTTCCATCTTCTGACCATTACTAGTTGTATAACTCCAGGGTCACTTGCCCGAACCACTCTTCCTCTTCCTAAGACATGATGGTGCCGCACTTGCCCTTAACCACCAATCCCAGTGCAAGAGGCTCTGGGCTGTGAACTGCCTTTGAAAGCTGTGCCCACATTCATTCCCCTGACAGCACAGAAGCACATCATCTAGCCTCTTCTAAAGAACTTCTTGCCCTTGATCTCACTGAATTACCTCAAGGGCGCTCTGAAGCAGACAGGCAGGTTAACAGGTTTCATCCCAAACATCAGCTCTGGCCAACTGTTAATGGCTGCTTGGAGCGTGTATTGAGAAGGGTTCTGAGGACAAGATTAAACAAACAAAAGCCCCAGAAACAAACAAAAAGCCACTGAATCCCCTGCTGTCAAGTTGATGTCAACTCATGGAGATCTCCCGCTCAGTTTTCTGAGGCTGTGAATCTTTAAGCCAGGATTTTGCCCATTTTTTTTGCTGTGGAGTGGCTAGTGGATTCCAACTGCCAGCCTTTTGGCTAGCAGCCTAACACATTACACACTACATCATCCGGGCTTCTTGAGTACAAGACTTATTCATTGCTGTCAAGTCAGAACTGAGTCATAATTGACTCTCCAGTGGGTTTTCAGAGGCTATAAATTGCAGGGGAGAAAATTGCCAATTTTCATCCATGAAGCAGTTGTGGATTTGAACAGTGTGCCTTTGGATGGCAGTACACCTCCTTATCAGTAGGCCACCGGAGCACCCTAGAGGAAAAGACTAGATTCCCCACAACAATAGATCTGTGACAGATTGGTGATGTCTGTTAGGGGTGCGTGATTGGCCTTCTGTGTGTGGCTCCCATGCTTCATGTTTGCTGACCATGGGAGGTCCAGAGTCTGGAGGAGGAACCTGAATTCCAAACCTGAATGCTCACACTGGGTAGCTGTCTGGTCTTTGGGTAAGTGACTGACCTTCCCTGAGATTAAAATAGGGAGAGTAAGACTTATATCTGAGAGTCATTGTAAACATAAAACAAGGCACCAATGGCCAGGCAAACTCCCCTTGCCATCTTGGGGGTGCTGTGCCTGTTTAATTGACATGTCAGTAGGCAGGCGTATTGTCTCATTTCAGAGGTGAGGAGCCTGAGGCCTGGAGAGGGTAATGACTTGGCGAAGAGGAAGCCTGCAGCCTTGCCAGGCAGGCCTGCACGGCAGCTGGGGCTGCTCTTCTCTCTGCCACTACGGGATCCTGGCTCCCTCCTGCCACCCCCGCGCTGATGCCCCAAGCAGGCTGCAACAAGCCCCGCTGGCCTGGCTCCACTTCTGGGTGTGAAATTTGGCTGAGTCGGCACCTGGGAGAATGGGGCAATTGCCATCCTGGAGCCTGGGGCCTGGGCCAGGGCCAATGAGCAGACGAAGGGGTGGGGGGCAGGTCTGAGCACCAGCCAGCCAGCTAAAGCTGGGCAGCTAGCAGGAGAGGACGTGGCTGGAGGACAGCCCATTTGAGGATGCTGAGAGTGTGGGCCTGAGCTCAGAACTGGGGCCCAGCAGCATGTGGGTCTACCTGGCTACAGTGACTGTCTGAGCATGCTGCTGGTTGGTGTCCCTGAGTGTGTCTGTGTGCATGTGCTGTGTCTGACAATCTGTCTGCATGTGTGTGTTCCTATAAATGTGTGTGTAGATACCCAAGAGTACAAGAATAGCTACATCTGTCTAGTGGTGCACATCTGCGAGTGTCTGTGTTATCAGTGTGTACCTGTAAGTGCATGCCTGTATATCGGTGTGTAGGTGAACGTGCTGTGTGTGTGCCTCCAGAGACTCTGCTTTTGTGCCTATGGCTGTTCTGGCCGTGTGTTATTGTGGTAAAGGCATGTGCAATTTTTTCCACTTTAACATTCTTTACCTAAATCTAGTGACATGAATTGCATCTATCACGTTGTCCAACCACTGCTGTTAGTTACACATTTCCAAGTTTCCCTATCACCCTAAAGTATCCCCTAGGTAATGAACTACCCTTTCTTCTTCCTCCTGCCCACGCTGGTAACTACTAAGAAAATTTTAGACTCTATACACTTACCTTTTCTAGACATTTCATCTAAGTAGGATCCTACAATATTTGTCCTTATATGACTGACTTATTTCATCCAACACCATGTTGTAGCATGTGTCAGAATGTAACTTCTCCCTGTGATGACTGAGTATTATTCTATTGCATGTATGCATTCACATATATATGATCTTTCAATATTGGTACAGGCGTGTTTATCTGAGTGAAGGTCTGATTCATCTGTCAGAATCTGTGGACATGGGTCCTTGCTTTCCTGTTGGTGTTGGTGCCTCACTGGACATCTGTATCAGCATGAGCATGTTTTCCAGGTCCTCTCTGCCTCTCTGTGTGTTGTACACCCCTGGAAATATGTCTCATATACGTGTCAGTCAACAGTATCTTATGTGCTCATATGTGGGTGCATTTCTGGGCATCCTCTGTGAGGATGTTAGTATTTACTTTGGGATGCAGGTATGGCTCTATCAAGGTGAGCAGAGTAGAACATTTGGTATGGGGGCAGCAGCTCACCATCATATTTTTTGTGCCCTCTGTCTGAGACTTCCCAGCTGTTATATTCCTTTATTTTATTTGAAGAGAAGTCCTGCCCTGAGTCTGCTGGGTGATATTCCTGCCCAGTGCAGGGTGTAGCACCCTGGGAGAAGACCTTTTTGAATTTCTTTTATCCCTCCTTTCTTTTCTTATCTTGTCTTCTTTTCTATTCTTTCTCCTGTTTCCTTTTTGTCACTTTCCTTCCTTCCATTCTAGCAACTCACTTGAAGAGACCTAACCTTAGTCATCTGAGATGATGGGTGAAAACCTTACATGTTCCCTCCCTCTTTAGCCCAGAGAGAGGTTCCCTACTGCCATCCTCCATGTGGACTCAGTTCCACATCCAGCTTCCTAAGTCTCTTTAAATCGATGCATTCCCCTGCTGCATTTGAATAACTGGTCCCCAGCAGTGACCTTTCCTCCTTTCTCACTCCACCATCTATTGAAAGACTGGCTGGCTTGGACCCCAGAGCATCTTTAACCTGGCTCAATGGCCTTTCTGTCATCCATCCTTTTTGTTACCGCTGGGCCTTTCTTGGGATTTGACTGAAGTCTGCTTTCCTTCCAGCCTACATTCAGATTCCAGTTTCCCCAGTTGTATTACCCACTCAGTCACCCATTCTCAGGCACACTCGCCCTGGATGTGGCTCCTGTCACCTGCTAACTATACTGTCTCTTCTAGTCTAACTTGTTTAGGGATGCTTTAGGGCAGAGACTGGATCAGGCTCATCTCTGTTTTTCCTTCCCTCTCCCCGGGTGCATGGCCGAGGTCTGGCCCACAGTGTGTGGTACCTGAGTGCTGAGGGATGGTTCCGTAGTGATGCTCTTCTGGGAAGACACAAGTGCCCTGGAGAACTTGCAGTGGCACAGTTCTCCACCTCACCTTTTATTTGCAGTCTTCTCCCTTCACTGGCAATTGAAAATGAAACTGAAAAAGGATTGATGATTAAACTTTGTAAGCTTTATGAATGAAGGTTGTTGTTATTATGTACCATTGAGTCACAGTTAACTCAAAGCTGACCATCCAGTCAGTGGGTTTTCAGAGCCAGTTAATTGCATGGGAGAAGTTTGCCGTTCTTTCTCCCAAGGAGTAACTGGTGAATTTGAACTACCTGCCTTTGAGTTCTCAGGTCAAATTCTTACCACTGGACCACCATAGCTCCCTATAGAAATGAACAGATACACATATAAATAAAAATACAAATATTCAGGTATGACTGAGGTTTTTAATGGAAAACATGTTAACAGACCATTTTATGGACCATCCTATAGGAGGTTCTCACCTGGTAAAATAACTTGACTTTGTTCCATGCTCTTTTTCTTTTTAAAATTTATTTCTTTCCTTTGTATTCCATTCTCTTGAGCTCTGTGATTGGACCTTCTCATTAAATCATGACTAGGCAGACCATGAGTCTGAAGAACTTGGCTTTGGACTTGAACCTCCCACTTACTGGTTGTGTGAACTCTATGAACCTCAGTCTCACCATCTGCACAATGGGAATGAAAAATCTATTTCACAAAGTGATTGTGAGAAGGAAAGGAAGTGGTGCCCACAGCTAGAATCAATGCCTGGAATGTACCATTCCTTTTCAGCATAGATCCAGAATCCAATCACTCTCCTCAACTTCTACCAATAACATAGTGAGCTAAGCACCACCATCACTTCCTCACCCTCCACCTCCCCCCCCCATTCATGGTCTAGTCTACACAGTAGCCTGTTAACATTTAGATCAGATAATGCTGTTTCTCTGCTCAAAATCTCCACTGTCTCCCACCTCATCAGACATAAAAGCCAAGGTCATCTCAGTGGTCTCAAGAGCCCATCTGACCATCCTTCCACTTACTACTGTCTACTTCTTCCCATTTCATTTCCCTCTAGCCACACTACCCTTTCAGCTCTTAAATGCACCAGGCACATTTCTGCCTCTGGACCTGTGTACGGGTGAACATTACAGGCACCGTCCTTTTATGGAATAATTTTCTCCCCTCAGTACTCTCACACTTGGTTCTCTCACTCTCTTTTAGGTCTGTACTCAAAAAGTCCTCTTCTCTGCCAGGAACGCCCAGCTCTTCCTGATTTGTTTAATTCATGGCTTGCATCACAATCTAAACTGTGCTTTTAATTTCTTTGTCTTCTATGTTTCTAACCTCTCTCCAAGAAACTGTAAGCTCCTTGAGAGCAGGGATTTTGGGCTTTGTTCCTTCCATCTGGAACAGTGTCTAGCCAATAATTGGCACACAATACATTTTTGTCAAATGAATGAGTTGCTGGTGATTTTGGAGGAACAAAAGTGTGAGAGTGCCTTATTTGTCCCCTTGGATAATCAAGAGTCGTCGTTGTTCTTACAATAAAAAAATTAGAGGTAATGTTGATTAGTGGGGCAGTGATTCCCGATCATGCCCTATAACTCTCCTGCTTGGGACAGTTGCTCAGGAGGAAGCCCCCATGTGCTGACACAGCCTGACTGTAAGCATTGTGTCCTCATGGGTCACACAGGGGACAGGGCTGCCTGCCTCCTGACACCACCCCCCCCCAGCACTCATTGTCTCTCATCTCCCTCTACCATGAGTACAAGCGTACCCAAGGCCAAGGTGCTCATTGGAGGATCACAGCTAGCCAGGCTCTCCATGCAAGTTAGGTCACCAGAACTTGGAATACACTCAAACTGAGTTAGATAGCCCAGGAGTCCTCGGATGGTGCAACGATTGGTACTTGACTGCTAATGTACAGAATGGTAGTTTGAACCCACCCAGTATCTCCATGAAAGAAAGGCCGGGGGAGGTGCTGCTGTAAAGATGACACAGAGAGCCGAGAAAGCAGTTAACCTTGGAACAGTTAGACTCTGTAACACCTGGGGTCGTGTGAGTTTGAAGGCACTTGATGGCAATGGGTTTCTGTGGGTGTGTTTTTTTTTTTAAAGTTAGGTCATTGAGCTGGAAGGTTGTGGAAGGGTTAGCTAGCAGAGGTGCATGGGACGAGTACTTCAGGTGGCAGGAGGAGCATGGGCAAAGCCAAACATGTGGGAAGGCTGTGGTGTCTGGGAGCAGTTGATGTGTGCCTGCCTTATTTGGTGTGAGCTCCGTGAAGCTAGGATTGAGTAGGAGTCATTTTTGCTTGCCCCTTCCTGTTTGATCTGGGCCTGGGCCTCTGGAGGGGCCATTGACATCTGCCAGGTGGCCTGTTCAGCTTGGGCCCAGTATCAGATGATACAGTCACCTCAGAAATAGAAATATGTCTTCAGACAAAAAAAATTTGTCTTCAGACAAAGAAGAAATATGATTGGGTAGATCAGACCATGCAGCAGGTCTTGGAGAAGGGGGACAATGGTCTTACCCACTTCTACTTTTTTTATTGTGGTCAAAATACGATAAAACAGAAGCCATTTCAACGGTTTCCACATGTACGACTTCCACTTTTAAAAGAAACTAAAAGGTTGGGGTGAGGGGTTCTTCAGAGGTGGGAGACACATCCAGACCTGAATGATCCCCCCGGTCTGACACATGCGTAACTCTTGCTGAATTCTGGAATGTTGCTGCTGTTGTTAGGTGTCATCGCGTCAACTGTGACCCTTCGAAGAGCAGCTCTGAGGCTTGTGCTAGCCTGCTCCATCATCATGACCTCTGATAGCTTGAGCACACTGTTACAGTTAGTTGCTGTGGAGAGTTCTGAAATGGTTTTTAAACACCGTGGACTTCTTTTACAGTCTGCTGAAGCCTAGGGAGTCTTCTTAGCATCTTTAAATAGATACAATGAGATGTACAGACTTACAAAGGGAATGGATTATATTGACACAGTTCTGACCACAGAACCTAGGTTACAATGGCCAGTGGTGTCCCTTAAAGACACACATTCCCCTTTGTGTGAAGACCTAAGTCCTAGCTTCTCCTGCCTGGGACAGGAGGTGAAGGGCAGGCTGAGGGGCCTTGGTAGACATCTTCGCAGGATCTCCTGGGCTGTAAAGCAGGTCGTATTTTTTAATGTCCAGAGGGTGGCATGTGAAACCGCTGGGGGAAGCTACAGGGAGGCTGAGGGACAGGCTGCCTGGGGAAGAAGTGAGCCCCCTCTGTCTGGAGGTGGCATGCTGGAGTTCTGGCCTTGAAGTAGCTAGGGGTGATTTCTGTGCCGGTGGCAGAGGGTTTTGAACGATTTGATCCTGCGTCCTTTTGCCAGTGGGTCCAGGATTTACCCAGGCTGTGAGATTGTGCTCCTTTACAAGCCCCTGGTCACCCAAGCAGTACTGAGCATAGAGAATTGAACATTTTCTGAAGATGTTCCCTTCCCAGGCTTGTGCAAATAGGACCTCAATTTTGCCTTAAAACCAGTAGCTAGTGTCTTAGTCTTTTGAAAACACTGAGTTTCAGGCTGAGGAGATAATTTGCTATTTTAAGTCTATGCCCCCAAACCATTCCTGGGGTTGAGGGATGGGGTTATAAGCCAAACAACCCAGACTTCCCAGCTGTCTAAAGTTCCAATTCAGAGACTTGATGGATCCTCCCTTGCCACTTCAGGGTCCTTAGAACAGAGCCTGGTCCAGCCCATTGGGGTGTGATGGGGAAACGAAGTCCACAGAGGTCAAGGGCTTTTCCCAAGTGGCACAGCCTGTGGGTGACCGAGCTGGTTCCGACAGCCTGGCCCCTGCCTTCTTCATCTGTCGAGCAGAGCTGGCTGGGAAGGGAGGAATAGGGGGACGGGCGCCCTTGGGTCCCCTTTGACAAACACATCATGTTTCCCACCTAAACCACCTCTGTGGGTGGGGAGCTGGGGATCGGTCTATTAGCTTTCTCCTGCTGTCCCCCGAGGGTGCATTTGCCTGTTTTGCATTTTTTCCAGGCTCTAGTTAGACAACTCCCGGTCCTGGGGGGAGCACCACAAAGAGAAAATGTCAGGGCGACACGCCGCCAAGATAACATTAGCGAAATATCAAGTCCTTTATGATGTCAGGAGGGATTCCTTCCCGCTGCCGAAGCCGCCTAATGACATCATAAAACAGGCATGCAGCAGCCGCACTCCCCCTGAGCCATCAATCAGCCCTGGGCTGGCCTGTCTGCAGCGGGCGCCCGCACTTGGGGTGGGGACTCAGGGTTTTAAACACAAAGTGGGTCCCAACAAGGCAGCACCATGGTGAGCCGAGGGGCTGGACACACCCGCACATTCCAAAAGGAGTCATTTCCCCGTGGCAGTGCCCTGGGTGGCATCATCTTGAGGCAGCTTAAGTCACAGGTCCAAGGCACCCTTGAGCTGGTCCCCTACTCCCCAGTTCCTACTGCCTCCCAGGGGGCTTGCACTCTGCTGTGAAAACCTCAGTGGCATTGTGTGAGGGATGGACCTAAGGCCAGGCTGCTTGTTTGCTGAAGGGTGACCTGTCTTTGCAGAGATGGACGGGACTGCTGGGGCCACAGGCACACAAGTCACGCTACAACAGACAGGCGGGGGACAGGGCTGTGGACTCCTTTGCGCTGATGTGTGCTCTTGCAGGCTGTGTGTGCTTGCGTGTCCATCTAGGGATGGCATCTGGGGTGTTCTCAGCAGGGATCTAAGTGGGCAGATCCACGTCTGTGTTTGCCTGTGTGTGCATATCAGTCTTGGAGGAAGGCCAGCCAGAATGCTCCTTAGAAGCCAGGATGGTGAGACTTCCTCTTGCTTGCTTCGGACATGTTATCAGGAGGGAGCAGTAGATGGAGGAAGGTATCATGTTCGGGAGAGAGTGAGAGACCGTCAATGAGATGAATTGACACAGAGAGGTGACAATGAATTAAAAAAAAATACCAACTATCATGAAGACATCACAGGACGACCCAACATTCCCCTCAGTTGTGCACATAAGACCTGAGTTGGAGCTGACTTGACGACCTCTAAAAGTGCACACGTATCTGCGTGCTTCCCCTTGCTTTCTGAGTTTATGTGCTTCTGTGTTTGTTTGTGGGATCCTGGTGGTCTAGTCCATAGGAGTGGTGCTGCTAACACAAAGTTGTGCCTCTGTAGTACTTCGTCTCTATCTATGACTGCACAGGAGAAAGATGGGCAGTCTCCTCCCATGCAATTTACAGCCTCAGAAATCCAGTGGAGGGCCAGCTATGAGTTGGCTCTGACTCAGCAACAGTGAGAGAGTGAGTGTCTGTTTGTCTTTAAGCTTTTCCACATATCCACACACCTGCGCTTACATGTGTCAAAGTATCTGTGGATGAGGACAGAGAGAGGTGGAAGGGAGTAAGGAGGCATGAAGACAGCGGATCCCAGAGAGTGAATGGGGAGTGTACATGTGTCCACCCTCATTGCCCTAGCTGAGAAAGTTGGCTGAGTGTTAAAGCACTTGGTGGTGGTGGTGGTGACGGTGGTGGTGAGATTGAAAAATTGCCTGTGTGGCAATCTCACCTCAGTCTCTCCAGAGGCAGGGCCCAGGTGTGGGTATCTCTGTAGACTCCCAGGACTGGGAATGAGCCTTGCTCTTCCCTGTGTGGCATGTGGAACGACAGCTTTGGCATCACCTGGCAGTACCTGAGAAATGCAGACAATCAGGTCCCACCCTGGCCTCTCAGTCATAATCCACATTGCCCAGCTCCAGGCTCCCCAGGGGGGCTGTACCTGTTAGGGTTTGAGAAGAGGGGGGCAGTGCGCTCAGCTGTGAGCACTCGGTAGTGTTCCCCAGGAGGGCTGCAGCACACGGCTCGGTTCTAAGGATCCTCCAGGGTGCATCTGCTGCTGAGTTTCTGATTCGGCGGGTCTGGGGTGAGACCCAAGGACTTGCTTTTCTAATGAGCTCCCAGGTGATGCTGATGCTGCCGATTCAGGGACCACACTTTGGGAACCACTGCCGTTGAGCTGTGGTTTCGGAGAAGTGTACTGAAAGCCCCACAGATTGCCAACAGAACAAACACGTCTTGCTCCTGAGAGGCAAGAATGGTAAAACTTTATTTCACATAATTTGGGCATGTTGTCAGGAGGGACCGTTGCTGCTGTATACTAGCAAGTTGGAATTGACCTATAGCTGACCTTCCAGTGGGTTTTCAGAGGCAGTTAACTGCCCTGGGAAAGATTGCCCACCTTTTCCCACAGAGCAGCTGGTGGATTTGAACCATGTGCCTTTGGGATTGCAGCACAGCTTAACACTAGTCTACCAGGAAGGCCTACTCCTTGGAAAAGGACGACATACTGGGAAAGGCAGCAGTCAGAGAAAGAGAGGCAGACATTCAATAAGACGAACGGACACAGTGACTGTGATGCTGGGGTGAAGCATATCAGGTGGTGAGGACAGTGAAGGATAGGACAAGATTAGATCTGCTGTTCCTAGAGGAGCTGTGAGTCATAGTCGAATCCATGGCAGCTAACAACAAGAACAAGGACCCTCGTGGCCTAGTGGGTTAAGTGTTGGGCTGTTAACTGAAAGGTTGGTGATTGGACCCTATCTGTTGTTCCTCAGGAGAAAGATATGGTGGTTTACTCCTATAAAGACGTATGGCCTTTGAAACCCCAAGGAACAGTTCCACTGTGTCCCATTGTCATTGTGTACCTTCAAGTCGGAAACGACTCAGCTGAACTTTCGGTGGGTTTTTTTAGGGGCAGTAAATTGCATGGGAGCAGATTGCCCATCCTTCTCCCTCGAGCAGCTGGCAGATTTGAACTGCATGCCTTTGGGATTGCAGCACAGCTTCTTCCTACTAGGCCATATAGGGTTGCTACATCGGAATTAAAGGAAGGGGTAGTAATGGGGTAGTGATTGATAGTACTGTTTGGAGTTATTAAAGCTTGGCTGTACTGATGGTGAGGAGGCCCAGTGGGGAGGTGACTGAGTTTATTCCCAATAGGAAAGCCCTTCTTGAGCTTCCTTCCCTTTGCTTGGCTTCAGGGTGCACTGGGGGAGGAGGCTCTGGGAGGGTCCTTCCTGGGACGTCTTTGGTCCAGGGATAAGACTTGGGGAAGTGGCGTATGGAGGAGGCAGGCGGTGGGTAAGGTGGGAGCAGCAGACTGGCAGGCTGAAGCTCGGCTGCAGCCCCTGTCCTGCCCGGGGCCCCAATATGCAGTATCAGCACCTCTGCTGCCTGCAACTCCTCAGAGGAACCCAGGGCTGGGGAAGAGATAGCGATCAGCTGAATACCTGAGGTGTGAGGCAGTCATGACCTCACCCAGGGTGTGCCTGCTCTCTGAGCCCTGCCAGGCCACCCTCTCACCCGCTCCCAGGCCCCCCACCCAGGCCAGGCAGACAACAAGCTTCAGCTAGCCGTGGCAGGGGCGTCCCTACGCGCTGGGCCACAGCCAGGGATCAGGACAGAGGTGGGCACCTCTTCTGGAAGTGGCCACCGGCTGCCTGAGAAGGACCACTGCTGGCTCCTGGGGGATCCAGCGTCCTCTCTGGCTCCCCTGGGGACTGCGGAGATATGGCCAGTGGTGCTATGGGGACTAGGGTCAGATAAATCAATCCAGGACTGAGATTGAATGTTAGACCTAGAATGGAGGGTATTTGGTACTCTCAAGTGAAGGGAGCTTAGAGATGTGTCTCAGCTTGGAACAGGAAGAATTCGGGCCAGTAGGGCGGGCCAGCCGCAGGACACCTACTGTGTGCCTCGCAGGGCAATTTGGAGATAGATCAAAGGCAGAGAATCTGGGGGAGACGTGGGAAGTGTTCCTGAGCCAAATATGATAAATCACCTCTTGGTGACTTGACTCTGATGGAACCCAGAGACTCACCCTGTGGGAAAAGGCTGTGCAAAGTCAAGTGGCTGACTGGGCTCAGGAGGGGCCTGGCCCCCAGGAGCTTATGGGGATTCTGCATACCCTCAAAATCTGTAGGCGAAAATTTCCCCCTCCTTCTCCTGCCAGTTTTCCGCAGAAAGGCAACTAAACAGTAGCAGTGTCGGTGGAACCTGAGTCTCTGGCGAGGAGCTGATCTTAGACCCCTCCCGTTACCCTGATCTTACCTGTCAGTACTCTGCATGGGAGTACACACAGACCATTCTCTTAATGCTCCCTGCCCCTCTCCAGTCTGCAGCCACATCCACTGCCATTCACACTTGCACCTCACCCCCACACCCAGCGAGATTTGCACAGATAGCAGAACACTTCATGTGTGCATCTTTGCATCACAAGGGATGGTCCGTGGGAGCTGCTGGTCTTTTCTTGCTCCTTGTTTGTGGGCCCACAGTCCTACACTTAGATGGGAACAGGGCCAGACAGCATTTGTCCAGGCTCCTCAGAGCTCCTCCTGGCGGCTGCCTTTCCTGGCCTTGTGGGTCCTCGGCGGTCCCCCTCTCCCACACGCAATTTCTGGGGGCCCTGGGCTTCTCTCAGAGTACTTACTTTACCTGCAGTCATTTATTCGGTTCAGCAAATGTTTCTTAGACTTTGCATGTACCTGGCCTGTCGCTGAGTGCTGAGGCTTGGCACAGAGACAATGAGTAACTCAAAATCTTTAAAGACCATCCATGACTCCAAGGCTTAGCAAGACCCTTCAGCTGGCACCAACTCTGTCCTGAAATTGTACCTTTCCGGGACCCTTCCTCACCCCTTCACCCTCCCACACGCACCCTCCCACTGGCGTTCACGCGTGCTCACTGATGTGCACACACCCTTCTCTGTCATGTGATAGCTGCCTTCTTCTGTGTTCTTTTCCTTCTTCCCATTTTCCCTGTTCACACTGGCTTCAGAGAGATGCAGCTTCTGGTGGCATCTGTGTCCTGGGGCTGTGTCAGGAGTGCTGGGGAGAGGTTACTCTCTCACTCGCTTTTATGTCCTGGCAAGGCGGAATAGGCTTTTCTGCTGGGTTCTGGGTAAGGGCCTTGGTTTCTCCAAGGCCTGAATTAGCATGGAGAATGCACACATGAGAAAGAGAAAGATACACACACACACACACACACACACACACACGGGAGAGATAGGGAGAGGGGAGAGAGAGAAAGAAAAGAGCAAAATAGACAATTTAAAGAGTCACTAAACATATTGAAAAAAATCAGACAAACAACAAACTCAAACTTGTTGTTTTCTTGTTAATTCTGACTCACAGCAACCTCATGAGTTACAAAGCACGTTCTTCTTGGCTGTAGTCCTGTGGAAGAATATTGTCAGGCCTTTCTTCCTGGGCTCTGCTGGGTGTGTTTGAACTGCCAACAAATAGGTTAAAAATGGAGTACAAAATACTTGCACAACCTAGGAACCTTTATACGAATGGAGATAGGGGCTAGGAGAAAGTCACAGAGAAGGACAAAAAACAAAGGGACAAACAGAACAACAAAGAGAAGGTGAGGATCGCCATCCACTTCCAAAGCTCATCCCCTTTGCTGAAGGAATTGGGTCAGTGTGTGCTGTGCTGACACCTTTCACTTTCCTGGTGGAGAAGTCAGAGGGTGACCTGGACTCCCTGCTGCCCTAGCACCCCTCCCTCTGCCAAAGGTAGAGATTGCCCTTGGGGAAGAGACCGTGGGCACCTGCTGGTGGCGGCGGTGTTCTTTGAGCGTGTTCCAGCCCTGAATGCTCCTGCCTTCACCGGATTTGCTGTAGCCTTGACACCCCTCAGCCCAAGGCTCAGGGGAACTTTGTCAGAGATTGAAAATCAGCCTTGTGGGAAATGAAAAAAAATTCCCAGCAACCTGGAGCCCCACCTCGCGTGGGCGGTCTTTGGCCTTTTCTCAGAAACTCGCTTCTGGGCCTCTCTTTCCAGCACCTGGGGCAGGCTGGGACCTTCTGCGTCCCTTCCTCTTGTCCTGTTGAGGTTGCTGGGGTGGGGTTGGAAACAGGGGTACAGATAAAGAGCTTCCTGCCCAGCCAATTGCCAGGAAGCTCCTGGGCAGGTTCCCATCTGATCCAACCTGCTCTGCTGGCCTCTCTAGGCGTCTCCCCTTTGCCCAGTGTCTGGCGGACCCCTCCCCAGCCATGGCCCAGGCTGAGGGGCCATGCTGAGAATCAGGACCAATCTCATGGATTTGACAGGGATCATGGCAGGAGCTGAGAGTTCCTTTCTGTCCCCACAGCAGCGTGTGTGTGCCCCAGGACAGAGGGGCCCTGGCAGCCTGTAGCCTGGTTATCTGATTTGGGGGCTGATGGGGTTTCTAATGGAAAACAATATGGTAATTTCAGAATGTTCCTGATTAGATGAAAATGATATTGCATCAAAGTTACTTCCTTAATTTATTCAGAAAATAACAAGAGAGAATTCTCTACTAAGATCCTTAATTAAACTCGAGCTTCCACATTGCAGGAAGACTAGAGACTGAGCACCAGGTGTGGAACAAAGGCTGCCTGGCCCCGTCTCCTCAGTCTCTTCAGGGCTGCTCGCTGGCTGTGGGGCTGGGCGGGCCTGTCCTAGAGACGCTGCCCACTCTGCCTGCAGGGAAAGCTGGCAGCAAGAGGGCAGAGGCTGAGGCTCCTCCTGCTGCAGGGAACAGTGGGGCAGCCATCCCAGAATCATCCCAGTCCCTCCCAGTCTTCTCCAACTTCACCCTGCTGTGTCCTCAGCCAGCCAAACCCACAGAACATTGGGTGAACATGGAGGCGGAGCTGGGATCCTGGGCATCATCAAGACCCAGTGGCTGGGCTGGGCTGGGCCTGGAAGGTGCTGCTGGGCCCAGTCATGACCTGCCATGCCTGGGGTCAGCTGGGCAAAACTAGCACAACCAGAAATGTGTAACTGAAGGGCATTTTGTTTGAGAGAAATATTTATTAGGTGCCATTCAGTTGATTGGGACTCAGCGACCCTATTGGACTGCCCTCTAGGGATGTCTTGACTATAATCTTTATGACCCCGTTGGAGCTTCTGGTGGGTTTTGAACCACCAACTTTTCAGTTAGCAACTAAGTCCTTTACCATTGTCTACCATGGCTTCTCTGAGAGGAAAACCTGCTAAAAAGAATCAACAAAGGATGGTGAAGCACTGGACACTAGCATCAAAGGGAGGAGTTGTGGCTACTCTTAGGTGGGAAGGAGCAAGGAGAGGAGGGGCAGAGGGTGGTCCTTGACAGGAGCTGTGGCTGTGGACTAACAGAGCTGCAGCGAGTCAGTCAAGAACTCGCTGCCTCTTTCTTTTCTTGTCCTCTAATCAGCTCCACTGTTGCGGTGTTAGAGAAGAGTCCTGAACGTCCATCCCATGGACTGCCGAGAGAACAGTCAAGTTTGGCTTCGAGGAAGTATAAACCGAAGGTGCTTCTTAGAGACCAGGATGGTAAAATCCTATCTCACAGACTTTGGATGTGTTTGTCAGGAGGGGCCAGTTCCTGGGAAGAGACATACGCTGGGAAGGGTGGAGGGTCAGAGAGAGACTGAGGAGGATGTTCATCAAGATGGATTGACACTGTGACTGTAACAGAGGGCTTGAGCATGACCGATGTTTGGAGGATGTTGCAGGATAGGGCAAAATTTCAATCTGTTGTTCATAGGGTCACCATGAGTCGTAGTTGACTCGAAGACACTTAACAACGAAAGAACAACAGCAATCTGCTCCAGAATCCCTGGAGCTCACAGATGGTTGACACCAACCTCATCATAGGGGTGTTGCGGAAGGGAAGCCTGGCAAGCTGCTTCGTCACTGTCATGACAGCCCTGCGGAGGACAGTTCTACTCTGCACAGTTACCAGGAGTCAGGGTTACATTGATGGCCTTGGATTTCTTCTAAAACCTCCTGCTGTGTCATATGTTAGCTGGGTGTGCCTGGACCCCAGAAGGCAGGGAGCCCAGGTGATATTCTCCATAGGGTCAGAGAAGAGGCGATCTGGAGGAGACAATCGGAGCACTGCTCCACTCTTTCTCCAGAACATCTTTATTCATTTTTCTCGTTAGTCCTCATGATAGCCTGGAGTATGGACTTTTGTCTCCAGGAAGAAACAGGTCCAGAGAGGTCAAGTGATATTCCTAAAATCATAGCAGGGAGGTGATGAATTTGAACTCAGTTCTGCCTCACTCTAATCCTCTCTCTCCCATTTCTCCTGAAATAGATGCAAAATAAAAGTTCCTGGCAAGAAAGGGCCCTGCCTAGAAACTTGTGTGAGGCTCTGAGGGCAGTCTTGCTTGCTAATTAGGAATGCAGGTCTGAGTGCCCTCAGCACTTCACAGCACAGCACACACCAGGAAACAAACATTTCTAATCCCAGTGCGACCTCCTTCCTTCTGCATGTGATGTGGAGGGCTGGCTGGGATCTGCTGGAGCAGAGGCTGAAAGGAGGCACTTTCCTTAGAGTCATTTTAGAAGGCTCACCCGCTCCTGTTGGCCGCTCTGCACCACTGTCAGCCCCTCCACACCAGGTACCCACCCACTGTGCAGTGAAACTTGGCTCAGGTCCTGCTGGGGTAGGATGCACTGGATGCTGTGGCGTGGTGGGAGGAACTGGGAGAGGCCATTGCAGGGAAGACTTCCAAAGGTTGGGTCCTGATATAGCAAAGAGATAGAGACCAAGACCCTGAAAATCACAGCTGAGGTGGAACACAAGGCAGAAAGGTTCGAAGACTGAAGGTGGTGTGTGAACATGTGAGTGTTCCTGTGTGTGTGTGTATGCATATGTACCAATTTGTGCATATGATATATGCATGGCCGTGTGCATTTGAGTATACGTGTGTGAGCATATAGGTGTGCCTAAGGGCCATTGGGATAGACTTGTCAATGGAAAAGGGGTTTGGATGGGCCCTGTAAAGTAACGATAATAAAACAATGTACCAATCTGTTCCAAGGTCATTATTTCAATTTCCACAACCAATTTAAGAGGTAGATAATTATCACCCTATTTTACAGATGGTAAAACCAAGGCACAGAAAGGTTCAGTAATGTGCTTCAACACTGGAGCTAGGATTTGGGCTCGGCTGGGGTAAGATGCACTGGGCACCACACCAGTCCTGTGTGAACCAAGGTTAACCACAAATATTAACCACTGGTGGCGTCTCGGGCTGGAGGATGTGTCCTGGGCTCTGGTTCAGGTTTAGGCCTCTAGGCCACTCCTATGATGTCTTCCTTCAGTCTTGTGCTCATTGTTTCCAACAAGTCTTGTTCTGGTATGTGAAGTGGCAAAATCCAAATATCAAGCAGGTGGCCCTAATTGAGCCTAGTTCCATCCCATTCATTGACTCACAGCAACTCTGTGTTGTGGTTGGATGACTGGTTTCAACTGACTCATAGCTGACCCTCCAGTGGGTTTCCAGAGGCAATAAATTGCATGGGAGGAGACTGCCCAACCTTCTCCCACAGAGCAGCCGATGAAGTCGAATGGCAGACTTTGGGATTGCAGCGCAGCTTCTTAACCACTAGGCCAGCAGAGTTTAACTTTATGGGATAGAGTCAAACTACCCCACAGAGTTTCCCAAGTTGCACTTTCATGGAAGCAGAGTAATATGTCTTTCTCCTATGGAGCAGCTGGTGGATTCAAACTGTCAACTTTTTAGTTAACTCAGTTAAATTTCAAACACTTAACCACTGTGCTACTAGGGCTCTGAGTCAAGGCAAGAGGTATGAAGGGAACTTGGAGACGGAAGGTGGTTGTTCATTCCATATACTTAATATCTGAGGTGAGTAAGAACGAAGTGGAGAAGGCTGGCTGGCTTGTAAAGTGACTCGCAGGCCAGGGTAAATCATGAGATCCCATCTACAGCACAGGTGGTCGGAGCCCTTTATAAGGTTTCATGCAGGAGAGGAACATGGCCATTTGGGCTTGCTCCAGCTAGTGTCTGCCTGTGTGTAAGTACATGCATATATGTGTGTGTTTGTGTGCTGTTTACAGCTCAGTATGTAAATCTGGGCACATACATATGTGTCAGGTCATCAGAGAAGATTTCTCAAAGGAATGAGGCTTGAATGGACCATGTAAGATAGTAATATAGGGAACTCTGGTGGCCTAGTGGCAAGAAGCTGAACTGCAATCCCTAAGGCATGTGGTTCGAATCCACCAGATGCTCTACTGGAGAAAGAAGGCAATTTCCTCCTGTGGAAGTAGGATCCGAGTCAACGATATATATTTGCATTTAAAAAAAAGGATAGTGATAAAAGTAATAGCAAACATGAACCAAGGCAAAAGGTCAAAGTCATGGGCTGGGGTGGAATTGGTGAGGATGAAGGGATACTAATTTAGATCTAGAAGCTTCCACATTTGGTGATAGACTGGATAGTGGGTACAAAATGAGAGAGAAAGGGTTACTGAGAATGACTCCTTGCTTTCTGGCCCGGGGACCTTGGAGGATGATGAACACATGTAGAGGAGATGCCACACCCAGAGTTCACATAAGACTCAGTGCCAGTTAGAAGTACCCAGGACATTGCCAGGCCCGGGAGAATTTAGGATTTGCCCTGGATGCTATGCTGACAGGCACCAGGGGCTAGTTAGGCAGGAAAGCAGGTCATGGCCACATGAACCAACCAGGAAAAGGGGGGGAGTATTGATTTCCCTTGGAATATTTTTCATTTCTTTAGGCTTTTCTATTTCCGGAAGAATCAAGCAAGAGATTGTATGGCGAATAGAGCTGCACACCATTCATTCTTGTCTCACATACCAGAGAGAGGCAGTGGTTAGAACTCTTGTTCTACAGCTACCAATACTGCTACTGCCTTGCTTTGTACACTTGGACAAATCACTCCACCCCTCTGAGCTTTAGTGCCTTCACCTGACATTTAGACCTGACTGTGTAGACCTCATAAGCTTCCTGCAAAGATTAAGGTAGATAAGGCAGTATGTGTGGCTCCAGTTATAATTATCCAGACCTGTGTGGGATGACAAAGAACAAGGACTCCCAAGAGCTTTTCTTCTTGCCCAAGTCTTGTAGAAACCCTAGCAGACACAGACATAGTTTTGCAACATGAGGAGCCAGCCTGTTGGATAAAAAGGGGAGACTGTAAAACCTTTAACCCCTGGCTCTCCTCTTCTCTCAGCTCTGTGCCCCTTTTCCTGTGACCTCTGTCAGTCCTCTCACTTCCTCAGGTCCCTAGACCCGGCCTCTCTCCTGTAGCTGTGAAACAAGATTGTAATCACAGACTTGGACTGAAACTCAGACCCTCATCACCCCTGAACCCCTAGAGGGTTGAGTGTCTTCTGACTCATGGATTTTCACATACACAGAACTGAACTGTATGTGCTCCATGGAGTTTCCATGGCTATGAGTATTCGGAAGCAGATAGCCAGACCTTTCTTCTGACGCACCTCTGGGTGGATTTGAACTGCTAACCTTTCAGTTAGAAGTCAAGGGCTAACTGATCTCAGAACTGGACCTGTACTTTTACAGGCCTCCATCTGCTGACTCCAGGCAGTGCCCACCTCTGCCTACCTTCTTCCCCTCAGGGCAGCTTCTCAGCTCCCAGCTATCACAGGCTGCCACCTGAAGCCAGGGACAGAGTGGTCTCTGAGCTCCCTCAGGTGGGGGTGGGGGGCGTCTGGGGTCCGTGTGGGGACAAGCTCTTTGGCAGACCCCTCAGGAACAAGGAAGAGCCCTGAGCTGGACAAGGCAGGCGGCGGCGGCGGGAGGAGATGTTGCTTCCCCTCTCCCCTGGCCTCTGCCCTCTGGCTCCTCCCACACCTTAGGGGCAGAGGGTCCTGACCCTGGGCTGAGCCTCACCTCTCACCCCAGCCCCAACTCAGAGTTTGCTGGCAGCAGCATAGATGACTTTGGTGTAGTTTCTGTGGTTTAATAAGCTACAAAAACGACATTATTTTAAGCCAATCTGGATATAGCACAAAAACTCTCACCCCGTCTGTTCTGTGAAACTCAGATACCCTGACGGGAACACAGCTCACAACCAACTAATACAATATTCTGCTGGGCTCGCTGTCAGCGGGCCCCACGCGGGAGCCCAGCTCCCCGGAGGACTGCCCAGCCGCGCTTGCCGCAGGCCGAGAGGGAGGCGGGTGCCCTGGGGACCCGGCAGGGGAGGTGAAGGGGCCGAGCGGGGAGCCTCTTTGGCGGGGGCCGCCTCTCTTCTCCCCCTGGAGCTGGGGCAGTCAGTAGCCCCTCTCTGCTCCCCCACCCCCTTCCACGGGGACGAGGAGAGGAGTGTTTCTGGCCTGCTGACAGCAGCTCTACTCCCACAACTTACATATGTCTGATTCCGAAGCAGGGAAGTGTGTCCAACACACCCCATGCAAAGACAGGTTGTTGAATATTTTTTCTCTCATCACTAAAAAGGATTCCCTGCTGGGTGCAATCAAGATCCATAAACTCGCGGCTCGAGTCGGTGTGAAAGCAGCGCTCCAGCCCAGACTCCCTCGCTGGCGCTAAATGCAGGCTCCGGGCGGGCGGAGATGCGCAGACATCCGCTAGCAGTCTGGCCTTGCGACCGTCAGTTCCCGGCACATTAGGCAGCGCACTTATTTTGGGCTACGCTTCAGTGGATTAACTTTCAGTGTAAAGTTTCGGAGCTCGGGCAGCGTCCCCGTGGCGCTGCCCCCCTCCCCTCGCAATGGGTACCACGCTTTGCAGAGCCAGGGGCGAGCAGAGATGACTGACACCCGCTCTCCCCAGGCGCAGGGTTCAGGCATGAGAAAGGGAGGCGGGCAGACCGCGTCCCCCCTGGGGCCAGGCAGATCTCCCCAGCCTCTAGCAGCCGGGGAACCCAACTTGCTGACCTCACCTGCCTCGGGTGGACCAGATGCCTGATATTCAACCCCTTGGGAACACACAGAGCTCGTAGACTTTGATGATCTTGCAAAGCTTCATGGGACGTAGGTCAGAGCTTTGCTTCTTGCTGGCGGTGGTGGGCCTGGCATCCACCTCCTCCACGATGGATCCTCTGGCTCCCTCCGGCCTGCAGACAGGCTCCCAGGACTAAGGTGGAGGATGGGACCTACCATTTATGTAAAGACAAAAGAGCTCTTTTTCTGAGACTCTCCTCTAATTCTCCAAGTAGGAGACAGAGTCAGGGTGCTGAAGCAGTGTTGGTGGGGCCTCAGACCAGCCTTTGGGGGAGCTGGAAAATGAGGAGAGAAGATGGAATGAAGAGGAGGAGAAATCACACAGGCTCATCCTTAGACTCTTTTTTGGTTCCTTGGGAAGAAGAGTTTGGTATCCTGGCAGAAGCCTGGAGACCCCTCCTTGCCCTCTATGCCCATCCACTCTCACATCCACTTTAAAATTCTCATTTCTGTGAGTATGTGAGAAGCAATGAAAAACCTCTCAGAAGCCCCTGCTCTTCTGTCATCTTGACCTCCTCTGCTGGGGGATTCCATGTATTCTTGAAACCCAAGGAGCTTCAGGAATGGACTTTAGAGTGAGGGCAGGGGCTGGGATACAGGACCTCTAGTAGGGTGTGGAATCTATTATTCATGCATTCATTTATCCCAGAGACAATAGGTGCTAACTTTACCACACTGGGGCTGTGGGAGTTTCAGAAGAAACTTAGCTTGGGAAGCAAGATCCTACAAACACACACCATCCACCTGTTTGTTCACCTGGGAAAATGGACCCTTAGCCAGTGCTGGCACTGGACATTTTGCTCATACAGGTGAAGTGAGAATCTAAAGCCAGTGGAAAAGGGCTGTAAAGAGAGAAAGGAGCCTTTGAGAAGTGTTACCCAGAAGCTCCGAGGCGGGGAAGTTGCTATCCAGACCCCCTCTGCCAGCTTTCAACCGTTTCAAGGGCTGCCACCTCTTACCAATGCCACCTCTCGGGTTTATGCCCTGCCACGCTCTCTGCAGACCAGCAAAGGCCCACGGCAACAGAATCATTTTGCGCCCAAGTGATACGATGATAAAAACAAGTGACAGGAAAGAGGAAATACTGAAGCAGTTTTGAGAGTTGTGGGTCGCTGTGAGTCTGAATCGACTTGAGGAGCAGTGGGTTTCGTTTGCTTTGGATGGATAAGGGGCGGGGGGGGGGGGGGGGTGGGGAATGCTGACCTTCTTCAGAAATCAGATCTCTTTCCCTCGCCCCTCCCCCACTCCCTCCTGCTTTCCCTCTCTCCAAGAGATCAGCACATTGCAAAGACAGGTTGTTGAATATTTTCTCCCTCATCACTAAGAAGGCCTCCCTGCTGGGTGTAATCAAGAACCATAAACTCCGTCGCAGCTCCAGTCAGTGTGAATGGAGCCCAGCTCGGCTTTGCCTTGATTCAGACACGCGTGGTGACGGCTGACAGCGTGGTGGCCAGCCTGCTCTCCTAGTACCTCTTGGAGGTGCTGTGGGAAGGGGGGCTGGGTCCCCCAAGTCCCTATCCCGCCTCTGTAATGGGTGGGCTTAGGATTCAAGGATTCAATTCCTCTCTGGAAAGGTCAGGAGGAGAGAGATCGATGTCTGCAGACATGAAACCAGGGGCGGTGGCAAGTGCCACAAGCACTCCGTTGTCCCTCACCTCCTGTCCTCAGGTCCCCAGGGAGAGGAGACAGGAGGCAGGATGGTCCCTTAGGCCCAGCGGTTATTTCTAACTGGACGCCAGGCCAGATGGAGCGGCTTCTGTCTGTTTTCAGACGATGGAAGAGAGCAGGGGTTGCCCCAGAGGGGTGGGCTTGAGGGCAGGGGAGGGAGTGCAGTGTGTAGTGGAGGGAAGTGCAGCAGAGGCACGGGGTGCTGAGCTGCTGACTGCCCGACAGTGGGCAGACTGCAGGTTCTTTGTCTGAAAATCCACCAGCAAGATTGAGAAGACTCTTCAGATGCAAAGCCTAGGAGGATCTTGCTGGTTTCCCCTTGACTTTGTACCTTTGAAATGTCTCTCTCCAAGATCACTGCGACTTCCTGGATGCCTAGGCTATTCTGGTCACCTTTCCTCTTTGACTTTTCTATTCCTTTCCAGACCCAAAGCTGACGCTAACTTCTGCCTAATGTGGTTTCATCCTGTAGAGCGATTTGTTGTTATGTGCTGTCAAGGCAGAACAGAGACTGGTGAGTTTTTAGAGGCTGTAAATCACACGGTGGTGATAGTCTATCTTTCTACCTTGGAGCAGCTGGTGGATTTGAATTGCTTGTCTTTGGAGTGGCAGCACAACTCCTTACCACTAGGCTACTAGAGCTCAGAGTGACCCATAAGATCGGGGAATAATCAAGACTAACTTTCCTTTCAAGCCCTTCCTGAGCCAGCCTTCTGGACATCTGAGCAGTATACCCCCTGCACTTTCTCACTTCCAGCCCCTGCTAGGTTTGCCCTAACTGCTTTATCTTGTTTGTCCTTCAGGGATCAAGCAAAATGTTCCCTCTTCTGAGGTGCCTTCTCTACTCTTCTCTTCCTGCCAAACTCCCAAACCCAAACCCATTGGTGTTGAGTTGATTCTGACTTAGAGTGACTTGAAAATACAGAGTAGAACTGCCCCATAGGGCTTCCCTGGCTGTGAATCTTAACGGAAGCCGATGTCACATTTTTCTCCCATGGAGTAGCTGGTGGCTTTTGCACTGCTTTTGGTTAGCAGCTCGGTACTTTAACTACTCTACCCCAGCCCTCTTTCTCTTCCATCTGGTAGAGAGAATTATACTTCCTTGGCCACCATATATCTCTATGACAATGTTCCTCTCCTCTGGCCTTAGGACTTTGTTGGATTCACCTTATGACTCAACGGCACACAACAATAACAACAACAACTCAGGATCTAGCATCTCGCTTGCTGAAAGGAACAAAATTAGAAATTTCATCACCAAATGTCGTATTTCTGTCTGTCTGTCCCTGCATACTGCATACCTCTGTACCTGGGAACCTACATATCTGCCTGCGTGCTAGAGTGTCTGTTTTCCATGCCTCAGTTGTGGGCATGACTCCCTGTCCAAATCTTCTCTCGCTACCCTCCCAATCAGACAGCGAGGGCAGGAATGGGGTCCAATTCATCTTTGAAAATGCACATTTAACATTGTTATAGTTGATAAGGGAGTGGGATTTAATCCAACTCGGAGTGACTAAAATCCTGCCTGGTCCCGTACCAGCCTCACAAACTCTGCTGAATTTAAGCCCGATTGTTGCCGTCACTATCAACCCATGTTATTGAGGATCTTCTCTTTTTCTAACTCTCTAGCATGACGTCATTTTCCAAGGACTGATCCCTCCTGATAACATGCCCCTAATATGTAAGGGGAAATCTCACTATCCTCACCTTGATGAAGCACCTTGGCTGTGCCTCCTCCGAGACAAACTTCTTTGTTCTTTTGGAAGTTCATCGTGCGTTCGGTCCTCTTTGCCAATATAACAATTCAAAGGCATCAATTTTTTTCTTGTTCTTCCTTATTCATTGCTCAACTTTCACATGCATATGAAACAATTGGAAATACCTTGGTTTGAGTCAGGCTCACCTTGGTCTTTAAACTGACATCCTTGCTCATTAGCACTTTAAAAGATTCTTTTCTTTGATTCTAAAGTTTTTTTTAATTGCAAATTTAATTCTAATTTTTTTATTGTATTTTTTAGAGATGTGACAAATGCAACCTGAACATCTTTCAAGCATAAATCTTTCCTCAAAGTGAATAATTTAAAAAAAAAAGCACACCCATGTTTATTGCAGCTTTGTTCACAATAGCAAGGAGCTGGAAACAACCTAAGTGCCATCAACAAATGAATGGATAGAGAAGCTGTGGTATATTCACACAATGGAATACTATGCTGCATTGAAAAACAAGGAACTCATGCAATATTATTCAAAATGGGTGACCCTGGAGGACATTATGCTTAGTGAAGTATCTCAGTCACAAAAGGACAAATATTACATGGTGCCACTCTTGTAAAACAGGACTGACATCGGGGTTGGGGAAAGACTGAGAAAGATGGGTTCAATAATGTATACTGCATTGAAACATATGAGGGAGAAAACTGTTTAAAAGGGATATATGATTAGGTATTTTTGTCATGACAGGAGTCCAGAGCAAAGGCTACATGGTGGAGTGGACCTGGGGGAGGGTTTGTAAAACAATGAAAGAATTTTTCTTTTACTTTTCCAAGAGGGTAGTGTACTAGGGGGGAGGGTTGGGAGGGGAGAAACTGCAACAATGAATGAATGGAAATCCAAAGTCTCAGTAAATTTTTACTGAAATGAATAATAAGTTTAAAAAAAGGCCAATCTTTACTAAAAAAAAAGAAGATGCATCAGAGACATGCAGTGTGGGTACAGGTAAAGAACTATGGAAGTGGTTTTGGATTTTGTTTGAATGTCTTGCTTAGGTTCACCTCAGAGATACAGGGTCTCTATGTGGGGTGGTGCTGGTGGCTGGTGGGGAAGCCCCTGTGCAGATTTTGATGTTCAGTTTTTTCTTTGAAGATGGAGGGGCTGCAGATCTAGATTTGCAGGCTCAGCCTGGGGAGCTGGTTCCCCACACAGCACTAGATAAGGTGGGTTTTTAGGATGTAAACTGAACGGGGTCAGAAGGCTTCTGAGTGACACGGTGACTGCAGCAATGGGCTCAGATAGGCTGGAGATGATGATGTTGCAGGATAGGACAGAGTGCAGATCTGTTGCTCATAGGGTTGCTGTGAGTGGTACTCAACTCAATGGCACCTAATAACAATAACAACAAACAGTTCTTACCCAGTTAGCAGGACAATCCAATTATCCAGCTATTGTCCAGTTAACAGGACAACCCCAATCCTGGGACTCTTCTCCCGAAAGCTACTACAAGCCTCCTTAGCCTCTCTTTGAAAGCAAGAGCAGGAACTCGGATAAAGCAAGGGTTTCACATTAGGCAGGCAGCGTGCCTGCCCTCCTGCCTTTTCCAGAGCCACGGAGATATTGCCCACCGGCTTCAGTGCTCTCATAACTCTTTCAAGACAATCACTTTATTTATATGAGTTTGTTTTAAAAAAAACCCACAGATGATCCACCGCGGGGACCTCGCCGACTGCCTCGGCTTGATTCTCTCCTACCCTCTGAGTCCATAACTCTTAGTCTTTTGATTCTCCCAGTCCACAAACTATAAAAATCTTATTTCTATAAGGTCTTTTATGGTTACCAAGATAGTCAATAGTGTCATTTTCATTCATATCATTCTTCAGGGGAGTTAGAGGAAACGAACCAGACAGAGGAGAGCTATAAATAAGGCTCAGCTACACAGGGCCCCAAGCGGATCCCACTGCGTTCTTGAAAAACTACTCATGCACAGAATGCACACACGCAATAAGTGCACACACACACAAATATACACGTGCGGCCTAGAGATGAGCTCGCCCGTGCACAGGTTGTACAGGGCTTGTACGAATGATGCTGTTACACACGTGTATGTGCAAGTCTGCACTTACACAACTTAACAGTCTTAGAAAAAGCCCTTGGTGGAATTTGCCTGCCTCCGAAGGGCCAAGAGCAGGCAGCAGCCCTTGCTGTGGTGAGATGGGGAGCTGACATGGACCAGCCTGGAGAACACATTCCAATGCCATGAACTGTAGGGCTGGCACCTGGCCACCCATGAGCTCATGTGTGGGGAGCTTTGGAATTCCCACCAACACAGGAGTCTGTGCTCTGGTCTGAGCAGGGAATGACAAAGACAACAAAGACAGTTGCTCAGGCTTCCCTCTGATGGCCTGCTTGGTCTCATTTGAGGGTCCACACCCTCATCCTGGAGGAAAGCCAGCTCACTTCATGGTTCTGACAGCTGGCGACATTGGTGGTTCAGTGGAAACTTGTGTGTTGCTATGATCTGAAGAGGTTTCAGCAGGACTTTTCACACTAAGAGTAGGAAGAAAGGCCTGGAGATCTACTTCTGAAATATACTTCCTTGAAAGCCTGCTGGATCTCACTGGAACATTAACTGATCTGCAAGTGATTGTGGAGATGGTGCAGGCCAGGGCAGTGTTTCTTGCCAACTCTGCATGGTGTCCCAGTGAGCCAGAGGCTGACTCGACAGTCATTAACAATACTAACCCCCCACCTTAACGCTGCTCACAGCTCAGCTTTGCTCTTGGGTCAGGGGCCCCAGAGGAAGAGCCCAGGACGTGACTCTGGAGGGGAAAGCAGGAAGTCTGGGGTGATGTGGTAAGGCAGAGAAAAAGGACAAGTCTTTATGAAGCAGTTGAAGGAAGTAGTCAGACCAGGCCAAGCCAAGGTAAAGGGAAAAGGTCAGCTCTTTAGGCAAAATTGCAAATATATATTCCCCCCAGGTTTATTCAGTCTGCCTCAGTACTGTCCATGGGAGCAGATGGGAGAGAGAAGGTACTCCCTGGCTGGTGCTAGGGATCCCTGCTACTCTCAGAGAACTCACTGATCAGCGGGGCACAGGAGAGACCAGCCACTGGAAGCCAGGAGACATGGTTCCAGGGCTGAGTCCACCCTGTTGGTTGGGCTGTTTCTGTTTCCCCTACTCTGTCCTTAGGGAGCAAACGGTCAGGGCTCTCTTGGATTGGGATCCAAGACTTTTGAACTGCACCTGGACTGGCTGTGCCTCAGCACTCCAGCTCAGGTGTGCCCCTTTAGTGTCCCCACTTGCTGAGTGGAAATGAAGAGTTGTGACTGCTCGCTGCATCCCTGGGATGAGGCAAAGGTCAAGGAGTACGGATGAGATTGCTTGGAAGCTGATCCCTTTAGAACTTGTAACTTTGTGCGAACACTGGGTGCCCATGATCCTGAAAAGACTCATTCACCCCAGGCTCTCCCCTCCCTCTTTACTCCTCCAAAGGTCCCAACACCCCACAAAACGCTGGAGAGTTGAGAGCAGAGCCCAGGACTCTGAGCTCAAGGCCTTGGAATTCCTGTTCCCCCTCTTGCCTTCTTCAAGGGAACGATTAATTGTAATTTAAGCCTCCCAAGTTAAAAGCAGCGTGCAGATTTAAGGATTCTTTCATCCCAATTACACATCATTTCTGGCTGCACTTTAGTGCCAGGCTTTTATCTGTTGTTCTGGGGAATCACTTATCGGCCAGAGCAGCGGGCTCCACACAGCTTTCTTCCTGATTATGTTTAATGGCAAACGGAGAGTTAACCCCCCTCCCTCCCCTAAGCTGTGTCGGCAGTTTTCCTGGCCAACAGCAGTCTGGGGGGAGCAGGAAGCCAAGGGACCATCATGTCCTGGAGTCACCAGGGAAGGGCTTCTAGGGTCCCATGAGGCCTAGCATGGCTGAGGGCATTCCTACTCCTCTCCCCCACACACTCCATCACGCAGTGTCCTAAATGTTGATCTCTGGGCTGCCATTCTGACTCACATTGGTACATGTCCAGCTATGGAGGCCACTGGGATGCTCGCTGACTCAGTTACACTTAGACACCCAGAAGGTGCTCAGCCCTGTGCTCTCAAGCTCACTATCTCTCTCTCTCACACACACCCACACTCTCACACACACACACCCACACCCCCTTCAATGCTTCCTCACATGGGACCACCTTCTATTTGCACAGAGTTCCTTCACTTTTACCTCCATACACAACTTTAAATCAGCCCCAAACATGTAAATATTTGACCCTTTCTCATTATCATACCCAGCCTTTGCTGTGTGTCTGTATGCCAGCCTGTCATTCACAGAATTAACTACCATAGGCACTTGGAGGGGATCTTGGAATGCCAGGAGTTCGAGTTAGACCTGGTGCCCTCAAGGTCCCCCTTCCTACCTGCCTCCCCCACTCACTTCCCCTGTGTCCTTAGATTCCAACTGTTAAACCTGATTGAACTGCACCACACCATTCAGCGGGGCTGGTTGCTCAGTCCTGAGCCTGGGACTGTAAATCTCAAACCCATCACCTCCACAGCAGAGCTCCTCCAATCTCCCCCAGGCCTGCCTCCTCTACAGGTGCCTCCCACCTCAGCTGTGGCAGGTCCTTCCTTCCATTGCTCCAGGACAAAGGAGCTGGGGTTGCTCTTGACTCTTTGTCTCACTCCTCACATGCAGCTGGCTGTATTTAAAACATACATTCCTACTGTGATCACTTCTCACCACCTCCACGATTGCCTCTCACCTGGATCCCTGCAATAACCTCCTCCCAGGTCTCTCTGCTGCCAGCCGTCCCCTCTGCACAGCAGCCTGATGAAATTTAAAAGTCAGATCATGTCACGGCGCTGTGCACTTCTGAAGAAAAAGCTGAGGACCTTACAGTGGTCTCCCTGCTCCTGACTTCTCCGTTTTCCCTCCTCCCTCTTCTTGCTTGCTCCAGCCACACTGGCCTCCTGCTGTCCTCTGGCTCAGGGGCTCTGCTGTTCCCCCTGCCTAGAATGCTTTTCTGTCAGATCTCCCTGTAGTAGATACAACACACATTTTGCTATTTTGATAATTTTAAAATGCGCAGTGCAAGGCAACCATTACCACTATCTCTTTCCAAAACTTTTTCATCACCTCAAGCTCAGTATTCATTAAGCATGAGGGCCCCATTCTCCCCTCCCCACAGGCTCTGATAACCACTAGTGTTATCTCTGCACTTGCCTCTTCTAGACACTTCCTAGAAGGGGCATCAGACTCTATGTGTCCTTTCATGGCTGACTTAATTCACTCAGCATAATGTTTTCCAGGTCAGCTCTCCACTTGGATAACTCTCTCACCTTCTTCAAGACTTTGCTTGAATATCACCTTCTTTAATGAGATCTCCTTGGCTATCTTGTTTTATTCTATAGTTTGCTGTTCTTTCCAGCCCAGGCCCTCACAACCTCCCTGACTTTGCTTTTGTCTTTTTTTTTCACTCCAGAGAACAAACTCCCTCTGTCAGGTGGATGTGTTGGAAGACTGACACAGACTGAGATGCATTTGTAGGAAGTTGACTGCATGAGCCTACTGTAGAGAGTAAAGAAAACTGACCTGGACAGAGAGACTTAAATTGTGCTATCACAGCAAAGATCTCAGCTGTGCCCATGACAGCTGTGCAGCTGGGTTTTCAGAGGTTTCTCATATTGAGGTAAGGAAGTCAGACCTATTCAACTCTTATTGAGCAGTCATTAAAGGACCTCTGGTGGTGTAGTAGGTAGTATGTGGCACTGCTAACTAAAAGGTGACAAAACTTCAGAAGTTCAAATCCACCAACTACTCCACAGGAGAAAGATGAGCAATCTCTACCCATTAAGCTTTCCAGCCTTGGTTACCTGATGAAGGAGTAGGAACCCACTCATTAGCAGTGAGTCTGAGTTTTGGGACCAGGTATTAGGTGGGGGCTGCCCCCATAAAAGACCATGAACTTGAATGAAGGCAGCTCTCTTCACTGAGGGTAATTCTGGAGACAGATCCGCTGAATGCTTTGGGCACTGCCATCCCGACAGCTGGAGGTGTAAGTGCTTCACTTCAGGAGGGGAATCTGTGCACCACACCACAGCATCGACAGTACCTTTTAACACACAAAAGTGGTTCATCTGTTATATTTCATGTTTGTTGTCTGTACCTCCAGGTAGATTTTTTTTCCTGTGGCATTTTTTTAAAATGTTTTATTTATTATTATTTTTTTTTTTACAGAGGTTTTGGATTTCCATTCATTCATTGCCGCAATTTTCTCCCTTCCCACCCCTCCCCACCAGCTCGCTTCCCCCTCCGAAGAGAAAAAAATATTCCTTCATTAGTATACAATTCCCACGTCCCTTGCCCCCACCCCCCCACCCCGAGTACACTTCTCTATGCAACCTTAATTCTGGATTCCTGTGCTAACCAGGTAGATTTAGTCCTATGAGGGAGAGGCTTTCTGTGACTATGATTTCTTGATGTTTCCTAAGTGCCAAGAAGAGCTCGGTCCATAGTAAGCTCTTTAGCAATATTGCTGAGCAAATGAGTGAGCCTTCTCATTTTGCAATGTCCTGCTTGTCTCTTATCAATTTTATTGGAATCACAATCTCACTTCTATAACCCATAAGTTGTAGAGTTTTGACTTGGTCATCTCAATTCTCAGACCCTTGGTTTCTTCATCTGTAAAATGGGGACAATGAAAGTACACACTGTATAAGACTTTTTGAAGGATGCTGTTCCTTTCCAAGAACTGGCCTCTCCTGACAACATACATGCCCAAGACCAAGTCTCATCAGCCTTGCCTCTGAGGAGAATGCTGTCTGCATTTTCAGGACAAGTAAGGATGACTGGTTATGAGGGTTCACAAAAGCTCAGCTTTCTTGCTTCATTTTGGAAATTAAGTGAAAGGTCACACCTTCTTTAGGACTTTCTGTGGGATTGGCTGAGGCCTCTCTTGCAAATGCATCACAGTTTAAGTTTTAACTCTGCCAGGTCCTACTTCCTTCACTCATTCATCGATATTATTCCTGAGATTGTGTCCCAAGACCCTCTGCATACAAATCTCCATCTAGAGCTGCTTATAGTGAAGCTGACCCACCGTAGGTGACTCTAAAAATGTTCTTAGGAAACAGACTCTAAGATGGGATTTTGAATCTGAATCATCCACTGTCCAGTTTTTAATGAGAAAACCTTATCCCTGGTGGTAGGTGGCATCCTGACAGCCCCTGATGTACTCAAATGGTTCAATATTAAAATCTTCTCCAGTGGTGAACTGAGATGGGGTGCTGGTGGAAGATACTATTCTGTGGGTACAGTATCACAGAATTTGATAGGTTCAAGGAAGTAGTAATTATAAAGACTTTGAAATGAGATGATTATTGCAAGGGTTATGCATGCATTAGAAAAAGACAATGAAAGGCTGAGGGTGATTAATCACCAATTTAAGGTGAAGTGTGGAAGCCAGAAAACCTTCTTGCCATCAGATAAAGGAACTCCTGCAGCTAGAGGGTAGAAAAAAACTGAAGTTAAGCCCATAAATTAATTACAGGGTAGAAAATTTCCAGAGAAAATGAAATTCTCAACTCTAGCAAGTCTGCTATGTCTTGATTGGTTGGAACCTTGATTAGGAAGGAGTGGGGCCCTGACACTTGGGTGCATCTGAGTTGATTTCCCTAAAATCTCTGGAGCCCCAGATCACCCTGTGTTCTCTGAGGCTTCAGAGTACCCCTCAGCTTCCTGTTAAAGGCTAGTGTATCTCCAGGAGGATACAGTGGTGTCTACCCACAAGATGGGACTTGTCACATATCCCTGACCTTCTACTCTGCTTCTCCTCTGGTCACCATACCAATGCGATTGCTTATTTTTAGAAAAATCTGTTCTTTAAAATTTTCTATTTGAATGACATTTACAAATCATGTTGGTTTTTTCAGTTGTTCATATACTTTTTATTTTATGACATGAATTATATATAATTGAATAATGCAATTAATTGACTATAGTGCCTCACCAATAGCTTATTATGTATTGCCTTTCCATTTACCTGACTCATCTATTTATTAATTTTTGCTCCCCTGTCCCTCCCTTCTCATGCCTATTTATTGTCTATGAATGATTCTGTCTGTGTGTGGACCTTTCAGAGAACCTGGATAAGTAAAGCACTACTGAAGAAGAAAAAAAACCAGGAGACCGTACACTTTCTGATCTCAGAACCTACTACACATGCACAGCAATCAAGACAATGTGGCATTAGTACAGCATTAGCTCTATAGACCAAGAGAATAAAATTGAGAACACCAAAATAGACCTATCTACCTATGGACAGCTGATCTTTGACAAAGAGATGAAATCTATTTAGGGGGAAAAGGATAGTCTCTCTAACAAATGGTGCAAGCAAAATAGAATATCTGTTTGAATAAAACAGAAATAAGATCCATAACTCTTACTATATTTAAAAAAAACTAACTCAAGATGGATCAAGGATCAAGGCATAAAACCTAAAACTATAAACATCATCAAACTAAAAAAATCTTATGAGTCTTAATCTATAGCATAAATAGTCTATCATATAACTGAAAATGAACACTTGCTAGAGGACAAGCTAGATGATTAAGACCTCATAGAAAGGAAATATTTATGTACATTTAAGTACTTCTCCTAAACAGTAAAAAGAGAACTTACAGACTGGTGAAATATAATTGTCAGTGACATATCTGACAAAGGACTCATCTCTGAAACTTTTGGAAAACTCCAATAACTCAACATGAAAAAATCTGAACAACCCAAATGCAAAATAGGCAGAGGATGTGAAAAGATTTTTCACCAAAGAAGATATTCAGATGGCCAACAAACACATGAAGAAATGTTTAAGATCACGAAATATTGTTGTTGTTGTGTACCACCAAGGTGGAACCAACCTGTAGCCAATCTTCCAGCAGGTTTTAAAGGCAGTAAAGCACATGTGGGGAGATTGCCCATTTTTCTTCCACAGAGCAGCTGGTAGATTTGAGTGGCGTACCTTTGTTGGTAGTACAGTTCTTTATCAATAAGCTACTAGAGCTCCCTCCATTAACTATGGTTGTTGTTAAGAACCACTGAGTTGTATATGACTCATAGCAACCCCATGAACAATAAATTTAAACTCTGTCCTATCCTGAGCCATTCTCATCATCCTTGACATATATGGAGTTTATCTTTCAATATGGCTTTTCTAGAATTATTTGACTTTGCTTTGTAGATGGGCAGGAATATGCGAATGGGGCATATTAGTTATCTACAAGGAGATCGGCTATCTACCATTCTATAAAGGGATTGGCTAATCTCAAAAGTCTAGAAAGGGATTGGCTAGTCTTGCCAATAACAGCTCTACCCACAGAGACAGATCTTCTAGTGAGACTGAAGAGAAAACAAGACAATGTAGGATCCTGCTCCAGCAACACCAAGACAACAACACCTATGGCTGAACTGTAGACTTGATGTCTCTAGATGGGATTTTGCGAGGGCAAGGGAAGGAGAGCCAATATTGGCGGTATTGAGAACTTTATTGGACAACTAGGGGTGGGAAGCCAATGTTGGCAGGACTGAGAACATGGTCGCTAGGCTTGAGGTTGAAGGGCCTGTATGTATATTTCAGGAACAGTCTTGTCTGTATTATGTTATTACTCCGGATTATAATCTTTTGACTTTTCCAATATGATTCTGTGTGGTCTGTGAGCTATCAAATCAGCATTTGGACCCAACAAAGCAGTAAGACTGGTGTTTAGATGAGCAGAAAGTGGTATGGGAGTGTGGGGGGCATATCTGTTTGAATTCATGGGAATTTGCTTTCTTTTATTGATGCTGCTGATGGTGACACTTCCTCTTTGTGAAGTTGTTCAAGTTCAGATATGGTTACCATGGAGCCTTTGCTCTTTTTACAACACATTTGAGGCTGTTGCCACAGACACTGCATCTATCCTCTTTAAGGGTCTTTCTTTTCTCTAGTGACCCTCCACATTTCTGAACATATGTCATTTTCCAAAGAGTATCCTCTCCTAATAACATTTCCCAAATATGTGAGATGAAATTTCATTAACTTTGCCTCCAAAGAGCATTCAGGTTGCACTTTCTCCAGCCCCTATATATTTGTTCTTATGGTTGTCCATGGGATATTTAGCACTCTCCTCCAACACCACAACTCAAATGTATTGATTCTGTTTCTGTCATCCTTATTCATTGTTCAGATTTTCTTTCATAGAAAGCAATTGGAAAGACTATGGTCCGAATCAGATGCACCTTAGTATTTAGATTGATATCATTGCTCTTTAGGACTTTGGAGAGATCACTGACAGCAGACTTTCCCAATGTTATACATCCCCTGATCTCCTGACTGCTGGTACCAAGGATGTTGACTGTGAGTCCAAGCAAGAGGACATTGTTGTTAATTTCAATCTTTTCTTCAGTTTTCATGATGTTGCTTAGTGGCCCAGTGGTGAGAAATTTTGTTCTTGATACTGAGAGTAATCTATATTGAAGGTTATAGTTTTTGATCCTCTGCGGCAATCAGAGGACCCAGGTCTTCCTCACTTTCAGCAACAAAGTTGTGTCATGAGCATAATGTAGATTGTTCATGAGGCTTTTCCTAATATTTATGCCACACTCTTCCTCATAAAGTCCTGCTTCGTTGATGATTTGCTCAGCATTCAGATTGAAAAGGTATGGAGAGAAGATACATCCCTGATTTTAAACCATGCAGTATTCCCTTGTTCAGACAACAGCCTTTTGGTCTAGTTATAAATTTTGCATAAGCACTATTAAGTGTTTTGGAATTGCCATTCTTCTCATCTCAAGGTTAACCATAGTTTGTCAAGATCCACATAGTCAAATGCCTTTGCATGGTTAATAAAACACAAGTAGGTATTCTTCTGAATTTCTCTGCTTTCAGCCAAGGTCCATCTGACATCAGCAATAATATTTGATGCCATGTTGTTGTTGTTATGTGCTGTCGAGTCGCTTGCGACTCATAGCGACCCTATGTACAACAGCCCTAAACTCTGCTCTGTCCTGTGCCAATCGCACTGCCTCTGACACACCCATCCTGATTACCTCAGTCACTGAATCAATCCACCTCATAGAGGGTCTTCCCCTCCTGCGCTGTCCCTCCACCCTCCCAAGCATGATGTCCTTCTCCAAGGACCGGTCTCTCCTCCTCACAACATGTCCAAAGTATGTTCGATGGAGCCTCAGAATCCTTGCCTCCAAGAAGCCACCTGGTTTAACCCTTTCCAGGACGAATCTGTTTGTTTTCCTAGCAGTCCATGGTATTCTCAATACTCTTCTCCAGCACCACAGCTCAAAGGCATCAATTCTCCTTCTATCCTCCTTGGTCATTGTCCAACTCTCTGATGCATAACAAGTGATTGCGAAGACCATGGCCTGTATCAGATGTACCTTAGTCTCCAGAGAGACACCATTGCTTTGGAGAGGTCCCTAACAGCAGACTTTCCCATGGCAATGCAGCTTTTAATTTCCTGGCTGCTGGTGCCATAGACTCTCTTAAATCCAGCTTGAAATTCTGGAAGTCATGGTTTTGTTTGTTTTATAAATTATTTTTATTTTATATTTGTTTGCATACAAGATTGGCATACATAGTGTTTCAGGCAATCCTCTATTCACATATATTTCATAGTACCATTAACACAGACTATATTTTATAAAATTAATCACCATTAGTCCATGCCACTCATTACCCCACCTTTTCAATTCTCCACCTGGATCTTTCCTAATCTCTTCAACTCCTCACTCTGCTCTGCCAGTTCTTTATCAATGTACTGTTCTAACTATTTTTGTATAATCTTCACCAATATTTTGTTTTCATGTGATATTAATGATATTGTGTGATAATTTTCACACCTATTAGATCACCTTTCTAGGGAAAGGAAAAAAATATGAATCTTTTCCAGTCAATTCATTAAATAGAACATATAAAGATTGACAATCTAGGTATTAGTGAGTTCAGATGGGTTGGTATCGGCCACTTTGAATCAATGAAACAATGAATCACTTTGAATCATATGATCTTCTATGCTCCGAATGAAAAATTGGACAAGAGTGGTGTTGCATTTGTAATAAAAAAGACCATCTCAAGATCTGTCCTGAAGTTCAGTGCTGTGAGTGATAGGATACTATCCATATATATACAAAGAAGCTCTGTTAATACAATTGTTATCAAATCATGCACCATTAACTATTAGAGAAATGTAAATCAAAACAACAATATAGCAAAGTTTAATAAGACAGCAAACAACAAATGCCAACAAGAGTATGGAGAGACCGTAACTCTCATACACTGCTAGTGGGAAGCAGTTTGGTGCTTCCTTAGAAATTTGAGAGTATAAATACTATATGGTCCAGCAATTCCATCATTAGGTATATATCTCAAAGAAATAAGAACTATAACACAGCAAATATATATAATAT
>NW_006399799.1:8926505-8945605 GCF_000299155.1 Elephantulus edwardii
TCTGAAAATCTGCTGGGGAGGTAACCAACTATGGATCAGATCTGACTCAATGAGACGTAAAAACAACTAACAATAAAGAATTAATGAAACACTACATAACATGGACTCATGTAGAGGGCTTTACACTAAGTGAAATAAATCAACCACAAAAGGAATAATAGAGTATTATTGTGGTTGTTGTTGTGTACATTGAGTCACTGACTCACAGCTGACCATCCAGTGGCTTTTTGGAGGCAGTTAATCACACAGGAGGAGATTGCTCATCCTCCTGTGGAGTAGCTGGTGGATTTGAACCGTGTGCCTTTGGGATTGCAGTGCAGTTTCTTACCACTAGTAAGCTCCCTAGTAATTATAAGATTACTATTTTTAAAAAAGCTAAAGATCTGTAAAGAAATGTTTACAGACCAATATTATTGTTGTTAGTTGTTTTGAATTATCCAGCCCTAAAATATCTTCGTGATTATTAGTTGAGTCCTTTGTTGCAATCCTAATGTATAACCTACCTCACCTTTGCTCGTCTTCCACCTCACCAAATGGATGTTTTCCTCCACTGATTGGTCCCTTCTAATTATGTGTCCCAACGAAATAATTGAAGTCTGGGACATTATTCTGAGATCTGTAGATTCCCCCCCACCCCATGGCTAATTTTCAGAAGATAGACATTTCTTCCTAGTCTGTTTTAGCATGGGTGATCCACTGAAACCTAGCTATTATGGGTGACCTTGCTGATATTTAAAATATGATTGTGTAGCATCCATAAATTACCATAGTGTGACAAACAGACAACTGAGCCCATGGACCAGATCAATACCCTGGGCTAAATCTCAACATAAGCTGACCTGCCAAGGGAAGAAACACTGCAGGACTCAGCTGGAACATATCAGCAGGACCTTCTGCATCATCACCAGGCCCTTCACCTCAGTCTCCGACCCGCTCGCTCACCTTCCCTGATGCCACCAGACGAGTCTTTCTGAAACAGCTCACACATTTCTGTTCTGCTTTGAACTTTCCAGTGGTTCCTTTTGGCAATAGGATAAAATCCAAATTTCTTGTTTCGGATTATGTTTGGCCACTGACCACCTTTCTGGTGTATTCTTCCTTCTGTGTTTACCTTGCATGCTTCTACCTTTGTATCTTTGCTTTACCATTTCCTTTGCCTGGAAACCCTTTCTTCTTCCTCACATCACCTGCTGACCTCAAGTGCTGCCACCTGATGACTTTCTATGGAAAAGGATGTGTCCTCCCAGCTTCCCTCTTCACAGGTGGAGCCTCTTTCCTCAGTGTCTCAGAAGCCTGGCTGCTCTCATTCACATTCCTTCATGAGGACTGCCCTCAGTCACAAGAAACTGTCTTAACCAAATGTATACTTCCTCCTGGGGGCTACTCACAGCCAATATTGAGTGAGGGAGGGAGGCCCAGGGCTTCTTGGAGAACTGGCTGATGTCTAGGTTGGGCCAGCTTCTCATCCTGTCTAATCCTAGCCTCTTTACTTCTTTATAGGTATAACTCTCTAGAACACTCTGCTTTCTATTAAATAATTGTTTTTGTCGTTATGTACTGTAGAATCGGAAGCGACCCATAGCTGACCCTCCAGCGGGTTTTCAGAGGCAGTTAATTGCATGGGAGGAGATTGCCCATCCTCCCACAGAGCAGCTGGTGGCCTCGAATGGTGTGCCTTTCTTTGGGCTTGCAGCGCAGCTTCTTGCCACTAGGCCACCAGAGCTCCCTATGAAAACATTATGCAAATCTATTTAAAAGTCTGTTTCCAAGGAATTCATTCCAAAGCACCTCTAAGTGTATCCTTAGATCTCCTTTTCTCTAGCTAGAAAAAGATGGACCATCTCCTCCCATACCATTTACAGCCTCTGAAAATCCACTGGAGAGTCAGCTATAAGTTTGTTCTGACTCAACTTCATATAACAACAACATAACAACCTTGCTCTAGGCTTGCTTGGAACTCTGCATCTTCCTCTGACAATATGTGTTTTTCGGTATATCCACTGCTAGGTAACAAACTACCCCCAAAGTAAATGGCTTTTAATCGTGATTCGGTTTTACCCCTTATGATTTCATAGGTTAAGGGCTTAATTGGGCAGATCTGTTTCTTCTGGTGTTGCTGGGTTCTTGAATGTGGCTGCATTCTGCTGAGAAGGCCAGCCATCCTCCAGGGCCCGTGCTCATTCAATAGTCCCTCCGAGACTTCCTTGCAGGACGGTGACTGGCCCCAAGAGGGAGGACGTGGATGCTGCTGTTCCTGGTATGGCCCGTGCTTAGATTTGATCCCTTCAAGTCGTGAGGTCTGCCCAGATTCTAGAAGAGGGTAAGTGGACTCTGTCTCATGATAGAGCAGCGTTTGTGTCTGGGAATAGGGCAGAGTGGTTGATGATCATATTTGGAAACTACCACAGCATGAAAAGGCCACTGAGATAGGCGCTCTTTGAGGACAAGAATTGCATGTATTGCTATTAAATGAAGATTGCTTACATTAAAAAAAAAAAAAAAAAGGGAGAAAGAAAAGTGTATGTATGCTAGAAGCTGGATGTGACTTGTCCCCTAGCTCTGGCACTTCGGGAGATGTCAGAGATCTATGCTGACAGGGTGAGCATCAGCACTAATACTCCACATGCAGTGTTTGGACCCCAGTCGAGCCTGAGGAGAGACAAGAGGTAGGTGAGCCAAGCTCCAATCTGTCAGCTGCCTCTAATGGGACATCCCTTTAATTTCCAGGATAGCTAACCCAAATGCTTCCTAAGAGACTAATTCTAGGCACAGGCTCTGTTCCTGTGATAAACCACATTGATTCCATTTGATAAACCACATTGTTACAGAGGGCCCCCAACCTCAAAACAAATTTCATAGTGAAAGCTTCCTCTTGTCATTGTACACGTTCCAAAATATGTGGAAGTTGTTAGTGTTGTTTGTAACATATTTCTGGCTCTGCACCAGCTGAATGCATGGAAGGATTGCAATTCTTGGCCCTCCTGTGGTTGGGTGAAACCCTGATGATTAATTCTGGCCAATGACTTGTGAATGGAAGTGACTTGTGACATGTCTGGGCCAGAGCATTTGATTGCTGTTTGAAGCCCCAACCCCTCTGTTCCTCTGCCTTGTTGACTGGCAATGTTTGAGATGGCTTCTTCTCCACCAATTGGGTGAGGAGACGAGGAGCTGAGCTTCCAAACAATCCTTATATATTCAAATGGTATGAGTAAGATCTACCCTTTGTTTATTTAAGACTCTAAGATTAAGAGCTTGTTTGTTACAGCAGCATAACCTAACTCACCAGACCAAAACAAGGGTTCTGATTTCAGCCCTGGTTGAACTCATCTTAGCACCACTCAAGGATACCTGGAGTGAGAGGGAGCAGGTATGTTGGGAAAAACACTCCCCTGAAGGGAAAGAAGAGGGGATGTTAGAGCACCGTTGGGGTGGAAATCCTGTGCACAGGCAATAAGTATATTAATATGTATTAGAGCTGTGTTGTGGTTGGATGCTGTAGAATTTATTCCAACTCCTGCCGACCCTATGAGATAGAGTGACACTGCCCCTTGAAGTTTTTTTGGCTGTGATCTTTATGGAAGCATATTGTGGGTCTTTCACCCACAGAGATGCTTGTTGTTGTTATGGGCTGTTGAATTGCTTGCAACTCATAGTGATCCCTATGTACAACAGCTCTGAATCCTCCTCTATCTTGAGTCAATTTCATTGTCTCTGACACACCTACCCCCATAACCCCAGTCACTTAGTCGTTCCATCTCATCCAGGGTCTTCCTATCCATCCAGTTTCCAAGCACGATGTCCTTTTCCAAGGACTGGTCCTTCTTTGTAACATACTCAAAGTATGTGAGATGGAGCTTCAAACTTCTTACCTCTAAGGAGCAGCCTGGTTTCACTCTTTTCAGGACAGACCTGTTTGTTCTCTTAATAGTCCGTATTATATTCAATACTCTTCTTCATCACCATAACTCGAAGGCATCAATTCTTTTTCTATCATCCTCAGTCTTTGTCTAGGTCTCTGATGAATAGCAGGTAATTGCAAAGACCATGGCTTGGATCAGGCACACCTTAGTCTCTAGACTGACATCATTGCTCTTCAGTTCTCTGGAAAGTTCCTTGATGGCAAATTTCCCCAATGCGATCCATCTTTTGATTTCCTGGTTGCTGGGACCAAAAGTGTTGATTGTAGAGCCAAGCAAAGTGAAGCTGTTAACAATATCAATCTCTTCACCATATATCCTGATGCTGCCATTTGGCTCAGGGGTGAGAATCTTTGTTTTCTTGATGTTGAGGTTCAATCCATATTGAAGGCTGAACAATCCTTTACTTTCTGCAACAAACACTTCAGTCCTCCTCAGTTTTGGCAAGCAAGGTTGTGTTAACACAACCTTGCATAATGTAGGCTGTTGATGGATCTTACTCCAATTCTGATGCCACATTCTCCTCATAGAACCCAGTCTCCCAGATGATCTGTTCCACATATTGATTGAAAGGTATAGAGATAGGATACATCCTTGGCATATATACACCTTTACTGATTTTGAACCATGCAGTGTTTCCTTGCTCTGTTTTGATGACTGTCTCCTGGTCCAAGTATAGATTTTACATAAGCACAATCAAATGTTCTGGATTTCTGTTTTTCTCAAAGTTAGTTGCAGTTTGCTGTGATGCACATAGTCAAAAGCCTTTGCATAGTCCATGAAACACAGGTAATGTTCTTTTAGTACTCTTGGCTTTCAGCTAAGACCCATCTAACATTGGCTATAATGTCGCTAGTGCCACAGACTTTTCTAAACCCAGTCTGCACATCTGGCAGTTCTCTATTGATATACTGTTCCAGTTGTTGTTTTTTTATAATTTTCAGCAGGATCTTGCTTGCATTCGATATTGTATGATAATTTCCATACTCTGTTGGTTCACCTTTTTTGTGGAATGCGAATAAATACAGATTTCTTCCAGTCAGTTGACCAGGTGGTTGTCCTCCAGATTTCTTGGCACAATGTGGTGAACACGTCCAGGGCAGCATCAATTGGAGTTCCATCAATTCCTGGGGCCTTATTTTTTGCCAATTCTGTCTGTTAGAGCAACTTGAACTTCCTCTTTGATCACCACTGGCTCTTGATCATACGTTGCTTCATGAAATTCTTCTGTCTCCTCCAGTTCTTTTTGGTATAGGGACTCTCTGTAGTCTTTCCATCTTCTTTTGACACCTCCTGGGTTATTCAACATTCTGCCCTCAGCATCCTTAAGTATTCCAACTTGAGCCTTGAATTTGTTCTTTCAGTTAGCAGTCAAATACTTAACTGTTGCATCACCAGGAATCTTTGTTAGAGCTACAAAGGATTCATATTAAAATGGAATAGAGTAAATATTTCAGGGAAGAGAGAACATTAAAAAAAATGTCTACTCTTGCCCTCTATCTGTTCACTGCTTCCCCCACCTCTCAATGCCCTCTTTTCTGAGTAGTTTGTCTTAAATGCAGAGTGATTTGAATGCCCATATATTTGCATATGGGCTTTCCTTCTGTTGCTTTCCTTATTCTAGTTGAGAGGCTCGCTAACTTTAGTGTGCCTAAAAATTTCTGTTCATGGCTTTATAAACAAACCCATGTATACTGTACATTATGAGTGATTTTAGATTTTTTCAAGAGTGCTTTTGACTATATGTAATTTTTATCTTCTGCACAGACTTTACAATCTAGCCGTAGGATAAGAAGAGATTCTATTGTTCAACACCAAAAGAAACTTGCAAATTTCCCAGAGACACTGGGAGCACACCATGTCAGCAGCAGCTGCTGTCAGCCCACTTCTCCACGCATCACCCTGGTCCTGCTGATTTTACGCACACAATCTAGAACTCCATCATCTCTTGCCTGCATCACTGAGAGAGAATCTCAACTCATCTTTGTGCTTCTATTTCATCCAATTCATTGTCCATCCCACAGCTAGACTGATCCTTTCTGAATACCAATCTGGTCAAGCTCTTCCTGTGCCTAAATCCTTTCACTAGTGGTAAGGAGCTGCGCTGCTGTCCCAAAGGCATGCAGTTAAAATTCACCAGCTGCTTTGCAGGAGAAAGATGGACAATCTTTTCCTGTGTGATTTACGGCCTCTGAAAACTGCTCGAAGATCAGCTATGGGTTGGTTTGACTCAAAGGTACATAACAACAACGTTGCTCTAACCAGGAAGACCTACATCTTTAATGGTAGCCTAGTGGTAAGAAACTGTGCTGCAATCCCAAAGACACACAGTTCAAATCCACCAGCTGCTCTGCAGAAGAAGGATGGACAGTCTCCTCTTGTGTGATAACCTGGAGTATTAGCTATGGGTCAGTTCTGACTCAACAGTATGCAGCAGCAGCAGCAGCAACAACAAAGCTCATAGAGCTCTAGTGGCCTAGTGGTAAGGAGTTGCACTGCCAACTCAAAGACACATGGTTTGAATCCACCAGTTGCTTCTTGGGAGAAATATGGACAGTCCCCTCCCATGCAATTTACAGCCTCTGAAACCCACCCCCCCCTTCCCCGGAAGGTGCTGGGAGATCCTGGGTCCTGACAAATGGTTAAATTCTTGGCTATTAACTGAAACTTGGCATCTGAAACTCAAGCTTGGCAACTTGAGTCCATCCTAAGGTGCCATGAGAGAAAGCCTTGGTGATTTACTTCCAAAAGATCCCAGCCATTGTGATCAAGTGGAACATAGTTCTACTCAGACATATCTGGGGCTGCCATGAGTTGTAATGAACTTGACAGTTAAGGGTTTGTGGTTTTTGGTCTTAGGGCCTGTAGGATATGACCCTTGGCTGCTTTTCTAGCCTCATGGCCCCACAGTCACCATCTTGGCCTCTGTGGTTTTTCTATGCTGTTTATTCCTTTCATGGCCCTTTTATGACCCTTGCATTGCAATACCAAGCCAAAAGTACATGGATCGTGGATGTGGATCGAATCTACCAGATGCTCTGCGGGAGGAAGATGGCTTATCTCTTCTCATGCAATTTACTATCTCTTTAAATTCTTTGGAGGGTCACCTGTGAGTTGAGGGCACATAACAACAACAACAACTTCCAAGGCAAAGCCTTGCCTCCTGCTGTGTTATCTGCTTGTGATGTTCTCCCCCCACCCTCCCGCTCTTGCCTGGTTACCTCCTACTCATGCTTTAGATGTCAGTTCAAGTGTTACATTCTCAGAGAAGCACTTACCCAGTTTATTCTTTATTTGCTCTCATTGAAGGCATTGCTTTCCTTCAGAATATTTGTGTCGGTTTGTAATTATACACTAATTTGTTTGATTATCTGATGAACACTTGCCTCCTTCACTAGAATGTAAGCTGTCGGAGAGCAGGGGCTGTGACTTCCGCGTTACTCTGGTATTCCCAGCACATGCAATAGCTATTTTCTGCATGAATGATTGAATGGTGCAGATAGTGGTTTAGCGGCAGTGATTGTGGCTGTGGCTTTGATATCAGCAGCGGCACATCCTTTTCTGTCTGTTTTGGGCTATTATTTGTGCTAATTCTTACCTTGGGCTTGGGTGGCCTAGGAAATAAGAATTAGGTCCGGATGCAAATATCAGGGCTCGGAGAGTAGACAAAACTTAGAGACATTAGGAAGAGCTGAGACAGGAATCTCTTTTACAGACACTAGGCCCAGGGTTGCTTCTGAGACAGTCTGCTTGGCTGTATGCTGGCCAACAGGAGACATCTCCTGAGGTCGCCGGTGTGGACAATGAAGTAAAGACAGAACAGGAGTATCTTTTATAAACAGTTCTTTGAACACTTCTTCTTTTCTTCTGAGTAAAAATTAACAAGCATTCCTCTATCTAGATTTAAATTTTCACCCCTTACATTTCCCCCTTCTCCTTAGTTTGGAATAATGTGAGCATGGTTGAGGTTTTTGAAACCTTAATCAAAGAATGAAGGGAAACTGGACTGAGTTAAATGTGACTCAGTCAGTTTATGGGTGATAAAGACTCTTAAGTGGTGCTAATAAAGGCCGAATGATTTAGACTTTGGGAAATGCATTCATGTGGATTGTGTAATTGTCTTTTTGGGGCTTGAGGGCATGAGCACACCTCTGTGGGTAGGGTGTGAGAGTTCTCTTGGAAAGAACTGTTAGTTCCAGTTTTACCCAAACTTCCCAGAACTCCAAACCTGCTGCCTTTGTGTTGATTCCAATTCATAGTTACTCTGCATTGGGTTTCTGATGCTGTAAACCTTATTGGAAAGAGACTTTCCATCTTCCTTCCTGAGAAGTAGTGGGCTTGAACAGATAACCTCTTGATCAACAGTTCAGCACTTAACTTACTATGCTAGGGAAAACGTAATTCTTTCAGAGCTTTGACCTTCCTTCAGAGCTTTCAGAGGCTGACCTTCACTTTTAAGCATGAAAATTACTGAAGGGTGAGACTAGTAACTCTAACGCTTAATAACTCAGTTGACGATGACTTTCTTTTAAGTGGTAAGAGGGATCCAGGTACATTCCATCTTGTGGCTCCTCTGTCTTTAGTATGTGACTCCTAAATCTGTCATAAAATTGAAAAAATTTTCTGTTCATGGCTTTATAAACAAACCCATGTATACTGTACATTATGAGTGATTTTAGAAAAAATTGAAAAAAACTGAGTTAGATTTCAACATATCGTGAGCAGATATATATGAACCCTGATCCAGGAGGAAAGAAATAGCTTATTCATTAAAGGAACTGTATGTGCTTCATTGACTATGCAAAGGCTTTTGACTGTGTGGATCACAACAAGCTGTGGCTGACTCTAAGAAGAATGGGAATCTCAGAACATCTGATTGTGCTAATGCGAAACCTATACTTGGACCAGGAGGCAGTCATCAGAACAGAGCAAGGAGACACTACATGGTTCAAAATCAAGAAGGGGGTCCGTCAGGGATGTATTCTGTCTCCATACCTTTTCAATCTGTATGCAGAACAGATCATCTGAGACACTGGGCTATACGAAGAGGAATGTGGCATCAGGATTGGTGGAAGAATCATCAACAACCTGTATTATGCAGATGACACAACCCTGCTTGCTGAAACTGAGGAGGACCTGAGGTGCTTGCTGCAGAAGATCAAGGACTACAGCCTCCTATATGGACTGAAGCTAAATGTCAAGAAAACAAAGATTCTAACCACTGGGCCAATTGGCAGCATCAGCATGGATGGTGAAGAGATTGAGATAGTTGACAGTTTTAATTTACTTGGATCCACAGTCAACGCTCTTGGTAACAGCAGCCAGGAAATCAGGAGACGAATTGCATTGGGAAAGTCGGCTGTGAGGGACCTCTCAAGAGTACTGCTATAGTCTTCGCAATTATGTGCTATGCATCAGAGAGTTGGACAGTGAATAGGGCTGATAGAAAGAGAATTGATGCCTTTGAGCTGTGGTGCTAGAGAAGAGTGTTGAATATACCATGGACTGCTAGGAGAACAAACAGGTTTGTCCTGGAGAGGGTGAAGCCAGAGTGTTCCCTGGAGTCAAGGATTCTGAAGCTTCGACTGACATATTTTGGGCATGTTGCAAGGAGGGACTGGTCCTTGGAAAGGGACATCATGTTTGGCAGAGTGGAGGGGAAGCAAAGGAGAGGAAGACCTTTGGTGAGATGGATTGATTCTGTGACTGGAGCGGTGAGAATAAGTGCATTTGAGATGGATAGGTTGGCACAGGATAGAACAGCATTTAGAGCTCTTGTACATAGGGTCGCTATGTGTCGCAAGCGACTCGATGGCACATAACAACAACTACATCAACTGTCAATATATAGCAGTAGAAACCAGAGGAATACTTGTGTAGAAGTGAATCCTGAAGGCTTTGGACTGGTGTAGGGAAATGGGAATATAAATCTAGATAGAGGAGTAGTTATTACTACAGAAATCTTTTTTTGGGACTCTCAATTTTACATCTGGCAAGGACATCTGGAGCCAGTCCTATTATGTTGCTTAGATGGCTCTGTGGAACTTGGATATGATGGTGGCCTGAGTAAATTAGGTGGAGATGCCAGAATTGCTTTGGCAGAGTATTGGGGATGGGGTTAGAAAGTTGGAGATGTGACATGAGACCAGCTAGCTATGTTCTCTGGAAGGGTACAGAGGACACTCCAGTCACTAAAGCAATAAGGAATGCACTAGTTAAGGGAATACAGTACCACTAAGAAGTTCAATGATGGCTGTCTTCTACAGATGAGGGCTGTTAACAAAAAACACTGCCCTGAAAGTAAGTGGCAAGAAGCTGCAGTGCAATCCTGAAGGAATGTGGTTCGAGGCCACCAGCTGCTCCTTGGGGAGGATGGGAAATCTCCTTTCATGTGATTAACTGCCTCTGAAAACCTGCCAAAGGGTCAGCCATGGGTCAGTTCCAACTTGACAGTGCACAACAACCACCACAACAATGAAAATGCAGACAAGAGGACTGTGGGATTGCAGAGGTCACGTGGCAGCTAGTAGGTGACAGAGGAAAGGTGGACTTGATACCATACCAAGCAGCAAAATCAAAGGAGGAACCAAGGGATATTGAGTACAAGAGATTGAGTTAATGGACTAGAGTCCTAGAAGCTAAATATATGGGCAACTAACAAGAGTATTGCTTGATTTATCTACCCAGAAAAGATCAAGAGTGGGTTTTGTGAGCTTCTGCAATATTCACCTGTTACCCAGATCTAAACCAACTTTTAGACCTAGAGCTCACTGAGTGAAGAGAAGCCCAAGACCCTTTAGAGAAAGACCCTGAAATTGCCATAGACATGCAATGACCGTTCCCTTGATCTTTCACCAATGTGATTAAATGCTATTTATTAGAGTAACTCTATTTTGATGAAAGGGCCATTGGATATAGGACTTGAGTGGACACTGATATCAGGGAACCCAAACTCCCTAATGGATCTTATATGAGTTGGGGTAGATTGAGTTAAGACCACTAGTTTAATTCTATCTCACAGCGTGTCCGCTGAACCCACACACTGGCTCTGTTTACTTTCCTGGTTCCTGAGTGTATAATTGGAATATATATACTTAATAGTTGCCAAAATATTTCTATTGGTTCTCTACTATTGTAAGAAGCCCAAGTGATGGCCTTAAAAAATATGCTCTCCAGCCCCCCTTGTCAAGATTATAAATCAGAAGTAATTCCATATCTTAGATACCATTAAAAACATAAAGGATTCAGGGGTTGATTTCTCTCATCATATTCCCATTCAGTTCACTAGTGTTGTTGCTGACAAATCCAGATCGACCATGGTTAAAGACAGTGGACTGCCCTAACAAATAGTAGCCTCAATTGTAGCTGCTCTCCTGGATATGGTTTCTTTATAGACCAGATCAACATAGCCTCCAGCATTTGATAAGGACTGTTTGATCTTTTCAATCCATATCAGGAAAAAGATTAGAAGTAGTTTGTTTTCTCAGGGAGGATATAGATATAGTTTTACCTTAAAGCCTTGTTGATTCTCTTGCTCTCAGTCACAATGTCATGATATATTTTATAGGGATTTTGTTTTCACACATTCTCCCCACCTCCCAGTCATTATTATTATTGCGTGGATCATAACAAACTGTGGCTGACTCTGAGAAGAAAGGGAATCCCAGAACATTTAATCGTGCTAATGCGAAACCTATACTTGGACCAAGAGGCAGTCGTCAGAACAGAGCAGGGCAACACTGCATGGTTCAAAATTGGGAAGGGTGTACGCCAGGGATGTGTCCTGTCTCCATACCTTTTCAACCTGTATGCAGAGCAGATTATCCGAGAGGCTGGGCTCTATGAGGAGAAGCGTGGTGTTAGGATTGGTGGACGATCTATCAACAGTCTGCGTTATGCAGATGACACAACCCTGCTTGCTGAAACTGAGGAGGACCTCATGCACTTACTGCAGAGGGTCAAGGACTGCAGCCTTCAATATGGACTGAGGCCCAATGTCAAGAAGACAAAAATTCTCACCACTGGACCAATCGGTAGCATCAGGATGGATGGTAAAGAGATTGAGATTGTTCACAGCTTCAGTCTGCTTGGCTCCACGGTCAACACTCTTGGCACCAGTAGCCAGGAAATAAAAAAACGTATTGCGATGGGAAAGTCTGCGTTTAGGGTCCTCTCTAAAGTACTCAAGAGCAACGGTGTCTCTCTGGAGACTAAGGTGCGTCTGATACAGGCCATGGTTTTTGCAATCACTTGTTATGCATCAGAGAGTTGGACAATGACTTGGGAGGATAGAAGGAGAATTGACGCCTTTGAGCTGTGGTACTGGAGAAGAGTATTGAATATACCATTGACTGCCAAGAAAACAAACAGATTCATCGTAGAGAGGGTTAAACCAGGCTGCTCCTTGGAGGCAAGGATTCTGGGGCTTCGTCTGACATACTTTGGACATGTTGTAAGGAGAGACAAGTCTTTAGAGAGGGACATGATGCTGGGCAGAGTGGAGGGACAGCGCAGGAGGGGAAGACCCTCTATGAGGTGGATTGATTCAGTGACTGGGGTAATCGGGATGGGTGTGTCAGAGGCAATGAGATTGGCACAGGATAGAGCAGGGTTTAGGGCTGTTGTACATAGGGTCGCTATGAGTCGCAAACGACTCGACGGCACATAACAACAACAACAACAACAATTGTTATTGAACCCAGTAATTAGAAAGTGAATATATTCTGGACGCCCTTAGTAGGAGATGTGCGTGTCAGAGATAGGAGATGAACCCATATTCATACTAGTGAAACATTGTTATATATTCCTGCTAATTGGGGCAAAGGGTGAGCTCTGATGACCTAGTGATAAGGAACTGTGCTACCAACCCATAAGTAGGTAATTTGAATCCACCAGCTTCTCTACGGAAGAAAGGTAGGTAACTTCCTCCTGTGTGACTTACTGCCTCTGAAAACCTGCTGGAGGATTGGCTATAGGTTGGTTCCAGCCAACTCATTGTTATGGCATAAAACAGCAACAACAAAAACAACAATGAGGACAATATGACTAAATAGGTTTAGAGCTTTTTATCTTCCCTGTGAACTTTCTCCTTTATTTCCTTGTAATTTCTTGGCCACACTTTTCTGTACTTAAGTACTTGCTTCAGAGACAAGGGTTTTTTCTTTCTTTTGGGAGAAAGTAAGGATTTAAGACAGTAAAGATTTAAAATTTTGTCCTAAGAGCAATGGAACATGTTGAAGGGATTTAAGCAGGGAAAGTACATGATAAGATTTGCATTTTAAAGAGATGTTCCTGGTAATTGTTGGGTATTCACATCAGATGTAAGGCCAAGGACTCAAGGAAAGGATGAGAGTAAGTTGTTGCTGTTGTTATGTGCCGTCGAGTTGCTTGTGACTCATAGCGACCCTGTGCACAACAGCCTTAAACTTTGCTCTATCCTGTGCCAATCTCACTGGCTCTGACACACCTACCCCTATTATCCCAGTTACTAAATCAATCCATCTCATCCAGAGTCTTCCTCTCCTGCCCTGTCCGTCCAGCCTCCCAAACATGATGTCCCTCTTCAAGGACTAGTCCTTCCTTGCAACATGTCCAAAGTAGGTCAGACGAAGCGTCAAAATCCTTTCCTCCAAGGAGCAGGCTGGTTTCACCCTCTCCAGGACAAACCTGTTCATTTTCTTAGCAGTCCATAGTATATTCATAGTCTGGGCCTGATAGTACTTGTGTGAAGAATGGATTGGAGGTAGCCAGAGTGGACTTAGGGAATCTAGTTAGAGGGAAATTCCAATAATTCAGACAGAGATGGTAGTTGTTTTGATTAGTGCATTAATGGTGGTAGAAATAGAGAAATAGATGGACTGGAGATATTTAGGGATAGAATTCATAAGACAAGTGCTCCCTTTGTTTATTTCAGATCAATTTGCTCAAGGCTTTGCTCTATTTTCAGACACATATGTTCGTCTGTGCACTCACTGCCACTCGAAAGCCAGTAGGTCCGGAACAAACCCTGCTCAGATCTCTTGTTGGCACAGTGTCTGTTGGACTGTCTTCTGGGAGAAGGAGCTGTGGGTGTGAGTCAAAGAGCTCTGTCACTGAACACTGAAGTAAAGAGATACTCAAATAGCCTCATGGTGGAAACTTCCTAGCTTAGCTCAACAGAGAGAGAGTTTTCCCACTTCTGCAGAGCTAAGACTCTGGGCTCCAGCCCTGTTTGAGCATCAAGAATGCTATTCACATGGTACTGGTACAATGATAGGCACACAGATCAATGGAACAGAATTGAGAACCCAGAAATGGACCTAGCTAACTATGGCCAACTGATATTCGAAAAGGAAATCAAACCTCTCAAATGGGGAAATGATAACCTCTTCAAGAAATGGTGGGGGCAAAACTGGACTGCTACCTGCAGAAAGCTGAGACAGTATCCACATCTCACACCATACACAAAAATCAACTCAATGTAGATCAGAGACCTGGGAGTAAAACCCTAAACCATAAAGTTCATCAGAAATAAGCTGGGATCAAGCTTAGATGGCCTAGTCTATGGTATAAAGAGACTGCCAAATATAGCCAGAAATGCACAGTCTGGAGAGGATAAAATTAATTAATGGGACCTTCTAAAGATTAAATTCCTGTGTGCATCAAAAACACTTTCCAAAAGAGTGAAAAGAAAACCTACTGGCTGGGGAAAAAACATTTGGCAATACCATTTCAGATAAGGGTCTCATATAAAAAGTTTGCAGAAACCTACAGGGCCTCCACAAGAAAAAGACTGATAACACAATTATAAAATGGGCAAAAACATGGAAAAAATTTTCACAGAGGAAGATATTTGAATGGCCAACAGACACATGAAGAAATGCTCAAAATCACTGGCAATAAGAGAGATGCAAATCAAAACCACAAGAGATACCATCTCTCTCCAGTAACAGTGGCAAAATGTAACAGGACAGCAAGTAATGAATGTTGGAGAGGATTTGGTGAGATAGGAACTCTTAGACATTGTTGGTGGTATTGCAAAATGGTACAATCATTCTGGAAAACAGCTTGATGCTTCCTCAAAAAGCTGAACCTAGAAATTCCATATGACTCAGCTATTCCACTGCTTGGAATATACCCTGAGAAAATGAGAACCCAGGCACAAACGAAGACTTGTACACCAATGTTCATAGCAACATTGTTCACCATCACAAGAACATGGAAACAGCCCACATGTCCAATCACGATCAAATGAATTGAAAAATTGATACATTCATACAATGGAATATTGCGCAGCATGTAGGAGCAATGATTTTGTAAATTACTACCTAACTTGGAAGGGACTGGAGAGCATTATGCTAACTCAGTCCCATAAGGACAAACACTGTATTAGACCATTATTGTAGAAGAAGTATTCATGGTGGGGGTGGGGGGAAAGGTGGAGCAGAGGGGTGAGGATGGGGGGGGGGGGGGTGGGATAGCATTAATCTTAGGGTGGCACAATTTGATGGGTGTGTGGGGGTGAAGGAAGTGGGAAAGATTTTGTAAATAAACCAGTTTAAAATAATTAAAAAAGAGGAAAAGAATACTATTCAGAATGACATCTCTGTAAAACTCCTAGGCTGAAAACCTACATTGTTTGTGTGATTGTTTCTGGACTGAGCATGAGTCAGGGCTAGTTTATGAGACCATGTTGACAGCCCCAAGAATTCCCAGAAATACTTGGTAGGGGAGGGACAGGGAAGTAGAGTGGCAGATAACTCTTTAGAAGACTGCATTTCCTGCCATTAGTCAGCAGAGTAATGTGACTGCATTTGTACTCAAGATCTGGTTAAGCCAAATGTATTTGGATAATTATGTTTATTGTTTCATGGATTTTCTGCATGGTATTCTCTGCCCAGCCATTCTCCTTAGAGCCCCAGTCTCCTAAAGCCCTGGAAAATGTAATAAAGTCTAGATATGGTAATAGCAATGTCTCAGAATAGATGGGGTCTAGTGATTGATCGATCATGTAGGATGTAGTTTTTGTTGTCCTTAGGTGCTGTCAAGTTGAGTATGACTCATAACAACCCAAAGAACAATGGGTCAGAACCCTGTCATCCTCATTATCTCCAACATACTCTACCTCATTGCTGCAGTCACTGTGCTCATTCATCTGGTTGAGGGTCTTCCTTCCTCTCTTTCACCGACTCTCCACCTTTCCAAGCATGATATCTTTTTCCAAGGAAGGCCCCTCCCAGCAACATGCTTCAAGTCTGTGGGATGAAGTTTCGTCATCCTTGCCTGTAAGGAGCACTCTGGTTGCGCCTTTCCCGTGACGTGTCTGTTTGTTCTTTTGACAGTATGTGGGATATTCAGAACTCTTCTCTAACACCACAACTCAAAGACCTCAACTTTTCTTCTGTCATCTTTATTCATTGTCCAACTTTCAGTAACTGCATGATGGGTGAAGTGAGGAGTGAAGGAGTGAAAAAGAGTCTCAGGTCTCTCTCTTGGGTGACAGGATGGTGAGAATATAAAAGAGGTTTTATTGTTTTAAGGAACACCTAGGGAATATTATATTTAGTGTGTTTTTATTTCTAGGGTCTAAAATAGGGCCAAGGGAGCTCTGGTGGCTCAGTGGTAAGGAATTGCATTGTCAGTGCAAAGATACATGGTTTGAATCCACCAGGGGCTTCATGGAAAAAAGATGGGCAGTCTCCTCCTGTGTGATTTATTGCCTTTAAAACCCAGGTACAGGGTGAGCTATGGGTCATTTCAGACTTGATGGTACAAAACAACAACAAAATAGGGCCAGGAATGGTGGAAACTCAATAAATATAATTTCAATCATAATAAAAATAAATTCTTCTCCCCCAAATCTGCCAGCAATTCTTCAAGACTATTCAGAAGAATTATTGTTACTTTGTGTTTTAGACAATTTCTTCTCTAGGTGAAGGAGTAAGAGAGCTGAAATCCAAGCCTTTGTGATGTTACATGGTTTTGAATAGTCTCCATGAACACCTCGACACATTGATGCCTCATTTGGGCATTTAAAGTAGTAAGTGCTCAGAAGTGGGAGATAAGGAACTACGTGGATTTGAAAAACCAAATATGAATCAATTGCCAAATAGTCACTTCCAATTCTTGGCAGTCCAAAGTGTGTTAGGGTAAACTCTGTAAAGTTTTCCATGGCTGTTGTGATTTCCAAAATACATCACTAGGTTTGTCTTCCCAGGTATCTGGAGATGGACTCTTAAGTGGCAACTTTTCAGTTAGTAACCACTCACTTTAACTATTTATACCACCCAGTGGCTTCTGTATGAATTCTAGGATCCACCTTTTAAGCATGAGGTGGTGACTTGGGATTTTGTGAGGAGTAAAAAGGCAAAACTCTCTTTCTGGATAAGGGCACTGTTGTAACACTTCTGACAGCTTATAAATACAAGTGTGGGAATTCTAACCTGGTTTATATCTTCACTCCACCATTTTTAAATCTGTGTGACTCTAGACAAATTAATTAACTTCCATGCTTCAGTTTCCATATGTATACAATGGAGACATTCACATTATCTACATCTCAACGTGGTGGTGGTGTTGTTAAGGGCTGTTCAGTTGAGCATAACTCATAGCAACCCTGTGAACAAAAGACCTGAACCTTGTTCTAGAACTATCATCCTTTCTCTAAGTTCATAGAGTTTCCAGAGGCATGTTGTTTCAGAAGTGGATACCACTCCTACTTCTAAGCCTGTCTTAATCTGGGGGCTCCACCAAACATTGTTCACCCTGGGTAACCATTATGACATTTAACACACCAGTGGTACAGTGTTCAACATCACAACAAGCCCAAGTTAACTCAGTACAGCAAACTAACAGACCAATGTTGTACCACTTAGAAGAATGTTTACCCCAAACCCAATTACCACCTTCCAGAATCCAACCACTTCACACATGTGCGTCCTCCAAACGGAGGACTTAGTCAGGTCCAACCAACTTTTAAATACAAAGGCCTGCCTACCAGGTCCTGACTGACTCTAAAAAGTGGCTTTCAGCTCACTGTTCATTGTTGCTAAATCCAGCAAATCTAATCAGCTCACACATGATTGTGAATGAAATAAAAAAAAAACCACAACCTAAATAATCCACACGTGACCCTCAACCAAAACAAGAGAACTCACCTTTGAGAAACCAACTGCTTCATGCAGTGAGAACTAAATATGATCAAGTATATAACATTCTTAACTCAATGCTTGTCATAGAGTAAAAAGATAGTAAATCCTATTAATAGCAATAATTAATTAATACAATAGTAATAACTATTTTTCTTTGATCAGAAAGAACATATATTCCTTTATCCTGTGGGTAAGATGCCATCATTATTATTCCCAATTTTCAGATGGTAAAGAGATTCTTGAAGAAGTGAAATGATTTCACCTACCTTAAAATATGGCAGAGCTGATTCAACTTGGCAAGTCTTCTAACCAAATATGTTTTTAATGACCCATCTTATGGATGGCGTGAATCAATCTTACCTAAATTTAGAAATCATCTCAAGAACAGGGTTGAGGGATTGAATACAAATGATTGAAGAGCAGATGAACTGTGGGTTACCATCAGGATATTATCCATGAAGAACTGCAAAAGGTCATTATAAAGTTAGAGGAGGAAGAAAAAAAACACAAAACACCACCACCAAACCTAATCCAAAGTAGATGCCAGAAGAAACGATGAAAATTGTGCTGGTGTTAAGAAGCTAAAACAAAAGGCAGAAATGCAGAAGAAACCTGAATAGATGATTTCAAAGTACAGCTTGAAAAGGCAAAGCAAAATATCATAACAAAATGTGAAAAGATGAATCAGAGAATAAAAAGGAAAGAACTCACTCAGCAATTTTCAAGCTGAAATAATTGAAAAGCAAATTCATGTACATGGCAGGGAGGCCTCACGAATGAGGCCACAAGTGACGGGCTTCTGAACCTTCGTTTTCTTTTTCAGCCCCGGGCCCCCCCAAAACCGAAGCCAAAGCAAAGGCATTGAAGGCCAAGAAGGCAGTCCTGAAGGGCGTCCACAGCCACAAAAAAAGAAGATCCGCACGTCAACCACCTTCCGGCGGCCTAAGACGCTGAGACTCCGACGGCAGCCCAAATACCCCCGGAAGAGCGCTCCCAGGAGAAACAAGCTTGACCACTATGCCATCATCAAATTTCCCCTGACCACTGAGTCAGC